>NC_091163.1:28481103-28581103 GCF_040958095.1 Procambarus clarkii
CCCGTCTCCTCGGCCTCCCCACCATCCCCCACTCACCCATCTCCTCGGCCTCCCCACCATTCCCCCCTTCACCCGTCTCCTCGGCCTCTTCACTATTCCCCCCTTCACCCGTCTCCTCGGCCTCCCCACCATCCCCCACTCACCCATCTCCTCGGCCTCCCCACCATTCCCCCCCTTCACCCGTCTCCTCGGCCTCTTCACTATTCCCCCCTCACCCGTCTCCTCGGCCTCCCCACCATTCCCCCCCTTCACCCGTCTCCTCGGCCTCTTCACTATTCCCCCCTCACCCGTCTCCTCGGCCTCCCCACCATCCCCCCTTCACCCGTCTCCTCGGCCTCCCCACCATCCCCCCCCCCTCACCCGTCTCCTCGGCCTCCCCACCATCCCCCCTTCACCCGTCTCCTCGGCCTCCCCACCATTCCCCCTTCACCCGTCTCCTCGGCCTCCCCACCATTCCCCCTTCACCCGTCTCCTCGGCCTCCCCACCATTCCCCCTTCACCCGTCTCCTCGGCCTCCCCACCATTCCCCCTTCACCCGTCTCCTCGGTCTCCCTACCATTCCCCCCCTCACCCATCTCCTCGGCCTCCCCACCATTCTCTATTCCCTCATCGCCTCGTTCCCACCATCCCAAACTTCCCCGTCCCCTCGTTCTTTCCCACCATTACCCCTTTCCCTGTCCCCTCGTTCTCCCCACCATTCCCCACTCCCTCGTCCGATGCCTTCCCAAATGGTCTGCTGTTCACATCAGAAAATTGGGAACTTCAAGTGATCTGATGTTCCCATCACTGAAATATAAGAAAAACAGTTAAAAAATTAAATGAAAATATGAAAAAATTTAAAAATAAACTATTGTCACAAAATGAACAGTCTGGTAAACAACACAGCTCAATTCCAATACAATTCACACAAAATAATTAAATAAAAATGAAAATAAATAAAAATCTAGAAAAATTCAATTTATCAATGCAATCAGAAACATTGAAATGGAATTGTAACATATCTAGCATAGGATGTGTGTTGCTCTTTCATGCAACAGATGGCGCTTTTTTTCAAGAACATAGTTTTACCTGTCACAGGTGTGTGGCATATATACGTATACTTACGAAATGAACGGTATGGTAAACAACACAGCTCAATTCCAACACAATGTCACCCAAAATAATTCACTAAAAAATACAATAAATCGAAATTTACGAAAATAAAATTTATCAGTGCAATTTGAAACATTGAAATGGAATTCGTGACATATTTAGTATTGCGTGCAAGTTGCCATTGTGTCCAACAGATGGCGCTGTTTTTCAAAAACGGATGTTTTTACCTATCAGAGGGGTGACATCTATATAGTAGGTATATAAAAAACCGCGCCTAATTGAATGCAACGTTGTGTCAAAATTTCAAAGGAATTGGTGACGAACTTGCCGGAGATTACAGCGTGTGTTGCCTTTACATTCAACAGATGGCACTGTTTTAAATAAAAAAAATATATGTTTTTCCTGTCACAGGTGAGGCATGTATATAGTAGATATATAAAAAGACGCGCCTCTTCGAAACCAACGTTGTGTCAAAATTTCAAAGCAATCGGTAAAGATGTGTGGATGATTTCCCTCACATGAAAAACACATGAAAAACACAGTTTTTCAGAAAAAAACATGTTTTTATATACATACTATATAGATGTCACGTCTGACATCTATATAGTATGTATATAAAAACCTGCTCGGATGCGAATGGAACGTTGTGTGAAAATTTCAAAGCAATCGGTGAAGAACTTTAGGAGATTAGCGATTTTGAACAAACGAGCATTTCCATTTTTATTTATATAGATGAACATTAATTCTTGACTTATGTTAGTTTAGGTTAGGCTAAGATAGGTTAGTTTAGGTTAGGTAAGGTTGGTTAGGTTCAGATATATGTCAACCTTCAGCCTTCACCACGTCACTTCCCAGTGCATTACATTTCTTAACTACTCTGACACTGAAATAATTCTTTCTAATGTTTCTGTGGCTCATTTGGGTACTAAGTTTCCACATGTGTCCCCTTGTTCGTGTTCCACCTGTGTCCCCTTGTTCGTGCTCCACCCGTGCTGAAGAGTTTGTCTTTGTCCACACTGTCAATTCCCCTTGTGAATATTGTAGGTGGTCATCATGTCTTCCCCTTACTCCTCTGTTTTCCAGGGATGTGAGGTTCAGTTCTCTTAGCCTTTCCTCATAGCTCATACCTCTCAGTTTCGGGAACAGTCTGGTGGCATACCTCTGAATCTTTTTTAACTTCGTCTTGTGTTTATCTAGGTATGGACTCCAGACTGGAGCTGCATACTCCAGGACTGGTCTGACATTAGTGATATACAAGGTCCTGAACGATTCCTTACACAAGTTTCTTTCTAAAGGCAGTTCTTATGTTGGCCAGTCTAGCATATGCCGGTGATAATATCCTTTTGATGGGGGCCTCTGGGGACAGGTTCGGTGTGATATCAACCCCCAGATCTTTCTCTCTATTTGACTTTTGCAGGTTATCACCTCCCAGATGGTGCAGTGTATTCAGCCTTCTGTTCCCTTCGCCTAATTTCATTACTTTGCACTTTCCTGAATTGAACTTTAGTAGCCATGTTCTAGACAATTCCACCAGTTTGTCCAGGTCGTCCTGTAGTCTCTGTCTATCTTTATCTGTTTTGATTCTGCTCATAATTTTTGCATCATCAACAAACATTGTGAGAATGAGTCTATACTCTCTGGAACTTCGTTTACATATATTAGAAACAGGATGGGTCCAAGTACAGAGCCTTGTGGAACCCCGCTGGTGACATCTCGCCACTCTGATGTCTCTCCCCTCACATTTACTCGCGGTTTTCTGTTGCTTAGATACTCCATTACACACAGAAATCACAATAATGTGATGCATCAATGAACAAATCCACAAGGGTCGTGACGAGGATTCGAACCTACGTCGGAGATCATCCCAGACGCTGTCTTAATCGACTAAGCTACGACATGGTAAACTTCTGGTTGCAACTCTTTTACCATGTCGTAGCTCAGTCGATTAAGGCAGCATCTGGGATGATCTCGGACGTAGATTCGAATCCTCGTCACGGCAATTGTGGATTTGTTCTTAGATACTCCCTTATCCACTGGAGCACCTTACCTTTTACTCCTGTCTCCTGCTCCAACTTTTGTAACAGCCTTTTGTGAGGTATTGTGTCAAAGGATTTCTGACAGTACAAGAACATGCAGTCTGTCCACCCTTCTCTTTCTTGCCTAATTTGTGTTGCATGGTCATAGAATTCTATTAGACCTGTGAGGCACGATTTACCATCTCTGAGCCCATGCTGGTGGTGTGTTACAAAGCTGTTTCCCTCCAGATGCTCTACGAGCCTTTTCCTCACAATCTTCTCCATCACCTTGCATGATATACAAGTTAGGGAAACTGGCCTGTAGTTCAGTGCCTCTTGCCTGTAATCCTTTTTGTATATTGGGACTACATTAGTTGTCTTTCAGCTTTCTGGTAGGTCTCCTGTTTCCAGTGACCTGTTATACACCATAGAGAGTGGCACACTTAGTGCCTCTGCACCTTCTTTTAGTATCCAAGGTGAAATACGGTCAGGCCCAACAGCTTTTGTCACATTCAGCTCCAACAGATTCCTTTTGACCTCATCACAGGTGAGGTCAAATTCCTCCAAGGTTGCTTGGTTTGCCTCCTCATTTAGTGCAGGGACCTCTCCTTGTTCTATTGTGAAGACCTCCCAGAATCTCTTGAGTTCTTCACACACCTCCTTGTCGTTCTCTGTGTATCTGTTCTCAGTTTCATCACTTGTTCCTTCACTGCTGTTTTCCTCCTGATGTGGCTGTGGAGCAGTTTTGGATGGTTCTTAGCTTTACTCGCGATGTCATTTTCATACTGTCTCTCTGCTTCTTTCCTCACTCTGAGGTAATTATTTCTGGCCCTCTGGTATCTCTCCCGGCTCTCTGGTGTTCTGTTGTTCCTGTAGTTTCTCCATGTTCTTTTACTCAATTGCTTCGCTGCCACAAATTTCTGATTGAACCACAGATTCTTCTGTTGCTTTTCATTTTTCTCTTTTTTGGACTGGGATAAACCTGTCTGCAGCTTCCTGGCACCTCTGGGTGACATAATCCATCATATTCCATACAGTCTTTTCTCCGAGTTCTGTTTCTCATGGTATTCCCAATAGGAAGTTCTTCATCTCGTCATATTTTCCTTTTCGGTAATTTAGTCTTTTTTCTTCCAATTCCATCCTTGGATAGGTTATCCCTACCACTACCAGATACACAATGGTCAATACACTGTGGTCACTCATTCCTATGGGGCTTAAAATTTGACTTCTCATATTTCTGAGTCATTCAAGGTGAATATTAGGTCGAGTCTAGCTGGTTCATCATTCCCTCTCATTCATGTGGGTCCCTTGACATGTTGGCTCAGAAAGTTCCTTGTAGTCACTTCCAAGTGTTTAGCTCTCCTTGTATCTTCACCTCCATGTGGGTCCCCATTTTCCTAGTCTATTTTTCCTTGGTTGAAATTGCCCATGATTAAGAGTCTGGATCCAATCCCGCATGCAACTGAAGTTCCTCTCTCTATTATATTAATGGTAGCCATGGTGTTTCTGTCGAAATCTTGTCTGGGTCTTCTGTCATTTAGTGGATGGTTGTAAATGACTGCCACTATTATCTTAGGTCCACCCATTGTCATAGTTCTTGTTATGTAATCTCTGAATCCGTCGCAGCCCGGAATTCCCATGTCTTTAAAGCTCTAGTCCTTCCTTATCAGCAGAGCCACTCCTCCTCTCCCTTCCCTCTCTTTCCTTACTATATAGTAGTCCTTTGGAAACACAGCATTTGTTGTGACTCCTAACAATTTTGTTTCTGTGAGTTCTATTACATTTGGGTTCTCTTCCTGCGCCTTTTCTGCCAGTTCACTTGCTTTGTTGGTAATCCCATCGATGTTTAAGTACATTACCTTGAAGCTCATTTTCCTATATCCATTTTCACCTACCCTCCCCACTAATGCAGGAAGCTGTTCCATCGGCATTGCTACTTGGGTAGGGTCATCCTCGTGTTGGGTAGTTACCAAGGGTTCTGGGGCAGGTAGGGGTGGGTAGGGAAGGAGGGGTGGTGGGGGGGGGGGGAAGGCTTAGAAAATGCCCAGGCCTGCTTGGGACAGGGAGAAATCCTAGGGGTGGAAAGGCAGGGAGTGCTCGATGTTGGGGGGCAGGGAGTGCTCGGGATGAGGGCTCGTCCTCCTGTGGTGAAGGTAACAAGGGTTTGGAGGGGGTGGGGTGGGTGATGGAGGATTTAGATCTTGCCTGGTCCTGCCTGGGGCAAGAGGAAGACCAGGGAATGGGAAGTCTGGGGTACTCGGGGTAGGGAGGGAGGGTGGAATAGGGTGGTATGATGGGCATTGTGTAGGGAGGAGGAAAGATCTGGGCTTGGAGTGGGGGGGGGGGGTTCACCTATGGGGTGGTGAGTTGGGATGTTGCAGGCCCCTCTGGGAATCCCGAATTGCTGGATTGGGGTTCCTCACTCCCCTCTGGGATTGCTGGGATGGACGTCGAGGTTCACTGGCACCCTTCTCTCAGTCTGCGTCTTTTCCTTGCATCTGTTGCCTGTATTATCTCTTCTCTGGTCTTGACACTCTGAATGAATATCTGTCTGTATTTAATTACATATTTCAGTTTGCTCTTTTTTACTAGGATGTCCTCTTTGATGGACTAGTATCTGAGTACTACCTTGATCAACCGGTCTTTGTCTTTGTTGTACTGGCCAATCCGGAAAAACTGCCATATGTCTCGTTCAGCCTCTTCCATTCCTATCTCCTTTAGTATCCCTGACACTGCAGCTTTGTCCTTAGTTCTCCATTCTTCCCTTGTGGAAGCCTCTTGTTCCTTAAAACCTAACACTACTACAGCTCTTTTCCTTTCCTGTAGCTGGGTTGTGCATTTAGCTGGCTCCTGTGAGGTTACTGCTTTCATTACAACTTCCTTGACTGTGGACATGGCATCGGGGCTCTTCAATATTTCAGTAAAGGTGGCACCCATTGTAGGGGTCTCTGCCATTGCAACATCACCTGCTACCTGGGGGTTGGTTGCCTGGACCACAGTCTGAGGAGATCCTGTTTTTAGGTTTGTTATCTCTTCTTGCGCTGCACTTAGTTCATTCTGCACTTTACCTGTGGTTTCCCTCATGTCTTTCAATTCCTCAGAGATTTCCCTCCATGCACGAGCAGTCATCTCCATATATGACTCGGCCTGGTCCTCTCCTTTACCTGTGTTCGGTTCTCTTACCATCCTGCTTGATCCCTTTTTTGTTCCCTAGCGTTTGTATTAGTCTACACCACTAACCCCAGTGTGCGTGTGTGCGTGCGTGTGGGGGAAGGGAGTGTGCAGATGTGGGAGTGTGGGTTGAGAGACAGAGAGAGAGAGAGAGAGGGCTAGAGAGGGACAGAGGCAGGGGAGGGAGAGACAGGTCTGTGGTTATTAAGAGAGCGGGTGGTACGGTGTGAGGGGGGGGGGGGGTGAGGAGTAGGGAGGGAGGTCGCTGAGTGTGTGATTGTGTACTCACCTAGTTGTGCTTGCGGAGGTTGAGCTCTGGCTCTTTGGTCCCCCCTCTCAACCGTCAATCAACAGGTGTACAGGTTCCTGAGAATATTGGGCTCTATCATATCTACACTTGAAACTGTGTATGGAGTCAGCCTCCACCACATTACTTCCTAATGCACTTCATTTGTCAACCACTCTGACACTAAAAAAGTTCTTTCTAATATCACTGTGGCTCATTTGGGCACTCAGTTTCCACCTGTGTCCCCTGGTGCGTGTGCCCATTGTGTTAAATAACCTGTCTTTATCAACCCTGTCGATTCCCTTGAGAATCTTGAATGTGGTGATCATGTCCTCCCTAACTCTTCTGTCTTCCAACGAAGTGAGGTTCAATTCCCGTAGTCTCTCCTCGTAGCTCATACCTCTGAGCTCGGGTACTAGTCTGGTGGCAAACCTTTGAACCTTTTCCAGTTTAGTCTTATGCTTGACTAGATATGGACTCCATGCTGGAGCCGCATACTCCAGGATTGGTCAGACATATGTGGTATATAATGTTCTGAAAGATTCCTTACACAAGTTTCTAAAGGCCGTTCTTATGTTAGCCTACCTGGCATATGCTGCTGATGTTATCCTCTTGATATAAGCTTCAGGGGACAGGTCTGGCATGATATCAACCCCCAGGTCTTTCTCTCCCTCTGACTCTTGAAGTATTTCATCTCCCAAGTGATACCTTGTATCTGGTCTCCTGCTTCCTACCCCTATCTTCATTACATTACATTTGCTTGGGTTAAACTCTAACAGCCATTTGTTCGACCATTCCTGCAGCTTGTCCAGGTCTTCTTGAAGCCTCAAGCTGTCCTCCTCTGTCTTAATCCCTTTCATAATTTTGTCGTCGTCAGCAAACATTGAGAGGAATGAGTCTATACCCTCTGGGAGATCATTTACGTATATCAGAAACAGGATAGGTCCAAGCACAGAGCCCTGTGGGACTTCACTGGTGACTTCACGCCATTCTGAGGTCTCACCCCTCACTATAACTCTCTGCTTCCTATTGCTTAGGTACTCCCTTATCCACTTGAGCGCCCTACCAGTTACTCCTACCTGTTTCTCCAGCTTATGCATCAACCTTTAATGGGGGCACTGTGTCAAAGGCAGTGTGTCAAAAAAATGCAGTCCGCCCATCCTTCTCTTTCTTGCTTAATCTTTGTCACCTGATCGTAGAATTCTATGAAGCCTGTAAGGGAAAATTTACCCTCCCTGAACCCATGTTGATGAGTTGTCACGAAGTCTCTTCTCTCCAGATGTGTTACTAGGTTTTTTCTCACAATCTTCTCCGTCACCTTGCATGGTATACAAGTTAAGGACACTGGCCTGTAGTTCAGTGCCTCTTGTCTGTCACCCATTTTGTATATTGGTACTACATTAGCAGTCTTCCATATTTCTGGTAGGTCTCCCTTTTTCAGTGACCTATTAAACACTATGGACAGTGGCAAGCAAAGCACTCCTGCACACTCTTTCAATACCCAATACCCATGGTGAGATTCCGTCCGCCCCAACAGCTTTTCTCACGTCCAGCTCCAATAGGCGCTTCTTGACCTCATCTCTTTTAATTTCGAACCTTTCCAGGGTCACCTTGTTTGCTGCCACCTCTCCTAGCGCCGTGACTTCTACCTGTTCAATTGTAAAGACCTCCTGGAACCTTTTGTTGAGTTGTGTGTGTGTGTGTGTGTGTGTGTGTGTGAGTACTTACCTAGTTGTACTTACCTGATTGTGCTTGCTGGGGTTGAGCTTTGGCTCTTTGGTCCCTCCTCTCAACTGTCAATCACCTGGTAGGTCTTCTGTTTTGTAGACCTGTTTTCCAGGGATTTGAAGTTTAGATTTTACAGTTTTAAACTGACAGTTGTGTGCGTGCGTGTGTGTGTGTGTGTGTGTGTGTGTGTGTGTGTGTGTGTGTGTGTGTGTGTGTGTGTGTGTGGGGGTGTGTGTGTGTGTGTGTGTGTGTGTGAGTGTGTGTACTCACCTAGTTGTATTCCCCCAGTTGTGGTTGCGGGATTTGAGCATCGGCACTTTGGTCCCGCCTCTCACCTGTCAATTAACTAGTGTAAAGGTTCCAGAGTCTACTCGGCTCTATCATATCTACATTTGAAACTGTATATGGAGTCAGCTTCCACCACATCATTGCCTAATGCATTCCATTTGTTAACTATGCTAGCTGGCACTGAACAAATTATTTCTAACGTCTCTGTACTCAGACATTAGAAAGACACATTTGGGTACTCAGTTTCCACCTGTGTCGCCTTGTTCGTGTTTCATCCCATGCTAAATAGTTTGTTTTTTTTCACCCGGTCAATTCCTCTGAGAATTTAGTTGCAGGTGATCATGTCTCCCTTAACTCTTCTGTTTTCCAAGGATGTGAAGTTTAAATTTTACATTTTTAAACTGACAATTTCCATGATCTTGAGCAAGGTCACTGAATTCACCCTGAAGATTTCTATGGGTCATCGAATTCACCCTTAGGATGTCGCTGGGTCACTTAATTCACCCTTAGGATGTTTGTGGGTCACTGAATTCACTTTGATGATGTCTCTGGGTAACTGAATTAACCCTGAGGACGTCTCTGGGTTACTGATGTGAGATTTTTTTCTACGCCTACCTCCCTTAGGAGGTGGACTACAAGTTTAAAGTCTGATCACGGCAGTTAAGCATGAGTCCAATAGAAAAAGGAAAAGCGGGAGCAAACCGCCAGGCCTCCACCACCAGGGGTGAAAACCTGTCCACAATAGGCCGCTGGCTCCTACTAGTTAAACAGGACGTTAAAACTAATAAAGGGTAACCGACGGGTTCTCACAATCAAATATTTATATTTGATGTGGCACTATGAATTGGAATTCGAATTCCCAAGAACAGCCGTCATATCAAGATCACATCAACATTTAATAATAATATGCAGAAATATGGTGGAATAATATGGTTGAAGGGTTGACATCAAAGACCGTTTTCTATAACATAACAATTTATTAATAACAAGAGACTAACTACTACATTACCGAGTTTACGTTACGTTAATGTCCATCCAGTGGCATGATAACAAACAGCTAAATAGCAACCCTTGCTGTGAGGCTGCATACTGAACTAACCTGAACACAGGTGTGCCCACTGATGACGCAATATTGCAAATCAAAGAAAAATATCACAGACTAAGTTACACCACAGCGAATGGTTACGTTATTGTACATCAAGTGGCATTTGGAACACAGCTATTCAACAGCCCCTCGTGAAGTGACAGCAGGCTCCATCCTGCTGACACTTTGGGCTGACAAGTGAACTAACTGAACAAATGAAGGATATCCACTGAAGACACAAGCATGCAATCAATAGTGTCTCGGTTTCCCTGACAGCTACTATAATCACAAACTTAGGGGTCCTCCCGCCCCCCAGGAGAGACCCACGTAACTAGGCGGGTAGTCCAACAGTGACTCCCCCCTATCATAACCCAGTGTGAACACTCTATGCAACTCCCTACAAGAAGTTGCACTGTTGTAAACAGTAACAAAGACAGGCAAGGCGGGATTCTGGGACACAGCTCCACAAATCCCTAGATGACTCTACTCTCGTCACCAGACGACAACTAAAAGAAATTGCCTTAAGTGATTAATTATGTTAATTGACTGATCGCAGCAGTCAGCAACAAAGTACTACGGTAATGACAAACAATTGTCTCCCACTAGACAACAACATGATGATACTCTACGTTAATCATTAACCCTTGTCTCTCTCTTGTTAACAATAACTCAAACTTATATTACATCACACTTGACTCCTTGCTAGTATTCAGTGAGTAATTCTCAATTAAGGTCAAACGGAACACTAATTACATCCCCATTGAGTTACGTTAACTAAGCCTACCCTAACTTGGTAGCTTCTCAACAGTCTGTGTCAAAAAAAATTACTAGTGAGTGTTAATTTCCCTAATTAATTCCCTAAATAATTCTGAGCAATTAATTAACTGTCACCAGGACCGATAATTAATCATCCATAAATACGTCTCTCTCCGCACTGCCTAAGCAGGTCTCATCAAACACTGTGAATTCACGGGAAAGGAGTTAATTACCCCTAATTAACAAGATGTGCCACTAATCCACTGTCCTCAGACAGGATATGATTAATACAACGATTTATGCTAGCTCCATGACCTCGCTTTACCGAGTCATTGGAGCTCTCCAATGTTAATTACTCCACTAATTAACCTGAGCCACTAATTGCTATCCCCTGAAAGGTAATTAGTCTCGAGCAAATTACGTTAACACAAATACTGACAGCCTCTGACAGATCCTCTCCCACTACGTGAATTCATGATGAGAAGGCTAATTACATAATTAGCTAGAGTGGTCAATTAGTTGTCACACGGACAATTAATTGCTCCCGAGACGTATCTCACTCAAGCTCAACACTGTTTTCTCTCATAACAGCCCTCACTCACTCCACAATACTAAGTGTGCACCCCTTATCCAGTTAATTACCCCTTACTTAACTCACTGAATCCTTAAGTCCTCAACACAACTTAAAGGAACAAAGTAACCCCAGCATTACATAGGTCACACTACAATGGCATGCAACATCATAAATGCACTGCCCACATATGGTTGCGGCTACTGCAACTCGCTAATTACTGTGCCCACACAATAATGACACACGGTTGTGCAACACACAAGAGTATACCAATATTACTGCCCCCTTATCTTGCACCCATTGCAAAGGACTACTGTGAACACACACACTTACCTCAGCAAGGCAATTAACCCATCAATTGCTTGCTCTCATTAAGTACTGTGAATTCCCCTGAATAATCCTAGAGGTCCCTTAACCCTCAACACAGTTCCTGGGGCAATAATATCGTATAAACTGATAACAATACTGCACAAACCTGCAACATAATGATGCCATCAGCATACCCCACATGCTAATGACATCATTAGGCAATCAGTCAGCAATCACATCTACTGACTCACCACACAACACAGTACATAAACATGCAAATGAACACATAGAAATGGCAGTCACATAATCAATGAAAATTATATCATCAGGTAAATCTAACTAACTACACAGACCTCAGGGCCCCCACTGACATCCCTGCAACCTGGCCTGCCTACCTCTAATGATTGTAATTTTCTACGGTACTCTATGGCATTAATCCAGTCTGAACGATTATATAGAATCGACAGGCTGGATCACTTATATGGTAAATCTCTACACTGACCGGTTACATACTCTAGTCAGTCTACTATATATACATTATGATACTACAGTGTGGTCCCATGTATATCATCTATCTCCAGGTACTGCCCTATCAATCACCTGGACCCTACTGATAGCTGTCACTCAGCTGCTTCTCTAGCCTGGCGAGGCTCTGAGACAACTCTTACCGGGAATTTCCACCGGTACTCTCACACTGTGCACAATGATAATAGTACTCACGTCTTTCCTTATTTTTTCTCCATTTCCCAGGTCACTACCACTCTAGCTGTCAACACTTAGCTTGCTTGCTCCTCATGCGTCGACAAGATGTGGCCCTAGGCTGTCCCGGGAAAGTGGCCAAGGCATGTGGCCACTGCGTGGCCCTAAGGGGGAGGCCACGGGTAGCGCATGACGTCATAGCACCCCACCCGGCTGAGCTGGTGCGCGGGGTGGGGTGGGGTGGGGTTTGGCCGCGCGGGTGGCCTGGGTTGGCCCCCTCCCCCCCTGGGCAGCTGGCCAAGGTGGGCGGCGCGGGTGGCCTGGGTGCCTCGGGCTGGCAGGCTGCCGCCCACAGGCGTACACACGTGGATGGGGAATCACTAACAACCCCATCAAACCAGAGCCTGCCTTGCTCTACACTGGGGTGACAATGGCCGGCGGCGTCCCCACACTGACGCAGCCTGGCGGAATTCAAAGTCCAACATGGGCCTGTAATCACACCACAATTACACTAGAAGGCCCTGCTCGATTCCACTAATTGCCCAACAACACTAGACAGGTTATCCAAACCACCTGTTACACCATGAGGCTCTGCCAGCTGCCTCATGGGTGAACACTGTCAACTGTCTCTTTAGCTTTTTACTCTTCCTTCCGTAAATCCTTGGCCCCAATTCACCCAATTGGGCCTTGACACAACCCCTGATGGCAGGAGTGCCATATTCGATGAGTAATTTGGACGACAGAAGCGATTAACGTGGGGTGGAGGTGGCCGGCCTGCCACCTCCACCAGACACTTCTTCCTCCGCTTGCCGCCCAATTCAAACTGCCTCCCTGGCGGGCAGGGAAACTCAAATGCTCATACTTCCTCCCTACTTTGTCTTGACTAATCAGCCTGGAGCCGGCATGGCTCCCTCGTGCCGCTCCCAATCCCAGCCTCGCTCGCCCTTAAACGTCCTGTTGTAACACTGTAAAAGTGTTTGGTTTAGTTTATTTAAAATATATATAGAATACGAGTCAGAGACAAGAATTTGAGAAGGCGCCAGTTTGTCCACCGGAAAGTCACACCTCTAAGAGTTAATGACCCCAAGTGACCTGAGGTCAGATCATGTGAATTTCACCTTACTTCTACTAATCTTATAATTGGAGCCTGGTAGCCTTCAAACATGCCGACGTTTAAGGAGTGGCTTGGTAGAGTGCCTAAGGCTATCTACTTGTGGGCGGAGTTAGCTACAAGGTTCCCCAATATATACTCAGAGAGCTATTGATTCGAGAGGATTGAGCATTAACAAGACAGAAGACCAGGCAGCAGAGCAGGACGACAACAGCCGAGACAGGCTGTCTGTCGGCCGGGGGGTGAAGCTGCCTGACAGCTGCAGACTCCCCCCCCCCTCTATCCAGCTATATATATATATTTTTTTTTTTGAGATATATACAAGAGTTGTTACATTCTTGTACAGCCACTAGTACGCGTAGCGTTTCGGGCAAATCCTTAATCCTATGGTTCCTGGAATACGATCCCCAGCCGCGAAGAATCGTTTTTTCATCCAAGTACACATTTTACTGTTGCGTTAAACAGAGGCTACAGTAATGGAATTGCGCCCAGTAAATCCTCCCCGGCCAGGATACGAACCCATGACATAGCGCTCGCGGAACGCCAGGCGAGTGTCTTACCACTACACCACGGAGACTGCTTAATAGACTATAGGCAGACACTTGGTGAGTTGAACATTTAGGTGACTTGGTCGTGTTTTACAAGTGTTGTGTGATGATCAGGGGCAGTCAGTCGTAGTGTTCTCAGATTCTTGGAGAATGACTTACTTTACATATATTGATCTTGAACATTGCTTAAATTATGATACTTAGTATGTGAAATATAATTGAATTTATTATTTAAATTGCCTTTGTGTCCCCTAGAGTTGAGTTGAGGTGAGAAAGCCTCTGGCATTATTGGTTCCCTGATTTTACTGAGTACATGAAAGATGGGACATACTAATAATGACCTTGATAACATCTTTTGAGCATTTTGTGATACAGACAAGTTCCATTCCTTGTCTTGTATGTAATGATCATGAATGGATGGTGGCAGCATTTCGTCTTCTACTATCTACTCTTCTACTTCTACCTATCTACACCTCTCCCTCCACCCCTCTCTAAACTCTCACTTTCAACTAAGGACCCTCCTCGCTCCCCCCCCACCTCCCTTACCTCTCACCCCAAACCCTCACTAAATACTTCACTATTCATTTCTTTCCTTTCGTTTCCTCTTATACGTTTGTGGCAGTGAAATGTATTCTAGAGTTCTCTCTAGAGTTTCGGGTAGCTGATCCAGTTACGGCGCCTTGTAGTCTTAGCACCTAGGTAGTCAAATACCTAGGTTACAAGGTATTGAACGAGAGAGGTTGCCTTAGGAACTCTGGGAGTGCTCTAGAATAGTTAGCTAACTGGGGACGGGATAACGGACTAGAGAGAGCTGTTTCCCCCGGCCTCGTTAGTTAACTGGGGGGTGGAATAATGGACAAGATAGAGCTATTTCCCCCAGCACCCACCGTTACAATGTTGGCAGCGGTGTTGAACAATGTTGTGGGTAGATGGTGTTCTTTTAACATTGTTCAGTCCCACGTGTCTTTTTGCCGCTCAGGCGCTATCA
Source organism: Procambarus clarkii (assembly GCF_040958095.1). Taxonomy (NCBI): domain Eukaryota; kingdom Metazoa; phylum Arthropoda; class Malacostraca; order Decapoda; family Cambaridae; genus Procambarus; species Procambarus clarkii. Next base: position 28,495,750 of record NC_091163.1, read on the forward strand.
GGGAGATCATGCCAGATGTTTAATATTCGCGATTTAGCAAGTTTTTCAGGTTAGGAGATAGTGATTCTCTGGTGTTGTGGTTTAGTGATTTTGTGAGTTTTGTGAAGTTCAGGGAATGTTCACCAGAACTTGTGTGGGTAGTTTTTATGTTAGTGATAATATTTGGTGATTTGGGAACTTAGCGGTTGTTGGTAGTGGGGCTCACCTGAGCGTGACAGGTGACCTCGCATGTCCCACGGGGCCACCCAGCCACCGCTGGTTGCCAAGTCAGTTGGGGAGTGGCAGGTGTAGTTCTTAAGTAGTTTTAAGTGGTGGTTCTGCTCAGATTATTGCGATCGACTGTTTTACTCCATTTGAACGCAATAACCTGAGGTGTACTGGTATTGTACAGCATGCTAGGGGGAGGCTTAGTATGTCAGTAGACTTCACGTTGGGGACGCTCGACGTTAGATAGTCTGGTCACAGGGGTGGCAACAGTTTTGAGTTGTTGACCGGCGGCGAAGCTAGGGAAACACTCTGGGTCACGTAGGTGGATGTAGGTTAAGGGTGGGAGTAACGGTTAATTAAGTACTTAAGATTAAGAACGGTACAGTTAAGTTAGGCAAGTGTTTTGTCTATTAGCTTTGATATTTATTGTGGAGATTGGTTTAGGTGACAAGTTAAAAGTAGTGAAGACCTTATTCTCTCTTCTCTAAACTTTACTCTGTTACTGTTTTATGTTCCACCAAGTCAGTATCATTCAGAGTTAGTTGGATTCTTAAAAATTAAGTGTAGTCGTTGCCAGGAGGAGAGCGTTATGACCGGACTGTGTAACCCTATACAAACTACAGGGTCACACAACAGGATGGAACACGGGTACTGTTGCCTTTCTGTTCATTCACAGGTCGGAGCCAGAGGAGAGACGCATATACAGAAGAGAGAGACGGCTGCTGTGTACCACACTCAGGGGCGTTCCTCACCACCACCACGACCAGCCCCTACCTGGAGGTCATGGCTCCAGCACCGCCACCACCACCCCAGGGGACCCCAAGATGCAGCCCTCTCGGTCGGTCAACATGGGTCTACCCAGTGGACCCCAGGACGGACGGACCCCAAGACGGACGGACCCCAGTGGACCCCAGGTCGTTCTGCAGACGACCCCAGACGACCCAGTAAAGACGGAAGAGGAACAACAACGACTCCAGTCTGTCCCACCAACATCGGTCTACCCAGGATGGACCCCAGGACGGACGGACCCCAATGGACCCCAGGTCGCTTATCAAAGACCCATGGGAGGAGGAAGAGAGAAGAAGGAAGAGAGAAGAAGGAAGAGAGAAGAAAGAAGAGAAAAGAAAGAAGATGATAAGACAAGCTGAGTGAGACACGATGCCTAGTGTCCCTTGCTGGTGTCAGCATCATTACGTGGAGCGTAATTGCAAGACAGGATCGTTTGCCTTAACTGGCCGCCCCTCCTGCAAGCATGTTGCTCTGTTGAGTGATTCTTCCTGTGTCGTGCGGACTTGATGTGGCTTTCAGAAGTGGCTCTCTGAAGGAGGCGTGCTGGAGCAACAGGGAGGAGAAGAGTAGGATGGGATTTCTACTGTGCCAAATATATGAGGTCTCGAAACTTGTAGTCCCCATAGCTGTGAAGAACCCCAATATACGTCTCTCATGGTGACTGACGTAGGGCCAATTACAGATCAGCTGGGACAACCGAATTCCACGGTCCTGTGCGCAGTTCAAGTAGTAACGGCTTCCTGGTTGGCCAAGGGTTGTTGCGCGTTAACGACGGAGAAGTGACGGAGGCAGTTGTGTTGAAGAAATGTGGTACAGGATTATCTACAAGACCAAGCAGAGACGTCGCCCAGCCAGAGACAATGGACGTCTGTCTATATATTTCATTTTTTAGAGTAGGATGATGTATATTTGTTTAGCTAGGATGTATTTTTTTTTCGTTAATAAAGTTGTTGCACACAGCTAGCTTGCTTTAGCAGTGTTGCAAAAACTTTATTTCGGGGAGAAGGGGAGATGTAACACTGTAAAAGCGTTTGGTTTAGTTATATAGAATATGAGTCAGAGACAAGAATTTGAGAAAGCGCCAGTTTGTCCACCGGAAAGTCACACCTCTAAGAGTTAATGACCCCAAGTGACCTGAGGTCAGATCATGCGAATTTCACCTTCTACTAATCTTATAATTGGAGCCTGGTAGCCTTCAAACATGCCGACGTTTAAGGAGTGGCTTGGTAGAGTGCCTAAGGCTATCTACTTGTGGGCGGAGTTAGCTACTAGGTTCCCCAATATATACTCGGAGAGCTATCGATTCGAGAGGATTGAGCATTAACAAGACAGAAGACCAGGGAGCAGAGCAGGACGACAACAGCCGAGACAGGCTGTCGGTCGGACGGGGGGTGAAGCTGCCTGACAGCTGCAGACTCCCCCCCCCTCTATCCACCTATAGGCAGACACTTGGTGAGTTGAACATTAAGGTGACTTGGTCGTGTTTTACAAGTGTTGTGTGATGATCAGGGGCAGTCAGTCGTAGTGTTCTCAGATTCTTGGAGGATGACTCACTTTACATATATAGATCTTGAACATTGCTTAAATTATGATACTTAGTATGTGAAATATAATTGAATTTATTATTTAAATTGCCTTTGTGTCCCCTAGAGTTGAGTTGAGGTGAGAAAGCCTCTGGCATTATTGGTTCCCTGATTTTACTGAGTACATGAAAGATGGGACATACTAATAATGACCTTGATAACATCTTTTGAGAATTTTGTGATACAGACAAGTTCCATTCCTTGTCTTGTATGTAATGATCATGAATGGATGGTGGCAGCATTTCGTCTTCTACTATCTACTCTTCTACTATCTACTCTTCTACTATCTACTCTTCTACTTCTACCTATCTACACCTCTCCCTCCACCCCTCTCTAAACTCTCACTTTCAACTAATGACCCTCCTCGCACCCCCCCACCTCCCTTACCTCTCACCCCAAACCCTCACTAATTACTTCACTATTCATTTCTTTCCTTTCGTTTCCTCTTATACGTTTGTGGCAGTGAAATGTATTCTAGAGATCTCTCTAGAGTTTCAGGTAACTGATCAAGTTACGGCGCCTTGTAGTCTTAGCACCTAGATAGTCAAGTACCTAGGTTACAAGGTGTTGAACGAGAGAGGTTGCCTTAGGAACTCTGGGAGTGCTCTAGAATAGTTAGCTAACTGAGGACAGGATAACGGACTAGAGAGAGCTGTTTCCCCCGGCCTCGTTAGTTAACTGGGGGGTGGAATAATGGACAAGATAGAGCAATTTCCCCCACCCCCCGTTACACTGTGACGTCACAAGGAGGGGGAGGCGTAAAAGACAGTGGCGTACTGTCTCCCATGTTGGGGTGGGGGGGCAACGTTCACTCCACTCTCCCCCCCACCTCTAACGGTTTTAGTCAAGTACCTCTCATACCACTTCACTCCTATTTCACAGAAACATGCAAATCTCTGTAATTCTCTCTACAGAGCAATCACAGACCTCTAACTCCTCACAATTGATAGTCCATAACATAAGCTTTCATTCAACGCCCAACAAGCATATGTTAGTTTGAAAGCTTCAGTTTCTAGAGTGACTAGCCTAATCTAGAAACTAGGAAAACTAGCTGAGGGAATCTAGATTCCCTCACAACTGAATTCACCCTTAGGACGTTTATACATGTCTCAAATAATATACCCAGAAGCAAAAGCTATTTTACTAAAGTTTCCTGACGAGAGCTTAATTCTATGCAATGTTCGTCGTTTAAACCCTTGGTATGGAGCCCCTGGTTAAAACAGTGCTTGGAAACATTATTCAACGATATGGTAAGGAATCTCAACATCTTCCTGGAGCTCAATGAGGGAGGGCCAGGAAGTCTGCGAACTGATTTAAAACCTGTATGAAAGAATTTGAGAATAGGTTTAAAATATTAGCAAAAAAGAGATGTGATTACCCCAACCGTTCAATCGCGGAATCATTCGATGCTTGTTTACCAGGTAACCCATCTTTTTCCTGTTATGGGATGACATAGAGAACTCAGGTGTGATTTCCGAAGGATACCAACCACTTGGGGTGGACAGTTGACCGACGGTCTCGCTTCATGCAGGTCATTGTTTAATCCCCCCGACAATCCACAAGTAGTTGGGCACCATTCCTTCCCCTCCCCCCGTCCCATCCAAATCCTTATCCTGATCACTTTCCAGTGCTGTGTAGCCGTAATGGATTGGTGAACTAAATTCTATTATACCTATTTGCAATTTCAATGCTGGTCCAACATTTTAATTGCATTTGTGAATGGTAATCAAAATGATTGCAGGAGGATATGATATTGATAAACACACACACACACACAACAATATTGTATCATTCATTTCACATCAATATTGGATAATAAAAAACACGAAAATATTTATTGACCATTAATTAAACATTCAAGGATTGAAGGTGAATAAATGTTCTCCCATTCAGAAACTGAAGGATGCTGTACTGATCAAGATGTTCTTATTAATAGCAGTGGTCGAGGCGAGCATCCTATGATCACAGCTCCTGTGTTGACATAACTTGTGTGACCATAACTCCGGAATAGTCATCGCTGCAAACAAATGTCGACCGTCAGGGTTATCTTGTTATCGCGTAAAAAGGACAAAGTTATAAGCCTCTCCAAAGACTTGAAGTTGGAAGAATATTTATTTTAAACATTTGAGAATGATAGGAAGGAGTTCTTTGGCTTTGTTGGGGGAGTTTTTACTACTATAATAACGTGTTGATGTTATTTATACACACATACAATTATTTACATGTCTCTCCACTCCCACACGCCAACGCCACTCCCACATCTCCCCCCCCCCCATGGTAAATAATGAAGGCTCTCGCGTATGTAACAAAATATGTATTCAGATGTAAACAATATGCACATGTTAATATATATTTTGAACCTTGCTAAGCTCCGAGTATTATTGTACGAAATATTCTCACGGTGTTTTGTTGGGCAGAATGTGCCATCAGACTAGGCACCAAGCTGGCTACCAAGCTGGCTCCCAAGCTGGCTCCTAAGCTGACTCCCAAGCTGGCTCCCAAGCTGGCTCCCAAGCTGGCTCCCAAGCTGGCTCCCAAGCTGGCTCCCAAGCTGGCTCCCAAGCTGACTCCCAAGCTGGCTCCCAAGCTGGCTCCCAAGCTGGCTCCCAAGCTGACTCCCAAGCTGACTCCCAAGCTGACTTCCAAGCTGACTCCCAAGCTGACTCCCAAGCTGACTCCCAAGCTGACTCCCAAGCTGGCTCCCAAGCTGGCTCCCAAGCTGGCTCCCAAGCTGACTCCCAAGCTGACTCCCAAGCTGGCTCCCAAGCTGACTCCCAAGCTGGCTCCCAAGCTGACTCCTAAGCTGACTCCCAAGCTGGCTCCCAAGCTGACTCCCAAGCTGACTCCCAAGCTGGCTCCCAAGCTGACTCCCAAGCTGACTCCCAAGCTGACTCCCAAGCTGACTCCTAAGCTGGCTCCCAAGCTGGCGCCCAAGCTGACTCCCAAGCTGACTCTCAAGCTGACTCCCAAGTTGGCTCCCAAGCTGGCTCCCAAGCTGACTCCCAAGCTGACTCCCAAGCTGACTCTCAAGCTGACTCCCAAGTTGGCGCCCAAGTTGACTCCCAAGCTGACTCTCAAGCTGACTCCCAAGTTGGCTCCCAAGCTGGCTCCCAAGCTGACTCTCAAGCTGACTCCCAAGTTGGCGCCCAAGCTGGCTCCCAAGCAGACTCCCAAGTTGGCTCCCAAGCTGACTCCCAAGTTGGCTCCCAAGCTGGCTCCTAAGCTGGCTCCTAAGCTGGCTCTAAAGCTGGCTCTCAAGGTGGCTCTCAAGCTGGCTACCAAGCTGGCTCCCAAGTTGGCTCCCAAGCTGGCTCCCAAGCTGGCTCCCAAGCTGACTCCCAAGCTGGCTCCTAAGCTGGCTCCTAAGCTGACTCCCAAGCTGGCTCCCAAGCTGGCTCCCAAGCTGGCTCCCAAGCTGGCTACCAAGCTGGCTCCCAAGTTGGCTCCCAAGCTGGCTCTAAAGCTGGCTCTCAAGGTGGCTCTCAAGCTGGCTTAAAAGCTGGCGTCAACTCCAAGTTGCACACACACAACCCCATAACCACTCTGGTGAAGGAAGTGGAGTCCTCTATTTCCTACACCAGAACTGGAAATGGGGGAAATGGAGAAATTGTTGGAACAAATCCACAGGATCCGTGATGAGGGTTAGAGGAAATTGTAGGAAATGGAACTCTCTTCAAACACTGAATGAAATCCCAATAATATGATAGATCTGTGAGCAAAATCTTCGGAACAGAGCGAGGATTCGAACGAGCGTTCTGGGGGAATCTCCAGACGCGCAACATAATCACTACATCCGAGTTCGATTCGCGTCCTGCTCCTGATATTTTGTCCTATATCATGTTATTGTCAAATTCATAATTTATAATTATTTTATTCATAATAAAATCTCCATGTAAGAATAAGAACATATGAATAAAGAAACTAGCAGCAGGTTTACTAATTCACACAAAAAAACTGCTTTTTCTAGATATAACTATGCCTGGGACGACCCATGAGCTGAGACGACCCAGGCTCTGGGACCACCCAGGAGCTGAGACGACCCAGGAGCTGGGATGACCCAGCACTGGGACGACCCATGTGCTGGGACGACCCAGGAGCTGGGATGACCCAGGAGCTGGGTCGAACCAGGAGCTGGGACGAACCATGTGCTGGGATGACCCAGGAGCTGGGATGACCCAGGAGCTGGGACGACCCAGGAGCTGGGACGACCCAGGAGCTGGGACGACCCAGGAGCTGGGACGACCCAGGAGCTGGGACGACCCAGGAGCTGGGACGACAAAGGAGCTGGGACGACCCAGGAGCTGGGACGACAAAGGAGCTGGGACGACAAAGGAGCTGGGACGACCCAGGAACTGGGACGACCCAGGAGCTGGGACGACCCCGTAGCTGTAACGACCCCGTAACTGTGACGACCCCGGAGCTGGGACGACCCAGGAGCTGGGACGACATAGGAGCTGGGACGACCCATGTGCTGGGACGACCCATGTGCTGGGACGACCCAGGCGCTGGAACGTACCAGGAGCTGGGACGACCCATGTGCTGAAACGACCCAGGCGCTGAGACAACCCCGGAGCTGGGACGACCCATGTGCTGAGACGACCCAGGAGCTGGGACGACCCCGGGGCTAGGACGACCCAGGAGCTGGGACGACCCATGTGCTGGGACGAACCATGTGCTGGGACGACCCAGGAGCTGGGACGACCCAGGAGCTGGGACGACCCAATAAATACGTGTAAAAATACATCAAGTATTTGTATTATTGAGCCAAAAAAATAAATATTTAATAATATATGCAAACAAAATTACATACAATATATATATATATATATATATATATATATATATATATATATATATATATATAATATATATATATATATATATATATATATATATATATATATATATATATATATATATATATATAATGTGTGTGTGTGTGTGTGTGTGAGTGTGTGTGTGTGTGTTTCATAATGACGCCGTTCACTATATTATGAAATATAGAGACATAGAAATTGTTGCGGAAAAATTTCGTTCATTATAAACCGAGTTCAAAAGTATGTTGCATTTTTTCTCTGTAACTTTAAAATCTTAAAAAAACTAAATAACGTATTTTCTCGGTTTGCTGGTGACGGGTCGCTACCAAAAAAAATTGGGTATTTATAAATTAAAATTTTAATTTGTAAATTAAAATTGTAATTATTTTTTAATTAATTTTTAAACTCTTTCATGTGTTTAATTTCCTTTCTATTATATATCGGTAATATGTTATTGATTTTCCCATTATCATAAATTGGAAATCACAAAATAGAGAATATCCTTGATAACCTAGCAAACCAAGTACCAGACATCATCTTCCTTGGAGACTTCAATCTACCCAGTTAAAAATGGAGAATAGTAAAGAATAACATTATAGCAGGAAGTCAACCTGGAAATAGCCAACCACAGGTCAGAGAACTACTGAGATTCTGTGACAAATTCTCGCTCAGTCAGCAGATTACAGAACCAACTAGGAACGAAAACACGCTGGACCTGATATTCACGAACAATGAGAAGCTAATTAGAGACATTACTGTCTCAGACACTACGTACTCGGACTACAAGCTCATTGAAGTGCAAAATAACATTAATAACGGTAGTAGGCCCAAGAGAAACAAGCGAGAAGAGCTATTCAATAAATTCAATTTTAATAATAAGAGGATAGACTGGGAGAAAATAAACAGGGAACTTACAAACATTCAATGGGAAAAAGTTCTAAGAAATAAAAATCCTACACAAGGAATAGAAAAACTGACTTCTGAAGCATATGAAGTCTGTCTGAAACATGTTCCTTTGAGGAAAGCCGGAAAGAGGTCCAATGTAGAAAGAGAACGCAGACGACATTGCAAAAGGAGGAAGAAATTAACGGAAGTGCTTAAGCAGACACGACTCTCCAAACAAAGAAGAAATCATTTAAACAGGGAGATTGAAGAAATCGAACAGAGACTGAAGCATTCTTATCAGACTGAAGAAAGGCAACTAGAACAGAAAGCAATTCAAGAAATAAAGAAAAACCCAAAATATTTCTTCACATATGCTAAATCAAAAGCGAAAACCACTGCCAGAATTGGACCTATTCGTATTAGTGAAGGTTCATACACTGAGGATGACAAAGAAATTAGTGAAATCCTAAAAAAGCAGTATGAGGACATGTTTAGCACTCCGATACTCAGCATGAAAGTGGAAGATTCGGATAATTTCTTTATGAATGATATTCAAAAACCTGTAAATATAACTGATATCTGCACGAGCGTGGTAGATTTTGAAAGAGAAATTGACAATATACCCATGCACTCAGCCCCGGGTCCAGACTCATGGAATTCAATATTTATAAAGAAATGCAAAGTGCCAGTAGCACAGGCACTCAGTATAGTGTGGAGGAGAGCTTGGACACAGGGGAGATACCAGATGCGCTTAAAGCAGCAGACATTGCCCCTCTACACAAGGGTGGTAGCAAAGCATTGGCAAAGAATTATAGACCAGTTGCACTAACGTCCCACATAATAAAAGTATTTGAGAGAGTGATCAGAAGTCAGGTCACTAGATTCATGGAAACCAATGACCTCCACAATCCTGGCCAACATGGATTTAGAGCAGAAAGATCATGCCTCTCAAAGCTACTTGACCACTATGACAAAATCACTGAGGCATTAGAGGAAAACATAATGCAGATGTCGTATATACAGATTTTGCAAAGGCATTCGACAAATGTGACCATGGAGTGATTGCTCAAAATGAGGTCAATAGGTATAACTGGTAAAGTAGCACGCTGGATACTCAATTTCCTGTCGAACAAAACACAAAAAATAACAGTCAATCAAATAAAATCGAGTCCGAGCGCAGTTAAAAGCTCTGTACCTCAAGGTACAGTCCTTGCACCACTGCTGTTCCTTATTCTCATATCAGACATAGACAAAAACACAAGTCACAGCTTCGTGTCATCCTTTGCAGATGATACAAAAATCAGCATGAAAATTACCTCTGCTGAAGATATTGATAAACTACAAACAGATATTAACAAAGTTTTCGATTGGGCAGCAGAGAATAACATGATATTTAACGGTGATAAATTCCACGTACTCAGATACGGCAAAAATGAGGATCTTAAACATAATACAGGGTACAAAACACAATCGAATCTGCCCATAGTAGGAAAACAGCATGTCAAGGGTTTGGGAATAATGATGTCCGACGACCTGACGTTTAAGGAGCATAACCAAGCAAGTATTGCGTCAGCCAGAAAAATGATAGGATGCATTACGAGAACCTCCAGATATCCCATCACAATGGTTGTTCTCTTCAAATCACTTGTGTTGTCCCGTTTTGAGTACTGCTCAGTACTCACTTCCCTCTTCAGAGCAGGAGAGATTGCTGAAATTGAGGGAATACAGAGAACATATACTTCACACATAGTCGAGATAAAACACCTAAATTATTGGGATCGTCTCAAAGCTCTCCAAATGTACTCACTAGAAAGGAGACGAGAGAGATACCAAATAATATACACATAGAAAATACTGGCGGGACAGGTCCCAAATCTGCACAGTAAAATAACAACGTACTGGAGTGACGACATGGAAGAAAATGCAGAATAGAACCAGTGAAGAGCAGAGGTGCCATGGGCACAATTAGAGAACACTGTATGAACATCAGAGGTCCACGGTTGTTCAACGTCCTACCAGCCAGCATCAGAAATATTACAGGAACAACCGTTGACATCTTCAAAAGGAAACTAGATTGTTTCTTTCAAGGAGTGCCGGACCAACCGGGCTGTGGTGGGTATGTGGGCCTGCGGGCCACTCCAAGCAACAGCCTGGTGAACCAAACTCTCACAAGTAAAGTCTGGCCTCGGGCCGGACTTGGTGAGTAGAAGAACTCCCAGAACCCCATCAACCAGGTACTGAGACGGGTGGTGTGGAGATATCAGAGGCATCTACTAAATCAACAAGGTACCTACAGAGGGAGAAACCGTCAGGCATAGAATCAAGAGGGAGAAGATCAAAGTATTTGGCCCACGAAGCAGGACCAAACAAGGCTTGATACGCATCAGTACGGGAAGGAATCGAGTGAGTGCAGCTGTGTCGAGGACGGCGTTGAGAACCCCCAGAGAGAGAGAAGGGTTAAAAGGCGCAATAGTCCCAACTAGAGACGGAGCCGTGCCAGGGGACGAGCTGGTCACCACTGGGGGCTTGGGGCTCGACCCAACCACAGAGCAGGGAGGGGAGCCGAGGGAAGTAGTCAAGAGGGTCAGAGCAAGGTCGAGGCCAATGCAGCAGGTGCTATAGAGCCCAGTCTACCAACACAGGCCAACTCGGGGGGTTGGTTGCCCACCTCATGAGCCCGAGAAGGTAAAAGAGGAACATTAATTGACATAACAGACGAGAGGAAATACTTTCATTCACGAATGTGCCCCCCACACCCACCACGGAGCCACAATTAGAGGCAGGACACCCAACAAGAGACATATTGCTGAATTTGCCTGGGCTCCCTAGGGGTGTGTCGTGAGTATACGCACCACAACGCCACCTTATGAACCGTCAGTATGTCGCGATCGGGTTCAGTGACGAAAGGAGGATTGACAATAAAAGCTTCCCCTCGCTAGAGACGTTGGGTACTACAATTCTACAGGTGCAAGAGTATGCCTCCTCAAACACCCGGGCATCGAAACAAAAAAGGCCAAAACAATGATCAAAACAGACACAAGGTCAGTGGGAAATGACAATAGAAAGGAGAAGATGGGGGAGAGAAATGAAACAAAAATAAGTAATTATCTAAAGAAGGCACCAAACCGAGAAGGCTATGTAGCACCATCAAATGTGCGGGATAATCAGAGGGCGCTAAATATCACCAAGGATGCCAATACGAGAACAGAAACACATAAGGCGAACGATATCAAAAGTATCCTAGTCACCAAGAATATGATCGAGAGACAAGCGACTGCGGGGGACGGTCGGAAAGCAAAACACACACTCGTCCCGGAAGTTAGGACATTCAACAAGGATATTTACGACCGTAAGAGGGACAATACAACTAGGACAATAAGGAGCAGGGCGGCGCTTCATCAAGTGATCATGAGTTAAGCGAGTATGGCCAATACGCAACCTCGCCAGAGTCATTTCCCATCGCCGGTTACGGTGGTAGGAGGACGGCCACGAGGTCACACAACTTTTAGGAGTACGAAGTTTGTTACCAGTAACAGACGACCAACAAGCCTGCCAACGGGTAAGGATGGAGGAATGGATAACCAGGTAAAAGTCGGAATAAGGAATACCTATACGAGAGATGGGACAAGAGCGGACAGCTTCCCTGGCAGCAGCATCCACACGCTCATTTAAAGAGACACCAATATGGCTGGGAACCCAACAAAACTCAACTGACTTAAATTGACTGTGAACGAGAAAGAGCCAATGCTGGATCTCGACAACCACTTTATGAACCGGATTAAAGGACCCAAGAGCCATGAGGGCACTACGAGAGTCAACAACAACTACAAAGGAAGATTGACAACGAGAAAGCAGGAGACGAAAAGCATAGAGAATAGCACGTAAAGAGACTAGCATCTGTGAAGATGCTAGTCTCCGGAGGTAAGCGACACATATAAGTGCAATCAGGAAAAACAACAGAGTAGCCAACACCGTCCGCAGACTTAGACCCATCGGTGAAGACGGAAACAGAGCGGGAGTGAGAAGAAAAGTGCTCAAGGAAAAGGCGTTTTAGAACCGTAGGAGAGGTAAAAGCTTTAGTGATGTGTGTCAAGGATATAGAAAACTGCGGAATGGGGACTCTCCATGGGGGCAAAGAAGGAACAACATGAGCAGAAATATTAGAAATACGAACGGAAAGATAATCCTGTAAGCGAGATAACCAGACAGAAAGAGGGAGGTGGTGAAGAGGAACAGGAACCACAGGAGGGGTAAATGTTAAAGCACGACAGAGGCGAGAGGAAGGATGTTCCATGGACAGCGCAAGATAGCGAAGACAGTAGCGATCACGGCGGTCCTGGAGAGATAAGAAGCCAGTGTCAATATACAAGCTGAGTAAGGGAGTCAAACGAAAGGCACCAGAACTGAGGCACAACCCAGTATGGTGCAAAGCATCAAGACGGCGAAGAGTAGAAGGAGAAGCAGATGAGTAAGCAGGGCAACCATAATCTAGCTTAGACAGCACGAGAGAGGAATGTAAAGCGAGGAGAGTGCGCCAATCCGCCCCCAAGAAGTATGGGAAAATACCCGAAGGAGGATAAGGGCCTTAGAGCACTCAACACGGAGGTAAGAGATATGGAGAGACCAAGAAAAACGAGTGTCAAAGAATAACCCCACAAGCTTCGCGGAATCTTTGTACTTAAGGGGATGACCATAAAGTGACTAAGAGGGACGAAGAATGACCCGTTTCCGAGTAAAAGTCATGGCACAAGTCTTAGTAATGGAGAACTTGAAGCCATGATCGGTGGCCCAAGACGACACGGCGTCAATCGCAAGTTGAAGCCGGCGTTGAAGGAGAGGCGAATCATCACCGTGACAGCAAAGGGTAAGATCATCGAAATAGAGAGCGGAGAAGACGCCTGAAGGAAGAGAGGAAAGAAGAACATTGAGGGCCACCAGAAAAAGAGTAGTGCTTAGGACACTACCCTGGGGCACACCTTCGTATTGCTGAAAAGAGGCAGAGAGAGCGGTGCCGAGCCTCACCCGAAAGGAACGACGAGAGAGGAAGCTGCGGAGAATGAGAGCGAGACAACCACGAAGGCCAAAAAAATGAAGCTGGGATAGAATATGATACCACCAAGTAATGTCGTAAGCCTTTTCCAGGTCAAAAAGGACGGCAACAACGGAGGTCTTCGCAGCAAAAGCAGTACGAATATAGACCTCCAAGCTCACCAGGACATCTGGTGAGCTGCGGCATTTGCGGAAACCAAATTGAGAAGCGGAGAGGAGGTGATGTTGTTCCAGGAATCACATCAGACGAACGTTAACCATACGTTCAAAGAGTTTGCAGACACAACTTGTGAGGGCAATAGGGCGAAAGTCCTTAGGGGATGTTCCCAGAGATCTTTGTTTGCGAATAGGGAGGACAACAACATCGAGCCAGTCCACAAGGACTGACGACGACTCCCAGATCTGATTATACAGACTCAGTAAATACTGAGACGTGCATGGAGGGAAATGGCGAAGCATCTCATAATGAATGCCGTCGTAGGCCGCCGCCGTAGAACCGAAGAGGGCCAGGGAAGAACGAAGTTCAGAGAGAGAGAAGGGATCGTTATAGGGAAGTCGAAGACGAGTGCAGAAATCTAAAGGACGAGATTCATGGACAGGTTTACGAAGAAAGAAAGATTGGGGAAGATGAAGACCAGAGCTAACAGAAGAAAAGTGGAAACCGAGTTCAGTAGCGACCTGCAACGGGTCTGCCAAAAGAGTACCACGGAGGTGAAGGACCGGTGAAACATCGGTGACGAACTTACCCTCTATCTTGCGGATACGCTTCCAGATCTGCAGCAGAGGAGTTTCAGATGTAATGGTGGAGACATAAGATGCCCAACATTCACGTTTTGCCATATAGATGGCCCTAAGGGTCACTGCACTCGCCTTCCGAAAGAAAAGAGAAGAATCGGCCGTCTTCCGACGGCGGTGCCTCTTCCAGGCTGCACGCTTACAGCGGACAGCCCGAGCACAGTCTGCATTCCACCAGGGAACGCACTTCCATGGACCCCGAGAGGAAGAGTGAGGAATACAGCGGAAGGCAGCCTCGAAGACAGTGTCACGAAAAAAGAGGAGAGAGTGAGAGAGAGGCAGAAGGGAGAGGTCAGAGAGAGCAGCACTGAGGTTAAATAGGTTCCAGTCCGCCTTAGCAAACTGCCACCTAGGGAAAGAGAGGGGAGGGTGAAAAAAGAGAAAGGTAACAAGGATGGGGAAATGGTCACTGCCATTGAGGTCATCAAGAACCTACCAAGTGAAATCTAAGTAAAGAGAAGACGAGCAAAGAGAAAGATCAAGGGTGCGAGTCCGAGAGTCCAAATGCGTGGGCTCACCAGAATTCAGAAGAGACAGGAAAGAAGAGAGGATAAACGGCTCAAGAAGGCGAATATATTATATATATATATATATATATTAACACCCGTCTGCCGGCGGGGAAGTGGTTCAAATAGCTTCGGCTATCACTTCCTTATGTCCGGTCATGATGGTCAAGAGGATTAAGGCGTCCTGTAGATACCAGTTGCGTTTATCCTCGCAGTATGGGTTCGAACCACTTCTGGTCTGGGGTGTGAGTTTTCAGTCGCATATAGTCCTGGGGACCATACAGGACACTTCACATTTGTGTTCCTCGCATGTGCCCCAAAGAATGAGGTGATTTGATAAAATGATTTCCCTAAGACTACCATCTGAGTGCCGGCGGGGAAGTGGTTCAAATAGCTTCGGCTATCACTTCCTTATGTTCGGTTGTGATGGTCAAGTGGATTAAGGCATCCTGTAGATACCAGTTGCATTGCCCCTGGCAGTATGGGTTCGAGTCACTTCTGGGGTGTGCATGTGTGAATCACACATGTACACATGTGTGATTCACATGTGTACACGTGAATCATGTACACTTGCCAGCTGATGTAAGTAGGCAGGTAGAATTTCCTTCAAAAGGTCATTGGATGTCGATGAGGAGGACAGGAAGGCTGGTACCGCGATTTGCGTTGCTGTATATATATTTTGGTAGCAGTCTTTCCTGTAGACATATATTATTAAATATGACCGAAAAAGTAAGATTAATAATTCTAACACGAATTTTCTCAATATTTCTTATGGTTCTTTTCACTGTTGATGGTAATTGAAAAATCAATTCCCCACAATTCATTTTTATTCCTAGTCTGACGTGACACTTGAACGCGTTTCGTAATAACTTATTACATTATCAAAGACTTTAGTTTACACACACACACAACTATATCCTTCAAACACTAAACAGAGTTTAAACAGCTTTGATTTTATACCTGCATTTGGGTGAGGTGATATGTTACAACAGTTTTGGATGAGGTGAAAACAAATTTTCAACACAAGACAGAACACGAAACAATGTGTATAATATTTTGTAAGTTAAAGGGAAGAATGGAAGTAACTGCAAAGGGCCTATTGGCACATATTTCTTGATGCTTTTATATTGGTGCGGAGTCTTGAAGTGGGTAGAATATAGTTGTGCATTAATTGGCTGTTGATTGCTGGTGTCGACTTCTTAATGTGTAGTGCCTCGAAGATATCAAGCCGCCTGCTATCGCTGTATCTATCGATGATTTCCGTGTTTTTTGTTAAGACTTCTCTGGTGATGGTCTGGTGGTGGGAAGAGACTATATGTTCCTTAATGGAGCCCTGTTGCTTATGCATCGTTAATCGCCTGGAAAGAGATGTTGCTGTCTTGCCTATATACTGAATTCTTTGAGGCTTACAGTCCCCAAGTGGACATTTAAAGGCATAGACGACATTGGTCTCTTTTAAAGCGTTCTGCTTTGTGTCTGGAGAGTTTCTCATGAGTAGATTGGCCGTTTTTTTGGTTTTATAGTAAATCGTCAATTGTATCTTCTGATTTTTGTCTGTAGGGATAACGTTTCTATTAACAATATCTTTCAGGACCCTTTTCCTCCGTTTTATGAGCTGTGGAAAAGAAGTTCCTGTAAAATAGTCTAATAGGGGGTACAGGTGTTGTGTTAGTTGTCTCTTCAGAGGTTGCATGGCGTTTCACCTTCCTTCTTATGATGTCTTCAACGAAACCATTGGAGAAGCCGTTGTTGACTAGGACCTGCCTTACCCTACAGAGTTCTTCATCGACTTGCTTCCATCCTGAGCTGTGGCTGAGAGCACGGTCGACATAAGCGTTAACGACTCTCCTCTTGTACCTGTCTGGGCACTCACTGTTGGCACTGAGGCACATTTCAATGTTTCCTTAATGTAGACTGCAGAGTGGAAACCTCCGCTCGTTTCCATGACTGTTACATCTAGAAAGGGCAGCTTCCCATCCTTCTCCATCTCTTTTTTCGGTCATATTTAATAATATACATATATATATATATATATATATATATATATATATATATATATATATATATATATATATATATATATATATATATATTATTAAATATGACCGAAAAAGTAAGATTAATAATTCTAACACGAATTTTCTCAATCTTTCGTACATTATGCTTCACTGTTGGAGGTAAATCAAAAATCACTTCTCCAAAATTCATTTTTTATTTCTAGTCTGACGCGACACGGGCGCGTTTCGTAAAACTTATTACATTTTCAAAGACTTCACAAATACACAACTGATTAGAACTTGCGTTTCCCTGATTTTATATCTACATTTGAGTGAGGTGGGAAGGGTGATGTGGCATTACATTTGAGTGAGGTGGGAAGGATGATGTGGCATTAACACAAGACAGAACACTAGAGGATATTAATAGGGTATTAAAAGTATCAACACAAGACAGAACAGAAACAATGGGTATTGAATAGAAGTGTTTGTAGAAAGCCTATTGGTCCATGTTTCTTGATGCTTCTATATTGGAGCGGAGTCTTGAGGTGGGTAGAATATAGTTGTGCAATAATTGGCTGTTGATAGCTGGTGTTGACTTCTTGATGTGTAGTGCCTCGCAAACGTCAAGCCGCCTGCTATCGCTGTATCTATCGATGATTTCTGTGTTGTTTACTAGGATTTCTCTGGCGATGGTTTGGTTATGGGAAGAGATTATATGTTCCTTAATGGAGCCCTGTTGTTTATGCATCGTTAAACGCCTAGAAAGAGATGTTGTTGTCTTGCCTATATACTGGGTTTTTTGGAGCTTACAGTCCCCAAGTGGGCATTTGAAGGCATAGACGACGTTAGTCTCTTTTAAAGCGTTCTGTTTCGTGTCTGGAGAGTTTCTCATGAGTAGGCTGGCCGTTTTTCTGGTTTTAAAGTAAATCGTCAGTTGTATCCTCTGATTTTTGTCTGTAGGGATAACGTTTCTATTAACAATATCTTTCAGGACCCTTTCCTCTGTTTTATGAGCTGTGGAAAAGAAGTTCCTGTAAAATGAGGAGTGTACAGGTACACTCCACTGACACTTGTACACTGACAGGTACAAGAGGAGTGTTGTTAACGCATACGTCGACCGTGCTCTCAGCCACAGCTCAGAATGGAAGCAAGTCGACGAAGAACTCTGTAGGGTAAGGCAGGTTCTAGTCAATAACGGCTTCTCCAATGGTTTCATCGAAGACATCATAAGAAGGAAAGTGAAAAGCCATGCAACCTCCGAAGAGACAACTAACACAACACCTATACCCCCTATTAGACTATTTTACAGGAACTTCTTTTCCACAGCTCATAAAACAGAGGAAAGGGTCCTGAAAGATATTGTTAATAGAAACGTTATCCCTACAGACAAAAATCAGAGGATACAACTGACGATTTACTATAAAACCAGAAAAACGGCCAGCCTACTCATGAGAAACTCTCCAGACACGAAACAGAACGCTTTAAAAGAGACTAACGTCGTCTATGCCTTCAAATGCCCACTTGGGGACTGTAAGCTCCAAAAAACCCAGTATATAGGCAAGACAACAACATCTCTTTCTAGGCGTTTAACGATGCATAAACAACAGGGCTCCATTAAGGAACATATAATCTCTTCCCATAACCAAACCATCGCCAGAGAAATCCTAGTAAACAACACAGAAATCATCGATAGATACAGCGATAGCAGGCGGCTTGACGTTTGCGAGGCACTACACATCAAGAAGTCAACACCAGCAATCAACAGCCAATTATTGCACAACTATATTCTACCCACCTCAAGACTCCGCTCCAATATAGAAGCATCAAGAAATATGGACCAATAGGCTTTCTACAAACACTTCTATTCAATACCCATTGTTTCTGTTCTGTCTTGTGTTGATACTTTTAATACCCTATTAATATCTTCTAGTGTTCTGTCTTGTGTTAATGCCACATCATCCTTCCCACCTCACTCAAATGTAATGCCACATCACCCTTCCCACCTCACTCAAATGTAGATATAAAATCAGGGAAACGCAAGTTCTAATCAGTTGTGTATTTGTGAAGTCTTTGAAAATGTAATAAGTTTTACGAAACGCGCCCGTGTCGCGTCAGACTAGAAATAAAAAATGAATTTTGGAGAAGTGATTTTTGATTTACCTCCAACAGTGAAGCATAATGTACGAAAGATTGAGAAAATTCGTGTTAGAATTATTAATCTTACTTTTTCGGTCATATTTAATAATATATGTCTACAGGAAAGACTGCTACCAAAATATACTAATATATATATATATATATATATATATATATATATATATATAAATATATGTATATTGTTGGGGTTTCACTTCTCTATCCTTACTCTGGGGTGAGCAATAGTTATGCTCAAGGTCACTCATCGTAGCCCTGCGGGTCTTCACTCGATCCTCACGGCGCCACTGCACGCTAGGAGAGTGTCCCAGTCAATCTCAACGGCCTCTGATTGAGAAGGAGTGGGAACACGACTCGTTCATTGGACTGTCATGTGCCCTCACCAACAATCGGGCTCTACGGTTAACCACAAGGTCGCCAACTGGTGTTTTAGGTGGCCAGTAACACCTCAGTGGACTTCGTGGAATTAGTGGTAGCCTTGGCAAGGTCACACTCAATAGATCAGGAGTTCAGGCAGGTGTGTACTTTTATCACTCTATGCTTTCGGTATAATATAGCCACAAGATCAATGGAGGAGATGATAAAAACACAATGGTAATTTTGTATTCTACTTAAAATGTATGAAAGATGTCACAAGGCCAAACAAAAATAAATAAATCAACTGATCCTGGCAGCGGCCGGTAGTTCCCACGAATAGTATGCACCCACTAAGTGGCAACACCTCCCCTCCTCATCAAGTGTCAAGAACAGCTGATCGCCTGGCCCCCGCGCGAAAGCTTATTGCTTGTTTTCAGATTCACGCGCGCTGTTTCTTTAACTTCTCCAATATTACCAGAAACTCGCACTCTCGATATTGGCACAATAGCATGTATCACTTGGTTACACTGTACTCAGGCTCAAACAGTCGTTTCTACAATCAATGCTACAAATGATTCACTGTAATGGTTTTCACTGCCCTTCATTCAATGACATATGATAAAGTATTAACACTGGAGTTTTCAGTACTTTCTCTCGTGGGCAATAACGCAATAATTCACTGTACTCACACCTGATTAATCACTGCATGAACATAAGACATATATAGTGTATACCAATCAAACATCAATACATGGAAAATAAATAGTTTCTGGGCACGTAGCCTAACCTCCAAATACTGGCATAATATTAAATATAATTTATCACTATATGTTCACATCAAAATCTCTAGAAAGATATACACAACACAGTAAATTTATCACTCGTTCCTGGTGCCTGTACACACCAATAATCAACATAAGTATTATAAGTACTCTTGATAGTACTACACGGCAAACTGGTGCCTTACTGTGACATGGGTGAGACTTGCTAACCACATATAAAATCCTCAGGCTAGATAATATAGCCGAATAATATAGCTAACTAAAGAGAAATGGGGAGAGAACTAGAAACACCTACTTCAACCTATCCTCCGATGAGAGTCGAGATGTAGCTCCTGGTCCTCGTGTCGGGAACGCCCCCACACGACACGTCGTCGTGTCCTACCAGAGCCTCTCGTCGTCCCACCGTTTAGCGCGTCGTCTCCGTGCCCTCTTCTCTGCAGGTCCGTCCTCCTTCTTGACTTCTTGAAGGGTTGGAGTCGGTCTCCTGGCCGTCGTCTTCTCCCAACAACGGCTGCCGCCTTCGTCTCAGCTACAGTCGTCCGGATTCCCCAAATAGTCCTCTCCTTCCTCAGCTACCCAGTGGCTCTGTCAGCCACTACGCCGTCACGAACTGGTGAACTGCCACAGATGTCACATACGTCACTGCACGGCTTCACTGCTTCTTGCACAGTACCTGACTGGAGCACTTGTTGCTCAAATAACCGTCGATTCCCTCTCTGGTTCAACACATGAACTAGGGAAGACCTCACAGAGTACTGGCAGACTTCAGGTGACGCGTAAATCCACGGGAGCGGGAAACAACTGTCAAACTGACAGGACCAATCGTCGCACGTCCGACCTCTTTGATGTGTCGTGTCTGACTGCTGGCGCCAGCTCGGCGCGCTGGCCGGACCCCCTTCCTTCGTGACGTCACTTTCGCCACGGGAGGTTTTCATTGGCTCCCGGTGCCACATTGCTGTCGGTGACCAATCCGGTGCCACTGACGTCACACGGTTTTGGCGGGAAATCAGGGAGGCAAGCGCCATCTTGGCTCCCTAAAGGGCCTATACCACAGGCCAAAATATTACTATTTCACAAATTTCTCGGCTCTCCGAGAGCACTTCACTCTCTCCCATATATCAAATTGAAGCCTGCTACGTAGAGAACGCTTGGGAAAAGTAGACATGACTCTTACTGCAGGCGTGGGAGAATTATAAGGGGGGGAACTCCGTCACATACCCCTCCCCTTAAAATAAGAGTCATGTCTGGTTAGTGCATACGGGATAGGGCATCCGCAACTACGTTGTCCTTCCCCTTGATGTGTTTGATTTCCAGCCGGTATTCTTGCAGTAACAACGCCCACCTCGTTAGACGTTGGTTGGAATTCTTCATCTTGTATAAAAATGTGAGAGGGTTGTGGTCTGTGAATACCAGAACAGGTCTCGCCCCTCCTCCCACGTACACATCAAAGTGCTTCAGGGCCATGACTAGCGCCAATGCCTCCTTCTCAACGGTGCTATAGGCCCGCTGGTATTTTACAAACTTCTTCGAGTAGAACGCTACTGGCCTATGTACTTCACTCCGTTCTTGAGCCAACATGGCCCCTATTCCAACGTCGCTGGCGTCCACGTACAGGATAAAACCGGCTGAAAAATCTGGAGATATTAATACTGGGGCCTCCGTCAACAATTTCTTGGTTTTTTCAAAAGACTCTTGGCAGGCCTTCCCCCATCTCCATCTTACATTCTTGGAGAGTAGCTCGGTTAGGGGATGCGCTACCGTGGAGAAATTCCGGCAGAACCCACGATAGTACCCTATCATTCTGAGGTACCTGAGCAACTCCTTGCGCGTCTTGGGCACGGGGTATTCCTTTATGGCTGCTACTTTGTTATCAACTGGAGTGACTTCACCTTGGCCGATGACAAAACCGAGGTACTCTAAGTGAGCTTTCCCGAACTCACTCTTGGCCAAATTTACAGTCAGGTTAGCCTCCTCTAACCTTCTGAATAATTCCCCAAGTCTCTCCAGATGCGTCTCCCAATCGTCGGCGTACACGACGATGTCATCGATGTAAACCGTGCATCCTGCGGCACCCCTTAACAGCTCGTTCATCATTCGCTGGAAGCAGCTGCCGCTGTTTTTCATACCGAAGGGCAACACCTTGTACTGGTACAGCCCGTCAGGAGTCGCGAAAGCCGATATCTTCCTGGCCTCAGGAGTCAAGGAGATCTGGTAGTACCCCTTGAGAAGATCGACCTTGGATACGTATCGTGCACTGCCCACCTGGTCAATGCTCACTCTTGGCATGGGGTGAGAATCCGCCACTGTGATGGAGTTCACCCTCCTGTAATCTGTACAAAAGCGGTATGTTCCGTCTCTTTTCCTCACCAACAGGCATGGGGAACTCCACTCACTTTTACTGGGCTCCGCAAGATCGTTCTCAAGGAGGTACTCCACCTCCTTTCTCATCAGCTCTCGCTTCTCTGGGCTCACTCTGTACGCGCTCTGTTTGACGGGCCTGGCGTCCCTCACCTCCACCTCGTGCGTCACACTCCTGTGTCGTCGGGGCACGTCGGTGAAGAGGGAGGCATTCTTTCTCAGTAGGTCCGTCAGGTCCGCTCTCTGTTGCCCTTCCAGATGTAGCAGCTTGTCCTTGATGTTTGCCAGACTCTCAGTGTTGGTGAGACGGGTGCCATCCGCCCTGGACCACTTTCCTTCCTCCTCTGGGAGTTCTTGGTCCACCTGCACGCACAGAACTGTCTTCTGCTGGGGTTCTCGGGTCATCGTTCCTTCCTGCCTGGCGGCTTCTCCTTCCACAGTGAAGAAGGGCTTCAGGCGGTCCACGTGACACACCTGTTTCTTTCGGGGTCTGTCCGGCTTCCCAATTTCGTACGACACAGGACCCAACCGTCGCAGCACTTGGTATGGTCCCTCGAACCGCGACTCGGTCACCCTACCTTTACCTGGCAGCAAAACCATTACTTGGGACCCGACCTGGAAATCCCTCTGCATAGCTCTCTTGTCGTACCACTCCGACATCTTACGCTGCGCCTCCTTCAGGTGTTTCCCAGCCAGTTCCTTCGCTAGAGTGAGACGTTCTTTAAACTTCTGAACATATTCGTTCACCGTTCCCACGGTCGCTGCCGGTGTCCATTGTTCCCTCAGCATGGACAGGGGACTTCTCACCTCGTGTCCATACACTAGCTGGAATGGTGAGAATCCTAGTGATTCTACCACCGCGTTACGTATGGCAAATAACGCGGGATATACAGCCGCATCCCACTCAGCCCCCTGTTCTGCGCAGAATACTCTCAGCACGGTCTTCAATGTGGAGTGGAATCTTTCGATCGCCCCCTGCGACTGCGGTCGGTACGGCGACGATCGAATCTGAGTCACTCCCCATCCTGCCACCGTCTGTCGGAACCACTTCGACTGAAATATGCTTCCGCAGTCTGTCTGGATCTCTTTGGGCATCCCCACCCAAGAGAAAAATCGTTGTAGTTGGCCGGCTACTCCTTGCGACGTTAAACGTCACATCGGGACGGCTTCCGGAAACCTGGTGGAAGCACACATTATCGTCATTAGGTAGGTGTTCCCTTTCTTCGTCCTTGGCAAAGGACCCACCCCGTCAACTAGCAGACACTCGAAAGCAGGCCCAAACGCTGGAACAGGGATCAATGGGGCCTTCGGTATCGCGGACTGGCTCTTCCCTGCCCTCTGGCATGGTAAGCACGTCTTACAATAGCGCCTCACCTCGGCGTCCATACCTGGCCAGTAAAAGTAATCCCCGATCCTTCGCAGCGTCTTAGTCACTCCCAGGTGACCTGCAGAGTCCACGGAGTGCGATAGTTCCAACACGGCCGCTCTGCGCTGGGCCGGCAACACTACCTGGTGCCTCGTGCTTAGAGACTCTTCCCCGGCCTCCACCCTCACAGGTCTCCACTGCCTCATCAGCATGCCGTCTTGAAGGTAAAAATGAGTAGCCTTCTCAGGTCCAACACGTCCTCCTTGGGCCTCACTAATCAAATCGGGGAACTCCTCCTGCTGCAACTGTCCAAGACGAGTTCGGTCTACCCCCAGAGAACTGGTGAGGGTCACCTGCAACTCATCACTTGGGCTGTCTTCGCCCTCCGCTCGTTCTCCGGGTTCTACGAAGAGGTGATCTATTCCCAGGCTGCCTGTCGACTCCTCAGCCCCATCAGATCCACAACCTCCTTGTTCTTCGCGTTGTCTTGGTATCACAGCACAAACTGGGAACGCCACCGGTGCGATTCCCTCCTCGCCCCCGCAGGCGTTCAACTCTCCGCCTGTCTCCTTGTATTGTTCTAGGCACTCTTCGCCTTTCACAAGATTCGGAAGGACATATCCTCCACACGCGTCATTCCCCAAGATGATCTGCGCCTCCATCTTGGGCATTGATGTACAGACTCCCACCACAAGGGTCTGGCAGCCATAGTCGGAATTTAAAGTTACCTGGTGTAGGGGCACCCTCACTGGGCCTCCCACAGTGGTCACACTTGCCACCCCCACACTGGTACTCTTGTAACCCTCGGGGAACAGGGTTTCACTCACCAGGGTAAAATCGACCCCAGTGTCTCTTAAGATCTTCACGGAGATGGGGTCTGTGTCCCCCATCCTTACGGTTCCTTGACACACGAATGGGTGAACTTTCTTCTCCCCACTCAGCACGGGTTCATTCCGCACTCTCTCGGCCCTCTGGTCCTCGAACATCACTAAAGCAATGTGTCCCCGCTGCTTAGGGCGTCTGCATTCCCGCGCGTCGTGTCCGATTATTCCGCAGTTGTAGCAGCGGACCCTCGGCGGAGACCATCCGCCACCGCTCGCCTTAGCACTGCTTCCAGAGGCCGTCGCACCCTGTGTCTTTCCCGCACCGCTTGTTGACTCCTTGGTCGCAGCAACAGCTCCCGAGCTCTCCGCTTGGTTCTTCTTGATCGGTTCTACAGCACCTTTTGATCCTCGGGTGTTCCAATTTAAGAGGTGGGATTTGGGAGAACTCGCTCCTGTCCTCCATCCATCCGTCCTTCTATAATTCCTATCGTTTCCGACGTATACGGGTGGTCGGTGCTGTCCCTCTCGGCGTGGGCGTAGGGCTTCTTCTAACATGTCGGCTCGGTCGGCTGCGGCCCTCAGGTCCTTTATGTCCGCCTCCTTTACCCTCATCCTGATCTCAGGAGGGAGCACGGACATAAACTTTTCCATGACCATTAGTTCCTTGACCTGTTCGGTCGACCCCGCTTCTTCAGAGTCCAGCCACTTAAGGAACTTTCTTTCCATGTCCCTCGCCGTCTCCGCATACGATTTTCCTGGTGACCGGGTACATTCTCTAAACCTCTTCCGGTAACACTCCGGCGTGAGCTTGAAGGAACGGAGCACAGCTCGTTTTACCGCATCGTAGTTAGTGCATTCTTGGAAGTCGAGCATAGTGAAGGCTTCGCGAGCTTCACCTTTGAGCCTCCCTTGGACCAACTCCGCCCACTCCGCCCTCGGCCACCTCTTCATAGCAGCAACTCTCTCAAAGTGATCGAAGAAACTTTCGGCTTCACTAGGCACAAAGACTGGCAGGTCTCGTTCCCTCACTCGTCGGTCTTCATGTGGCGGCGGAGCAGGTGCACCTAGTCCTAGTTCAGCTCACTTCAGCTCTACCTCCTTGTTGGCTTCTATTTCCAGTTGTCTCAGCCCAACTTCTCGCTCTTTGCTGCGCTGCTGTGCTTCTCGCTCTTGGTCTTCCCGGCGTAGCTGTGCTTCTCGCTCTTGTTCTTCCCGGCGTAGCTGTGCTTCTCGTTCTTCTTTGCGCTGTTGTGCTTCTCGCTCTTCACGCTTCATCTGTGCTTCTCGCTCTTCTTTGCGCTGTTGTGCCTCTTCTCTCCTCAGCTGCGCTACTGCTTCTCGCTCTTCTCTGCGCTGCTGTGCTTCCAGCTGCAGCTTCATTATTTCCAGCTTAATGCTGTGCCTGCTGCCGCTGGATCCCCTGCTGCTTCCACCAATGCTCAGGTGTTCACCCACACTGGCAGGTGTTTGGGGCCGCTCTTCCCCCAAAGCTTCGTCTCGAGCCCTGAGCTGAGCCATTATCTCTAGTCTTCTTTCTGCCACTCTGGCAGATTTCAGCTTTTTTCCGAAATGATCCGCTATTGCCTGTAACTGTGCCTTGGTGCACTCTTCCAGCACCTGTTCGTCTCTAGAGTCAATAAATCTTGCTACTTTATCATCCTCCATCTTGTGCTATGAGTGATAACCTGCACCTGATCTCT
Source organism: Procambarus clarkii (assembly GCF_040958095.1). Classification (NCBI taxonomy): domain Eukaryota; kingdom Metazoa; phylum Arthropoda; class Malacostraca; order Decapoda; family Cambaridae; genus Procambarus; species Procambarus clarkii. Next base: position 28,521,919 of record NC_091163.1, read on the forward strand.
AACACCACTGCCAAGTATCACCACTGCAACCTTTACTTCGATCGTATCCTGGCGAGGTCGGCAATGTTGGGGTTTCACTTCTCTATCCTTACTCTGGGGTGAGCAATAGTTATGCTCAAGGTCACTCACCGTAGCCCTGCGGGTCTTCACTCGATCCTCACGGCGCCACTGCACGCCAGGAGAGTCTCCCAGTCAATCTCAACGGCCTCTGATTGAGAAGGAGTGGGAACACGACTCGTTCATTGGACTGTCATGTGCCCTCCCCAACAATCGGGCTCTACGGTTAACCACAAGGTCGCCAACTGGTGTTTTAGGTGGCCAGTAACACCTCAGTGGACTGGTGGAATTAGTGGTAGCCTTGGCAAGGTCACACTCAATAGATCAGGAGTTCAGGCAGGTGTGTACTTTTATCACTCTATGCTTTCGGTATAATATAGCCACAAGATCAATGGAGGAGATGATAAAAACACAATGGTAATTTTGTATTTTACTTAAAATGTATGAAAGATGTCACAAGGCCAAACAAAAATAAATAAATCAACTGATCCTGGCAGCGGCCGGTAGTTCCCACGAATAGTATGCACCCACTAAGTGGCAACACCTCCCCTCCTCATCAAGTGTCAAGAACAGCTGATCGCCTGGCCCCCGCGCGAAAGCTTATTGCTTGTTTTCAGATTCACGCGCGCTGTTTCTTTAAGTTCTCCAATATTACCAGAAACTCGCACTCTCGATATTGGCACAATAGCACGTATCACTTGGTTACACTGTACTCAGGCTCAAACAGTCGTTTCTACAATCAATGCTACAAATGATTCACTGTAATGGTTTTCACTGCCCTTCATTCAATGACATATGATAAAGTATTAACACTGGAGTTTTCAGTACTTTCTCTCGAGGGCAATAACGCAATAATTCACTGTACTCACACCTGATTAATCACTGCATGAACATAAGACATATATAGTGTATACCAATCAAACATCAATACATGGAAAATAAATAGTTTCTGGGCACGTAGCCTAACCTCCAAATACTGGCATAATATTATATATAATTTATCACTATATGTTCACATCAAAATCTCTAGAAAGATATACACAACACAGTAAATTTATCACTCGTTCCTGGTGCCTGTACACACCAATAATCAACATAAGTATTATAAGTACTCTTGATAGTACTACACGGCAAACTGGTGCCTTACTGTGACACGGGTGAGACTTGCTCACGACATATAAAATCCTTTTAAAACACAAATTTAAAACACAAGTATCAAGATCAATTAAACCTAATAAAGTGTACATATCCTTATCTCCTACTATCTCTTCCTTAATCTTTTTATGACCTCTAATGAAATTTAAATATTCTATTGCTCTTAGTAAGTTTCTAACCTCTCTAACTTTCCAATTAGTGATTAGAGTTTTCTTCTGGTTGTGTGGCCAAATCCCAATATTTTCATGTTTCATTAAATTAGTTAAAAAACCATATTCCATGGTTTTTACAACTAACCCTTGAACTTTTTTATTATCATCTAGACCTAAATATATTTGTTTAAATTTATTAATTTCAGATACTTTATTTTTTAAGTTTAGGCTTAATTCATATGAAAAAAACATCGTTTATATATTTTAAAAAAAAAGTTAAACAAGCATAATATACTATCATTTTATCTTTATGTAAAACGAATAAAATAAAAAGTGACACTTTTTTCTTTGTTTTAGGATTCGGATTTACTCTGTGAGCACACTGCACAACCTAAAAACTACAAGATGTATCTAACCAGCTACAGCTTGTCTCAATGCCAGTTGTATACACATGCATGATTCTCCAGCCTGTGGGATTCTTCTGCTTTATTGTTTTCAATGGCTCCAATTAAGAACAACGTGAATCGTCGAGATCCACTCCCCAATGAGCCACCCACCACGTTTACATCAGAAGAACAACTCTATGATGGTCTCCCTAAATATTTTATATTAAAGGGGACTCATCTGTACTCTAGTATAAGAACACTGACTTATGTTCAAGAATACCATCTCCCCATCCTATCCAGAATTGGAAGATAAACAAAAATATAAAATATGGATAACTAATGATCAGTTGGAAAAATTATCCACATTTTCTTACATGGATAATAACAATGGTTGGTACATTTGCATAAAATGTAATGGCATATTTATATCATTCCAGAAAATAATAGATCATGAGTGTAAGAGAGCACCATTTGTAGTATATACAACTACATTAGATAAAATTAATGAAATATTATATATAATAAAGGCAATGAAAAAAAAGGATAAGCATGATGATGATGATGATGATGATGATGATGTCGATGATGATAAATCTTTTGAAGAGTCAGCCTTTTTATTTAAAACCAAGTATGAAAATTTAAAGACTCAAATATCAAGAATAAACAAACTTTCATACATGAAGGGTTTAGATTGAAGAATGAAATCATTCCAATTATGGAATGTAACTGCTGTGAAGTAAAATTCCCACTTCCAAAGTATAGAAATAATATACTGAAGATAATCGACTTACTTAAGAATGAAGTGAAACCCAAATGTTCTGCAAAGAATATGAATTTGACAGAATCTTTTAAAATAATACTGGAAAGTTTACATTACATAATTAAGAACCAATTTCAGTATAAGAATTGTGATATAGATAAGAATAGATTATCTAGAATTATCCTACAAAAAATAATTTCATCTGGTTTTATACATCAAAATAAACGGGAAGTTTTAGAAGACTACTTTTTAGGTATACAAATCAGGAATTTATTCAAAAACGAAGGAAATGAAAATATTCTTCCCTCAGTCACTAAAACTACAACTAACATTACTGAATCAGCAACTACATCATTATTATTACAGGAGATAAATAATGATAATGATGATAAGGATAATGAAGATGATAGAAAAAGAAGAAACAGCAGAAGTAGAAGTGGCAACAGAAAAGACATCAGCATCATAAGAGGCAGCAGCAGAAGAATTAGCATCAGAAGAGGCAGCAGCAGCAGCAGAAGAATTAGCATCAGAAGAGGCAGCAGCAGCATAAGAAGAGGCAGCAGCAGCATAAGAAGCAGCAGCAGCAGCAGCAGTAGAGGCAGCAGCAGTAACAGTAACAGTAGTAGTGATGGTGGTGGCAGTGGTAGTAGTAGTAGTAGTAGTAGTGGTGGTGGTGGTGGCGGTGGTAGTAGTAGTAGTAGTAGTAGTAGTAGTAGTAATAGTAATAATAATGATGATGATGGTGGTAGTGATAACAGTAAAGAAGATAATAATGAGCATGATACAGGCAATAAGGAAGAATTAGGGTCATTGACAAACAAAGATTTAGATAAATCTGCTACTTCTACTACTACTACTACTACTACTACCACCACCACCACCACTAGTGCCACCACCACCACCACCACTACTACTAGTACTACCCTGACCACCATCGCTGCCACTGCTGTTGCTGCTCCTGCTGCTTTGGAATCTGATGATGAAGAATCAGTTTTGGAAAATAAGGTGAAGAAGAATATAACAACATTTAAAAGAATTGCAAACAAAACTCAGGAAAGTGGAGTTCATCATGTTCAACAACAACAACAACAACAACAACAACAGCAACAACAACAGCAACAACAGCAGCAACAACAACAGCAACAACAACAACAGCAACAACATAGAGAAGAATATTTTTTGGATCAAATTCCTGATTTCATTGATGCCCTCTTTCCCTCAGAAACTAACACCACAAGAGGAGGAGAAAAAAATAACAACATTTATTTGCCATCTGCTTCAAGCTCAAATTATCAACTAATATCAGAAACCACCAATTTACCAGCAGCCAATTTGAAGTGTAATTATCATCAACCTAACATACAAATTGAAGAAGAAGAAGAAAAAGAAACAGATCTGACTTATATAATTGACAAATATTGTAGTAAAACAGGTGAATCAATTAATAATGATTATCAACAACTAATGGTGTCGTTTCCTGAAAATACAATATTAAGTTCAGGTTTGAATGAAGATGCATATGTTAATCAACAACAACAACAACAAGAATTATTGGTACACGAAGATCAACAGTTTTCAAATACCTATTATAATGCACCTCCAAATTTATATCATGAACATTCATTGACATTCCTTGATCCAACAGTGTCACCATCTACCTCAGGAGCAGGAAATCCATTACCCACTTTGAGTTTATCTCTAAATACAATTTCAAGTTCAGATTGGAATGAAGATGTATATGTTAATCAACCACAACAACAACAACAACAACAACAATTATTGTTATCTAAAGATCAACAGCTTTCAAATACAAATACAAGCTACAATGTACCTCAGATACATGCTGATGGAAATTTAAAGCATGTACATTCATTGCCACCAACAGTGTCACCATCTATCTCAGGAGCAGGATCCACATCTGGAAATTCATCATCCACTTTGGGTTTATTATCTCTTTCAAACCAAGATGAGAAAATAACAAGGGAAGTGAGTTTATTATCTCACTCACTATCTTAATTTATACAAATATAATCCCAGATGTAAGTGTACAAACCTGTTTTAACCGAAAGAATAATACAGTACACTTGTAAGATATTAATAACAAACAATAAAAAGCTAATGGGATAGGTTATTCGAACGCTTTCGTTAGCCAAAATTACTTAAAATGTAACACTTGTCTAATTGTAAATGATAAATGTAATGCGTGCATCAAAAATCAATTTGTTTAATCAACAGTGGAATAAATGCATGTGCTTCCCTTCCCTCCATCCCCTGTACATCTGCCAGAGGGAAAAGCAAATCTAATCTGTTGTGTATGACTTGACATAAGAGGTAAAACCAGGTGTGTTGACCGTAAAGCTGATGATGGGAGGAGTAGAATTGTTGCAGATTGTGGCACACTGCTGCTTGTGGTGGCTGTTGTTGTTGTAGCAGACTGACGAAGCTACATATACATATACAACATATATGCAACCCATATACATATACAACAACATCACATAATTATTTGCGTTATGAGGAAATCTAGTTAATACAGCAACGTATTACTAGACTTGATTACAGCATTACATAGCTACATTACCATAGGCTGCATTCCGTTACCTTTGCAAGCACGCATAAGTAACCTAGAATACGATGCGGCCCCATTACTATGCATGGTAATCCCCCATTACTATGCGGTCACTCTTGTTAGGGCAAGCACGCATTGTGGAGCTGTAATAACCCTACCTGCTCTACCCTTACTCTCCACTCAATACCCCACTTTAACACTGCTTGCAGATCAATGTGACCCCCCCCCCCACCTCATGAACTACCGCAGTTATCAATTCTCAAATATTAAATGAGGAGGGAACAACAAGAATAGGGATTATTAATTTAAAACTAATAATTAAAAACGCATTAAACACTGCCACCATCTTTCCTCTAACATAAATGAATGTGTTTAAATTACTGCTTCCCCAAGAAGGAAAGGAATCAATAATCATGAACTCAAGGGCAATAGAATCTTGGTAAATAATTCTTGGGAATTAAAACTGTAATCTTTACTTTACTGATAGAGGATTCTAGGACAACTCTAATATCCATAAAATGGAGGAGAACACAGGGGAATTTCTAGCCCAGCAAATGAATAACCACATATAAGAATGAATAACACAGCATTAATCAAAGGGAAACAAAACACAAAATCGATTAAATCACTTCATTAAAACATGTATATTGAGATCAAATTGAAAAATATATCCTACTTTAATAAGACATCCTACGAGGCAAATTGGAAACCGACGTGCAATTACTTGATGTACCAAAACTCAGACAGACATTACCTTTATCCTCCAAAACCGGCCAAGGTGTTAAATGTCTTGCCCCACAGGTCAGAAGACCTGTACCCCAGTAAGCCCAAGACACACTGACTTCAATTCTCTTAAACTACCCCTGGGAGACCTAAGGGTTTCCTCTAGAGCTTGGCTCCGGCTAGGAGCACCAATCAATTCAAAGCAAAGCTGGATATCCTGAAGGCTGGGCCAATGGGTGACAAGGAGGACTACCCTGGAGAACTCCGCCTCTCAAAAGTCGAACCAATGACTACACTGTCCCGAGAATTATGTTTTAATCCTGCAGAATCATGAAATGTTCCCACGCTACACACAGGAAACCAACAGCCGTTTATGGCTCCCAGTCCTCTCACTCGAAACTTGAGAACTACGGTAATGGTACTGAAGTCGTCACTGGTTCTAAATCGGTCAATGGTCATGGAGGGGACAGGGGAAGAGAGAGGGGAAGATGGATTGGAAGGGATTTGGAATAGGATTGGAGGGAGGAATTAGGGTATAGGGGATTGGAAGAGGACAGGACTAGGGTGGGCTCCCAGGAAGGACACCTGACGCCAAAAGTTATTGGGAAGGGAATGGCTGGTGGCTGGGTAACAGGGGAGGGGGAAAAATGGAAGGGGAATGTGGCAACAGGGGAGTGGCGAATGAACAAGGACAAGAGGAAGGGGAGAAGGAGGAAGAGAGGAGAAGGGGAGAGGGGAGAGCCATGAACTTAGCACCAGATAATTACAAAGTTACGTTCTCACAGGGTTAATCATAGAGCAGACATGGTGAATTTAACTTCACGAAATATGGAAATATTGAAGACGAACAAAAGTCTGTATCGGTGTACTTCTTGGTTTACTATTATGGTATACACAAAGGTGTTATAACAAGAGTTCACTTCGTGTCTTTCTCTGGAATCTATTGCAATAGTGCAAACCGTCCTTCTAATAGAATGTCGTATTTTGGCGTATACTCTACCTTAGGCCTCAAAATTTTCGTACTAGAAAATGGTAGCGGCTCGCGAATTTGACATTCTGTCCCATTTTCTATGTTGGGTCGTCTGGAAGGTTAGGACTGGAGACTTTAGTACGATAATTTCTTGACGTTGTGAAATCTTAGGAGGACGGACATAACAGTTGGTTTACTTTAAGAGTAAACTGTTATTCCAGCAACAGTCGATTACGAATTGCTGTAATTGTATAATCATGGTCATCCCTAACTAGACCAGGTCATCCCCAGGCTAGACCAGGTCATCCCCAGGCTAGACCAGGTCATCCCCAAGCTAGACCAGGTCATCCCCAGGCTAGACCAGGTCATCCCTAACTAGACCAGGTCATCCCCCAGGCTAGACCAGGTCATCACCCAGTCTAGACCAGGTCATCCACAGGCTAGACCAGGTCATCCCTAACTAGACCAGGTCATCCCCCAGGCTAGACCAGGTCATCCCTAACTAGACCAGGTCATCCCCCAGGCTAGACCAGGTCATCCCCCAGGCTAGACCAGGTCATCCCCCAGGCTAGACCAGGTCATCACCCAGGCTAGACCAGGTCATCCCCCAGGCTAGACCAGGTCATCACCCAGGCTAGACCAGGTCATCCCCCAGGCTAGACCAGGTCATCCCCCAGGCTAGACCAGGTCATCACCCAGGCTAGACCAGGTCATCACCCAGGCTAGACCAGGTCATCCCCAGGCTAGACCAGGTCATCCCCCAGGCTAGACCAGGTCATCACCCAGGCTAGACCAGGTCATCCCCCAGGCTAGACAAGGTCATACCCAGGCTAGACCAGGTCATCCACAGGCTAGACCAGGTCATCTCCCAAGCTAGACCAGGTCATCCCCAGGTTAGACCAGGTCATCCCTAACTAGACCAGGTCATCCCCAGGCTAGACCAGGTCATCCCCAGGCTAGACCAGGTCATCCCCAGACTAGACCAGGTCATCCCCAGGCTAGACCAGGTCATCCCTAACTAGACCAGGTCATCCCCAGGCAAGACCAGGTCATCCCTAACTAGACCAGGTCATCCCCCAGGCTAGACCAGGTAATCACCCAGGCTAGACCAGGTCATCCACAGGCTAGACCAGGTCATCCACAGGCTAGACCAGGTCATCCCCAGGCTAGACCAGGTCATCACCCAGGCTAGACCAGGTCATCCCCCAGGCTAGACCAGGTCATCCCCCAGGCTAGACCAGGTCATCACCCAGGCTAGACCAGGTCATCCCCAGGCTAGACCAGGTCATCCCCAGGCTAGACCAGGTCATCACCCAGGCTAGACCAGGTCATCACCCAGGCTAGACCAGGTCATCCCCCAGGCTAGACCAGGTCATCCCCCATGCTAGACCAGGTCATCACCCAGGCTAGACCAGGTCATCCCCAGGCTAGACCAGGTCATCACCCAGGCTAGACCAGGTCATCCCCAGGCTAGACCAGGTCATCACCCAGGCTAGACCAGGTCATCCCCCAGGCTAGACCAGGTCATCTCCAGGCTAGACCAGGTCATCACCCAGGCTAGACCAGGTCATCCCCAGGCTAGACCAGGTCATTCCCAGGCTAGACCAGGACATCCCCAGGCTAGACCAGGTCATCACCCAGGCTAGACCAGGTCATCACCCAGGCTAGACCAGGTCATCCCCAGGCTAGACCAGGTCATCCCCAGGCTAGACCAGGTCATCCCCAGGCTAGACCAGGTCATTCCCAGGCTAGACCAGGTCATCCCCCAGGCTAGACCAGGTCATCCCCCAGGCTAGACCAGGTCATCCCCCAGGCTAGACCAGGTCATCACCCAGGCTTGACCAGGTCATCCCCCAGGCTAGACCAGGTCATCACCCAGGCTAGACCAGGTCATCCCCCAGGCTAGACCAGGTCATCCCCCAGGCTAGACCAGGTCATCACCCAGGCTAGGCCAGGTCATCACCCAGGCTAGACCAGGTCATCCCCAGGCTAGACCAGGTCATCCCCCAGGCTAGACCAGGTCATCACCCAGGCTAGACCAGGTCATCCCCCAGGCTAGACCAGGTCATCCCCCAGGCTAGACCAGGTCATCCCCAGGCTAGACCAGGTCATCCCCCAGGCTAGACCAGGTCATCACCCAGGCTAGACCAGGTCATCACCCAGGCTAGACCAGGTTATCCCCAGGCTAGACCAGGTCATCCCCCAGGCTACACCAGGTCATCCCCAGGCTAGACCAGGTCATCCCCCAGGCTAGACCAGGTCATCCCCAGGTTAGACCAGGTCATCCCCCAGGCTAGACCAGGTCATCCTGACGCTCAAAATAAAAACTCATCTCCAGACAAGAGTTGGAAGGAGCACTGACCACTCTCCATCATCAAGGAAATGTTTCTATAGACGACGGTAGTGATGAATTGGTCTCCATCGGAGCAAAATAAAAATTCTGCTGCACCAGTAGAAGTGAGAGGATTATTATAGGTCTCTCCTTCTACCTGGTGAGGAAGATACATCATGACACACACCAGCTCAGAAGAGCATGATTGACGTCTGATATCTTCCAGCGCCGTCTGTTTTATTATAGTAAAGTACGATTACGTTCATACGGTCTGATATCTACCAATACCGTTTGATATCTTCCAGCTGTGTCTGGGGCCTTGCAGGGGTACTTACTTTTTCAAGCACCCTCAGATAACTTCCTGCTTTCCAGCACCTTGTGATGCTTCCAAACACCATTTAATTAATACCTTCCAGTAAAACATTCCATTGCCTTCCAATTGCGATTTTTTTAATATGGTCTGATACGTTTCCGAACTGTTTGAACCCTTCCAGCCCTCTGCTCACAGTCTTGGGGGTCTGGTAACACTCTTTGGGTTGATGATATTAAGCCCAACCCCAACAGACTGATTGTCAGTGTTGGTAAGACTGAACGACAGTTTGAAATTAGCGAACGAGTCACACTTCGTCAGTAACATGTTGGTGTGACCGTTATGACTCTCACGGTGATAATAGACACGAAATCCAACGAAAAAAGAGCCATTTTGGCGCACTCGTAATCTCTGACTCGAGGAAACATCTCTTTGCAAGCTCCAATGTTTCTCGAGGTTCAGTGATATATCTGACGGTAAAAGCAACTCAACCCGTTGATATATGTAGCCTTGGAGCATGATAAATGGCATTGGATTACCCAGCGTGAGGATTTCGCCTCATCTGTACCGGCCTTGACATCGGGTTCACTGTCGACTGTCAGGTGGCCGCCTCAAACAGGTAGTTGTTTTAGTTGGACGAATATTTGTTGGTATTTTTCTGGGTATCCGGAAGGTATCTGCCATCCCCTCATTTGCGGGCTTGAGTACCTATGAAGGGGAGCTGCCTTCCCCTTACAAAGGAGGGGTCGCGCTTGCTTAATAATCCGTAAGTAACTTACAACCGATATTCTAGTGCTTTTAAGTCATTTAATTACTTTCACATCAAACTTTATTAGCTAGAAAGTGATTGAGGGACTCTTTTAGCCTGTTAGTTGTGTCAGTAAAGTGGTGTTTTGGTGACGAGAATCTTCCTAATTTAAAATGACTTATCGGGAAACATGGTGAGGTGAACAGATGCAGTTTTACCTTCATAGTTGAAGGTAAATAATATACCTGTTATAGAGTATATTCAAAACAATTCTTTAAAACCTTGTTAAGTAAGAAAGCAAGGTGGCGAAACTTGAAGACCTAAACTGTGATGTATATGATCGTTGATAGCTCAAATTGGGATGAGATATGAAGAATTGAATATGTAATCAACTGTGCCATGGTATCACCGAAGAGATTATATTCGCAATTTAGAACACAAATTAGTATAAATATCAGAGGCAAGCGCAAAGCCAAACATTGTTGTACTCTGTTGTACTCGCTTAGTTATGCTTTCGGGGGTTGAGCCTCGACTCTTGGGTCCCGCCTCACAACTGTCAATCGGTGAAATTGATTGACAGCCACATTCCAAGTGCTGTATAGCACTTGGAAGGGATACAAGGACAGACATAGAGCTTGGGTATTGGGATGTAGTGAAGGAACAGTGCTCAACCTATTATAGGAATTAGATCGTACTTCTGTGAGCATTACACCCGCTCATTGAACACTAGACCTATGCGATGAGCATCGTCAATAAGACATGCTTCAATGTTCAATAACATTGAACATCACATTTACCCCATAGCACTGGAGAGTAGCAGCTGTTGGAAGAGGTAGGGCAGAAATCCACACACTTTTACCCAGATCATGAGGCTGGTCGTGATAGCAAGAATAGTGTGGTTGTATTGATACATCACACACACACATATAGTATATCCATACAACCACACAAATAGTGTGGTTGTATGGATACACTAGTCAATAAGAGGTCTGTGTTGTGTCTAAGAGTTATGGTCGATATTTGGATGTGTCTACGAGTTATGGTCGATGTCTGGTTCTGTCTACGAGTTATAGTCGATATCTGGATATGTCTAAGAGTTATGGTCGATGTCTGGTTGTGACTACGAGTTATGGTCGATATCTGGTTGTGTCTACGAGCTATGGTCGATATCTGGTTGTGTCTACGAGCTATGGTCGATATCTGGTTGTGTCTACGAGCTATGGTCGATATCTGGTTGTGTCTACGAGCTATGGTCGATATCTGGTTGTGTCTACGAGCTATGGTCGATATCTGGTTGTGTCTACGAGTTATGGTCGATATCTGGTTGTGTCTACGAGCTATGGTCGATATCTGGTTGTGTCTACGAGCTATGGTCGATATCTGGTTGTGTCTACGAGCTATGGTCGATATCTGGTTGTGTCTACGAGTTATGGTCGATGTCTGGTTGTGTCTACGAGTTATGGTCGATGTCTGGTTGTGTCTACGAGTTATGGTCGATGTCTGGTTGTGTCTACGAGTTATGGTCGATGTCTGGTTGTGTCGAGGAATAATGGTGGATGTATAATAGTTCTGTCCGGGAGTAACTCGTTCTCTCCCTTAATACGTCACAATTTTTACGGAATCGACCAATTCGTATAAATATATCTAATTAGGTTAATTTAAATCATCGTAATATTTACGCTTTCTATGGATGACGTCCTAGAAGTTGAACGGTGACGCCTGAGGTCATTCTCTTAAGGTCAAGTTCTTGTAGTTCAACTGTCTCAGCTGAGGTCAGGCACCCAGTTCTGTGTAGATAATAACAGTTTAAGGAGTGTTGATATTTTCAATTTGCAAGAATTTTATTAGGCATGATGGGGTTCAGACGAGCTAATATTGGTCGCCAATTTAATACTTAGTATTCTCCTAGTGGGTATTTTCACGCCGACTTGCATGTCATTTTCATTTCTCCTTTAATATCTATTTCATTATATGAAATATGACGAATATGTCTATTAATGAATATCTGTGTTTCAGGAGAGCTTTTTAGTCAACAGACATTTTGTAAGTTCTAATAACTTCTTTATTTACATCTGACCACGTTGTATTATTAAAGTTATTTCCTCGCTTTTATATTCAAAATTCTCATGCTTCAGCAACATAATTCTAAAATTCAATGCATATTTCTGCATATTAATTCCATATTTTATCATAAATTTTTAGTAAATGTCGAGGAATTCAGCAAGTGACATGTCAATTATTCTTCCAATTACTTGTTTAAACATATTTGATAATTATTCGACAATAGAGACTATTTATATCATAATATCAGTTCATGAATGGTATTAAATTCACCCTTATTCAACCGATACCTTTGTTCTCCAGTGAGGAAATTGTACAGAAATATTTAGTAATGCAATAACATACTCCCATGTGAAGTGGGAGGAGGTTAGCTATAAAATACAGCCATGGGAGGTGGTGGGCGAAGGCTGGCTACAGTATATTCTAATGGAAGGTGAAGGCTGTTTATTATATTCAAACATGGGAAGTGAAGATTGGCTATAACATACTACAATGGGAGATGTAGTTGGCTATAATACACTAACATGGGATGTGTAAGCTATAATATTCCCATGGGAGGCGAAGGCCAGCAATAATATACTCCAATAAGAGGTGATAGCTGGCTATATTATAAAACTATGGGAGGTGAAGGCTTGCTATATTATACCAGCCCTTGCAGGCGATGAGTCACAATAACGTGGCTGAAGTATGCTGACCAATCCACACACTATAAAACGAAGGGACGACGACGTTTCGGTCCGTCCTGGACCATTCTCAAGTCGATTGTCCAGCCCGTCCTTTGCTATCAGCCATCCCAATAAATATAAAGTGTGTGTTATGTAGGTATTTTTTTCTAATCATGCTATCATATATATTGCCTTCAACTGATCTGTCTTCGTTCATATTCTTTTTCTTTTGCAAGGGAACAATCACCGTCTCTGCCTTATATTTCTCCTGCCGTGATGCTATTCAATTTCCCCGGTAATAAAGCGCAATCTTGCAAGACATCTTATTTTGTTAAATTAGAAAATAAAAGTTTTCATTCTCTCCTCTTGTTAAATATGTTAAAATACATTGTTCATTACTTCGACACCTTTTGAGCTGAGAGGATTAATTCAGTAGTTTCCCCATCTCTCATTAATCTAATCGCCAGAGTCACATTATTCCCGGAAATTCTCAATTCACAATACTCCGTAAGTTCAGTTCGATCTTCATTACCACAATTAAAGCATTTCTTGGGCTTCCTGAAGATATTCATGTTGGCTCGTTTTTTAACCTTCTCCAAATTGCTTAGTCTTTACGGTTAGAAACAATTTACACTTTCTCCAAATTGTTAAGTTTTTATCAAAACAAGAAATGAAATGTGCAGCATAATCAATAGAAGATTTCACAGTTCTGAGGCAGGTCCTGCGAGACACTCCGCACCTGTTCCATAACATGGAAAAGGTATAAAGGAGGCTTTCAAGGGTTATAATATCTCCCTTCACTGAAGCGGAACGGGAGAACTATCAGGGAAAAGCGCCAAGCCATTACGACTAAATAGCATTGGGAAGAGATCAGGATAAGGATTTCGGATGCAACGGGCGATAAGGAATGGTGCCAAAGCACTTGTAGACGGTCAGGGAATGAACGCCGACCTATATGATCACAAAGTGAGAGAGAATATTTGTGTCTGAACTTTTATATATGGTCAGCTGTTCAGTTCAGTTCAGATCTATACTTATTCTATACTTGGTCAGCTGTCCAGTAATTAGTTTGCTTCGCAACGGAAAGAATACCTCTGAGACTACATTATCAAATGTTTATAAAATGAAAGATATTACTGGCGAGATTAATTATGTCTATACAAATAAAAATGTAAATGTTCGTATGTTCAAAATCGCTAATCTCCGTAAGTTCTTCACCGATTGCTTTGAAATTTTGGCAGAACGTTCCACTCGTATCCGAGCGGGTTTATATAAACATACTATATAGATGCCACGTCTGTGACGGGGAAAAAACATGTTTTTTTTTCTGTATTTATTTTAGTTTTTCATGTGAGGGGAAATCTTTGAAATCTCTATATTAATTGCTTAGAAATTTTGACACAACGTTGCATTCGAATAGGTGCATGTTTTTATATATTTACTATATTCATGCGTCACCTGTGAAAAAAAAAAACATTTTTTTTTTAAACAGCAACGTTCCATTCAAATACGTGCATTTTTTTTATATACCTGCTATACAGATGCCACATCTGTGACAGGTAAAAACATGTTTTGTTCTTTAAACACAGCCATCTGTTGCACGTAAAATCAACTCACGCTATACTAAATATGTCATGATTCCATTTAAATGTTTGCAATTGCGATGATAAATTGAATTTTCATAGATTTCGATTTGTTTTCATTTTGATTAATTAGTTTGTGTGACATTGCATTGGAATTCAGATGTGTTGTTTACCATACTGTTTATTTGGTGAGTATAGTATATATTTTTTTTCATTGTTTCCATTTCTTTTGTTTAACTGTTCTACTTATATTTCTGCGATGGGAATATCAGATCATTTGATGTTATCTTTTTTCTGATGGGAACATCAGATCATTTAGGAATGCATCAGACAAGGTAGTGGGGAATGGTGCTGAGGACGAGGGGGACGAGAGTGGGGGCTTATGCGGAGGACGGGGGGGGTCAGGGGTGGGGGTAATGGTGGGACCGACGAGGGGATGCGGTAATGCTTGGTAATGGGTGGTAATGATTGAGTCTAATGGGACGGAGGAGTGTGATGGGGTGAGGAGCACGAGGGGACAAGGGAATGGAGAATAATTGGGAGGAAAAGCGGACAGTGGAGTGGTTGATGGTGCGGACTACGGAGAGATAGCGGAGAGGGAGTTGGTGTAGAGGACCAGGGAACGGTGGAGTTGGGTACGGTGTTGATGAAGAGTAGACAGGGGAGTGATGAGTGGTGGGGAGGATGAGGGGATGTGGGAGTGGGGGATGGTTGGCCGGACTATGGGGATTCGGAAGGATGGAATGCAGCTAGTACCAGACCTATATATATATATATATATATATATATATATATATATATATATATATATATATATATATATATATATATATATATATATAAATATATATAAATATATATATATATATATATATATATATATATATATATATATATATATATATTATATATAATATATATATATATATATATTATATATAATATATATATATATATTATATATAATATATATATATATATATATATATTATATATAATATATATATATATATTTTATATATATATATATATATATATATATATATATATATATATATATATATATATATATATTATATATAATATATATATATATATATATATATATATATATATATATATATATATATATATATATATATATTATATATATATATATATATATATGTGTGTGTATATCACGAAAATAAACACGTGATTAAGAATGTGACAATGTCAGACCACGGAGGAAAAATGAAACAGGAAATTTCCTTAAGTACTTTCGTATATTAACCTTCTGAAGATGTATTTAATATACGAAAGTACTTAAGGAAATTTCCTGTTTCATTTTTCCTCCGTGGTCTGACATTGTCATATATATATATATATATATATATATATATATATATATATATATATATATATATATATATATATATATATAAACATATGTCGTACCTCGTAGCCAGAACCCACTTCTCGGCCTACTGTGCAAGGCCCGAATTGCCTAAGAGGCCGAGTGATTTTATTTTTTTCAATAAATTGTTTCCAATTAGTATATTTGAGTTATTATTATTATATTATATTAGGAACCTAAATTATTGACTTAGTTGAGTTAGCTTAGGTTAGGATTAGATAGGTTAGGTTAGGTTAGGTAAGGTTGGCTAGGTTTGGTCATATATCTACGTGAGTTTTAAATCAAAATTTAAAAAAAATAACTTATACATAATGAAATGGACAGATTTATCATTTCATAGGAAAAAAATATGAAAAATATTTAAATTTAAGAAAACTTGGCTTATTAGGCATATCAGGCCTTGCATAGTAGGCCAAGTACGACGTTCTGGCTACTAGCTACAACATTACATTTTTATTTATATAGATATATTTATATCAAATACTATATATATATATATATATATATATATATATATATATATATATATATATATATATATATATATATATATGTTGTTCCTAGTAGCCAGAACGTCGTACTTGGCCTACTATGCAAGGCCTAATTTGCCTAATAAGTCAAGTTTCCCTGAATTTATATATTTTTCAAATTTTTTTCTTATGAAATGATAAATCTATCCTTTTCATTAAGCATGAAGTTAATCTGTTTAAATTTGAGTTAAAACTAACAAAGATATATGACCGAACCTAACCAACCTTACCTAACCTAACCTAAACTAACACAACTAAGTCAATAAATTATGGTCATAATATAATATAATAATAATAATTCAAATAAACTAATTGGAAACATTTTTTTTTAAATAAAGAAAATCACTCGGCCTATTAAGCAAATCGGGCCCTGCATAATTGGCCGAGAAGTGCGTTCTGCTACTGACAGCCGAAGCTATTTGATCCACTTCCCCGCCGGCACTCGGATGGTAATCTTGGGCATAGCATTTCATCAAATCACCTCATTCTTTGGGGCACACGTGAGAAACACAAATGCGAACTAGCCTGAATGGTCCCCAAGACTATATGCGACTGAAAACTCACACCCCAGAAGTGACTCGAACCCATACTGCCAAGAGCAACGCAACTGGTACCTACAGGACGCTTTAATCTGCTTGACCATCACGACCGGAAAAAACTGATGATAGCCGAGGCTATTTAGCCCATTAGCTCACCGGCACTCTGATGGTAATCTTGAGCATAGCATTTTATCAAATCACCTCATTCTTTGGGGCACATGTGAGGAACACAAATGCGAACAAGCCTGAATGGTCCCCAGGACTATATGCAACTAAAACCTCACACCCCAGAAGTGACATGAACCCATACTGCCAGGAGCAACACAACTGGTATGTACAGGATGCCTTAATCCACTTGACCATCACGACCAGACAAAAACTGATGGTAACCGAGGCTATTTAGTCCATCAGCCCTTCGGCACTCTGATGGTAATCTTGGGCTTAGCATTTTATCAAATTACTTCATTCTTTGGGGCACACGTGAAGAACACAAATGCGAACAAGCCTGAATGGTCCCCAGGACCATATGCAACTGAAAACTCACACCCCAGAAGTGACTCAAACCCATATTGCCAGGAGCAACGCAACTGTTATGCACAGGACGCCTTAATCCACTTGACCATCACGTCCGGACAAAAACTGATGGTAGCCCTGGCTATTTACCCCCCTCAGCCCACTGGCACTCTGATGGTAATCTAAAAACAACCACAACCAGACACATACCAACCAAACCCCGGACCGTACAGGAACCGGATACACACACAAGCCATACAAACCCAGAACCACAAACCAGAGCACACAGAAACCGGGAAACAAATCACACACACACACCCGACCCGCCCCCCAAAACCATGCACACAAATGGAAACAACCCACAATACACAAAGGAATCATGAGCGAGGAATACATTTCTCAGAGACAGGAATATATTTATCAGGGAACGAATCCCAAGGATACTGTCGCTTATAGGCCTCCCAAATCAAATACTCCATGTCGGTGGGGGGACGATCCCCCTGCCGCCATGGGCCCAGCATAAACTCGGGAACCTCCAAATCAGGCGGAAACGGTCACTCCTGAAGCTCACCGACGCAAGTCGCATAACAAGGCTGGGGAGCGCAAACCACGTCCTTCGAGGTAGCAGACGACACCGATGAAGCATACGAGGGCTGCCGGGACAGCCGCGTTGCCGTACGCATAGGAGCAGGGGACAAGCAACGAGATGGTAACGTCTCCACTGAGACCGCAGGAGACACTGAAGAGATGGCCGGAGACGGAAGAGGCGTCGAGACCGCAGTCGATGAAACGGGGACCGAGGAAGGGGTTACAGAACCACCAGAGCGAGCAGTCTTTTTCAACACCATCACCAGGCCACCCCGCTCACCGCGAACCTCAGCAGGGGGAACCACCCCCATGAAGAACCGGAGCCATCCGAGGCAGGCGACGCACCCGAAGCAGGAACCGCAGACACCATATCTGAAGTGGAGGCCGAAACACTGGCACTGGCATCCTCAGGCAAATGCACCTCCGCCACCACCATAGTCTGCAACGCAACCGGAGCCACCCCGTCCGTCGCCGGCAGATCCACAAGCGTCGAAATCGCCAACGTCAGCCCAAGCTGAAGACGAATGCCGGGAACGCATAGGCTCTGGCCGCACATCATCAGACCCAGAGGCCGACTCAGAGACACGCGCAACACAAGCCGGGCGAACCGATGCACGTCGCAGAACGGCAGCATCCTCAACCACATGGGGCACCACAGTCAGCAAGGGTGCAGGGACAGGGTCAGACGCAGCAGAGGACGAACTGGAAGACGGGGAAATCGAGCAGCAGGCAGTCTGAAGAACCCCAGGGACACTAGTCGGAGCAGGACGATCACCCTGCGACGCCACAACCTCTTGAGGAGAGGCGACAACAACAGGGGGCGCACCAGGCGGCGCAATAGGCGACACAGGGGGCACATCCGCGGCTGAAGAGACGGCCACATCCACTGAATCCTCCTCCACAGGAAGCGGCGGAAAATCCTCCTCACTGAAGAGGTTCACGGGTGCAACGGCAGGCGCAGAACAGTCAGCAGCCTGATGGCACAAGAGGCCACAACGATAACTCGTCCGAGGCTGGCGGGCGTAAAACACCCGAACGTTGTAGCCCATAAGCCGCACAGAGGACGGAATATCTTCCCGGAGCGTCATGCCCAGGGTGCGAATGTTAGTCCTCACACCCTTAAGTGGACTGGAAGACACCACGTTCACCCACTCACTAGCCACTGCGCCATACCGGCCGAAGTGCCGCCGTAGCAGACTCTCTGGAATCTCCAACGGAGCCCAATGCACACTGACGTAAGTGAGGGCACCACTCCGATCAGATAGTGACATAGTGCCCGCACCATCCAGCAGGGGCAATTTCCGCCCCTCGTAACGACGGAGAAAGTCGCGATATGCCAATTCCTCGGTAAACTTCAATATCGCTCGACGAACCGTCACCAGCACGACACCATAAATGTTGATCACAGGGACTTGAAGCAACTCACACACCAGCGCATTCTCTGGGTACCCAGCCCGGCCGGAAAATTCGAGGCCCACAGACTGAGCCCGCAGTACAGGGGGGAGGGGGACCCCCATCGCGAACTCCACGTCAGCACAGGCAGCCAGAGACACACTCGCCCTCAACCGGCCAAATTGGTAAACAACACCAACAGCTGGAGCGCTGATTCAAAACGTCCGTCCCCTACCGAAGCTAGGGCTAGACTCCCATGCTGTTTAATTGGGACCTCAACAGCAGTTCTCGTCACCTGTCGGAAAATCCGACACCATTTAATATCATACAGACAGATAAGAGCTGTGTTACCAACAAGTTACCCATAGAAAACGTAACTTGTAGTGGAATTACCGTCTAAAGAAAACGGGATATCATCACCACATACTATTATAATTCACCACCTATTATGGTGGGAATTATTCTTAAATACATTAGTCTTTGGACTTTACCATCATAAAAACATCTTATATAAATTAACTTAATTATCAATATTAAAGTAGAGTAAATGTGACCCTTCTATCACCTTTGGACATCTGGACAATGTAAGCCAGGCGTCAGAGGGAGGAAGGAGGGCAGCCATTGTTTATATAGAGACCAGAGGCTCACACGGGAGCAAATTCGGCTCCTGTTAATTTTACTTGGACGTAGTGTTATGGATACCAAAGGTGTACCATCTGTCAACACGATGTCTACAATTCAAGTTAAGTCTATCCGAAACCCGTTTATCATTCATTTATGGCCATTAATGTCAGGATATAGGGTGACCCGGTTAGATCGCGAAATCGCCTCAAACTAAAGGTAATTAAGCCAGGTCTTCATGTTCCATGTACTGTTTTCTCTGATATAGCTTGTCATATATAGGATTCTGGCTTCACAGCTAGCGCACTTTTGACAGGTCAAGTCGAGGATGCAAGATTTGTGCACCAGTTACTGGGTGATATGGAAGCTACCTCAAAGAGGATAATTTGGTGTCTACACCCTAGTTATACCTGGTGGACTAACCTGCTGTACTATAAGATAAGGAACCTCATCAATGTATGTAGCTATTACTGTAGTTTGATTGGCTGCATATATATAAATATAAACCCCCCTAATGTGTAGAGGATCGATTTGTGAGATTGAGATTATTGCAGAAATACAGTCCACTCATTATTATACAAATTGCTATCGAAGTATACAAATTAACGTAAATATAAATTCATATAAATTAAATAAATATAAATCTCACAGGTCGGTTACCACATTATTTGGTCCTTCGAACCGGATGACGGATTATTTGATCCTTTGAACCCACATTTGGTCATCTTAGTACCGGATGAACCAGTTAACCAGTGGATTCATTAAATATACTAGTGCAGTGTGATTTAAACAAAGGCCAGCAGTCAAGACGGCAGCCTAGCCTCGAGGGAGCTCAGGAGCCTCCCTCAGCCCAGTTCAGCTTCGTCAGCGGTTTCATGCACACCCACAGATATTTGGTGGCGTGTTATTTCGTGAAATGACAGCGCTAATATAGAAACCAGCCAAATTAGTGGCTGGGGTCTTCGTGAGATTGTTCACGGATTTCGTGGTGTTACATTTCGCGAGAGATTATCTACGAATTTTGTGGACTTTATTTCGCGAGGTCACTAATAATATTTAATACTTCTTGATAATATTAGAAGTTTCATAGAGGCTAATTAAGAGGCTATTATCAATAATTGTGTATATTATTTCTCCAAATAGAGAATTATTTAATATATTGCACTAGTGATCACAGTATAATATTTACTAATTGCCAACCCACAACAGGGTAGGATATGACTAGTTGAACTATTATTGTTCATCCTAGTCCCATTATTACAATAGTCAGTTGTACTATATTGAACAACCTAACACCATTAATGAATGGTCCAGACCCTATTTTGGGTGTAATTTTTATCAACTCGAGTTGAGTTGTATATATAATAAATTACTTATGATCATTACACCTTTGAGTGATTAATTAGTGTCTCTACCATCCTAGGGTGATATAGAAGAGCTAACCTAAAGGTACTTCCAGTGACACTGGTTTATCACTCAAATCATTAGTGTGTATGATTGTATATATATAATGTGTATTAATTTTAAGTGCTAACCTCTAGTAGAGGTAGGATTATTGCCTAGTGAGTTCAGAATTTACCCTAGGCTACCATTAGTGTTTGTTCAGTATTATGAGCAGCCCAAGTACAAGTCCCACAAGGCTTCACCAACGAGCCAGTATGGATAATGCAGGGAGAATGAAAAGAACCCTTGCAGGTCTTAAAGGCCACTTAACAAGACAGATCAAGAAATGTGAAGATTTGTCACAACAATCAACAGTTGATTATGCTGACCTGGAAAGCTATTATCAAGCAGCTGCAGGTAAATTTGAGCAAATCAAATGCCAAATGGCTGTCCTTGTGGGGACAGACTACTACCATCAATTCAACGGTAGCCCTACTAAATATCAGGGTATAACCATGTTAAACTCTGCAGGAGGTAAATTACTCTCAGGCCCAGTATCAAGCCTGAGGAGACCTATGCCTGCAGATAAGCAATACCAGTAGAGATCTAAATTTGTCAGCTGATTATATTTCTCCAGTAGCATTATACTAAGGAGATTACAGCTGACTATACCAACAGAGGTTGATGTTAGTATCATCATTTAAAGCTGAAGATGAGTTCATGAGGCCTCAGTGGCAAATCAGTGAACAGTAGCCTAAAACAGCTACAAGTCACTGAACCCACTGCAGTCTCAGAACCATACTTTACTTTAATGATGAGCTATTCAATCTTCTGAATCAATTAACTAAATTAAACCCCAATAAATCTGATGACTGATTTGATACATTTATTATTTAATCAAGATGTATTCCATGGGCCTCAGTGTTTATATATCAGTGACCAGTTACCTGAAGAAACTTCAAGTTATATCTAATGTCACTGATCTCACTGCAGTCCCTGAATCATACTTGACTGTAGTACTTGATCTCATCCAGTCTTCTGGGTTAAATAATATGTAATAAGGCTTGAATATTAGCCTTTCAAGAGTTGACAGGGAAATGAAATCGCATTAGACTTCTAACCCCTACAACTCTAGTACGGGACATCCGTCCTGTACGAACAGACACACAAATGTGTGATTACTAACTACTAACATCAAATTAATGTAATAATTCGAAGGAGGAGTATCGGTGTTCGTCTGTTCTAAACAGGACTTCGACCCGTGAGCAGCCCCCTGGGGAATTATGTCGGAAAATCCGACACCATTTAATATCATACAGACAGATAAGAGCTGTGTTACCAACAAGTTACCCATAGAAAACGTAACTTGTAGTGGAATTACCGTCTAAAGAAAACGGGATATCATCACCACATACTATTATAATTCACCACCTATTATGGTGGGAATTATTCTTAAATACATTAGTCTTTGGACTTTACCATCATAAAAACATCTTATATAAATTAACTTAATTATCAATATTAAAGTAGAGTAAATGTGACCCTTCTATCACCTTTGGACATCTGGACAATGTAAGCCAGGCGTCAGAGGGAGGAAGGAGGGCAGCCATTGTTTATATAGAGACCAGAGGCTCACACGGGAGCAAATTCGGCTCCTGTTAATTTTACTTGGACGTAGTGTTATGGATACCAAAGGTGTACCATCTGTCAACACGATGTCTACAATTCAAGTTAAGTCTATCCGAAACCCGTTTATCATTCATTTATGGCCATTAATGTCAGGATATAGGGTGACCCGGTTAGATCGCGAAATCGCCTCAAACTAAAGGTAATTAAGCCAGGTCTTCATGTTCCATGTACTGTTTTCTCTGATATAGCTTGTCATATATAGGATTCTGGCTTCACAGCTAGCGCACTTTTGACAGGTCAAGTCGAGGATGCAAGATTTGTGCACCAGTTACTGGGTGATATGGAAGCTACCTCAAAGAGGATAATTTGGTGTCTACACCCTAGTTATACCTGGTGGACTAACCTGCTGTACTATAAGATAAGGAACCTCATCAATGTATGTAGCTATTACTGTAGTTTGATTGGCTGCATATATATAAATATAAACCCCCCTAATGTGTAGAGGATCGATTTGTGAGATTGAGATTATTGCAGAAATACAGTCCACTCATTATTATACAAATTGCTATCGAAGTATACAAATTAACGTAAATATAAATTCATATAAATTAAATAAATATAAATCTCACAGGTCGGTTACCACATCACCAGTTGACACTCGCACCCCTACGCGTCGGTCAGAGATTATGATACTTACACAGGTAGGGAATTGGCATTCTTTTCCAGAGCACAAAGGACGCTAATTCTGTAAGTGTCAGTTAGTTAAGTAGGAAACCCCTTGCCTCTGTCCTGTAGAGACCCGGCAAGATATCCCTACGTTTTTGGACTACCTCTCACTTATGAAACTATCAAAGTTTCACTTATTTTAGTAGGATTTTCTTGCCCTTATTCTCGTATATAGAGTGCCGGGTACAAGATTTCCCTGCATTTTGATTATTTAATCACTTAACATCTAATATTAACGTTAATTGTTTTCACATTAACGATTGAATTCCCACAGGATAGTCACTAGTTGCCATGTCATCCTGTTACTGACACTTATAATACCACAGGTATATTCTCTGTACGTCTGTTTGATATCTCAAAATGTATCGTCTCTCAGCATTTCGTAGTGATCCAGCATATGAAGTAGGGAACTTAATTAGTGCCAAGAAGACAGAATTACAAACTCTAGCACATGAGTACCAACTAGATGTTCCCCCTGGAGCCAACAAAAGTGAATTGCATAACCTTATCCTTGACCACCTCTTAGATAATAGAATTATAGACTCTGATTCTCACGAAAAGTATTCCATTACAGACCGGCATACTATAGCAGCTATAAAGTTGAAGCTAGAACTCGCTAATGCCGAACGTGAACGTCTGAAAGAACAAGCTGCTTTTGAGAAGGAAGCTCTACAAAGGAAGGTACACGAGGCTGCCCTAAAGAAAGAAAAACAGGATCACGAGGATTCCCTTGAACGTGAACGCCAGAAAGAAGCTTTACAATTCAAGGAACGTGAGACTGCCCTAAAGAAAGAAAAACAGGAACGCGAGGCTGCCAGGCATAAAGAACTAGCGTTCGAGTACGACCTGGCGAAGAGAAAGGCCGAATTTCACCTAGTAGCCGCAGAAAAACAAGCTGACATCATTGTAGAATAGAGAAGAAGGAGAGTGGAATTGGAAAGGACACGCCAATCACAAACGGCCTGTCCTCCAGTAAGCTTTAGCATCTCCCAGGCAAGTAAGATAATGCCACCATTCGTTGAGACAGAGATAGATGTGTTTTAACTACTTCTGAGGCCATAGCTAAAAAACTTAGCTGGGCTGAAGATCAGTGGTCTATACTTCTCAGAGTGCATCTCACAGGTAGAGCTGCAGTTACTCTCAGTACCTTAGCGTCTGAGAATGACTACAATATTCTAATAGTCTGAGAATGACTACAATATTCTAATAGCAAGCCGTTCTAGACGCCTACCTTCTCTCCACCGAAAGCTACAGACGAAAATGCCGTGATTATCTAAAGGCAAGTGCCACCACCTATTTAGAATTTACCAATACTAAGAAAAGATATTTCATGAAATGGCTGGAAGCAGCCCATGTTTCTACATTTTCAGAACTCGTTAACCTCATTTTAGTCGAGGAATTCTTTTGACGTGTTTCTGCTCCCATCCGTCTTCACTTAGCAGACAAAGAGGAGACCGACCTCATCAGATGTGCGAAGTCGGCTGACACCTACAGTCTTATACACAGGTTAACAGCTGACACATCTTCCAGTAAGAAGTCTTGGTCTGATTATGACAAAGTGAGTACCAATCAAACTCTCAATTATATTGTAAGTATTGCAAGCTCTATGGACATGCCATAGATAAATGTGGAAAAGCCAAATACAAAGGCTATAGTGTAACTCTTAAACCCAAACCGACTACTCCTGAGTCCGGTAAACCGGTGATGAATATTGGTGTTCTTGTTAATGATCTTTCTCTCTTCAGCAAACAACTATACCCTGGAACTGTCTCTGCCAACAGGACAGATTCGGAGGGATGTTTCAAAGTGAAGATCTTGAGGGACACAGCTGCTCTTCAGTCTATAATTTTGGAATCGGCTGTGCCTAACATCACCTACACCGGGGAAACCGTCCTTATCACTGAGCTCACTGCTACCACTCCGTATCCACTCGCCAGAGTCCACCTGGATTGTCCTTTCGTAAAAGGTGAAGTCCAAGTCGCCATCCGGGAAAAGCCTTTTCCCATGTCAGGGGTACAACTTCTCCTGGGCAAAGACTTGGCCGAAAATCTACAACCTTCCAACTTGATCATCATGGACAAAACCCAGGTATGTGACTCTGTTGTGGAAAACCCCATCCTGAAGTATATGCCAGTAGAGGTCCAAGAAAGTGATAAAGTTTCTCCTCCAGTTTTGGTGACAACCCGTGCGCTAGCTGCACGCCCGCCAACAGCTGACTGCTTCAACAGCTGTCCCTCAAGACCATCAGAATCTGCCACCGAATCTCACTATGCTGGAGTTCAGTAAGTTGCAGAGGGATGATCCCTCGTTAACACCATTATTTTTCCAGGCCGATACTCAATCTGATAGTATCCCTGGGTTCTTTATAGAGAACCAGTTACTCTACCGCATGTGCCGACCCAGTAAACTAACGGAGGATGACGATTGGGCTAATGTCGACCAACTAGTAGTTCCCACCAGCATACGTCCCGATATTCTACACCTGTCCCATGGAACGCTTTCTCACTTCGGTTTTAATAAAACCTATCATGCCATCAGACAAGACTATTACTGGCCAGGTATGATTAAGGATGTAAAAACTTATGTACAGCAGTGTCATACATGTCAGATGGCAGGAAAACATAACATCTATATTCCCAAGGCTCCTTTGATTCCTATCCCGGTGTCTTCGGAACCCTTTCACAGACTCATCATAGACTGTGTTGGTCCTTTACCCCGGACCAGTTCTGACAACGCTCATATACTAACCATCCTGTGTACAACCACCAGATTCCCCATAGCAGTTCCTATAAAGAACATTACGGCTGCTACTGTGGTGAAACAACTGTTGAAGATCTTTACACAATATGGATTTTTTTCGGGAGATTCAAAGTGACTGTGGCACCAACTTCACCAGTGATCTCTTCAAGAAGACACTGGAAGAATTCAACATCACTCAGGTATTGTCCAGCCCCTATCATCCTGGTTCACAGGGTTCTCTTGAACGTAGTCACCAAACTATAAAATCACTCCTTAGGAATTTTTGCAATGAAACTATGAAAGACTGGGATAAACAACTTGACATCATCATATGCATTTTCAGAAGTCTCGCAAATTGAGTCTCTAGGAGTGTCTCCCTATGAGATGCTCTACGGACGTAAGTGCCGTACTCCTTTTAAAGCTTTTAAAAACTTTTAAAAAACTTAAGAAGCCCTGTTGCTTATGCATAAGGATTTCTCTGGCGATGATTTGGTTGTGGGAAGAGATTATATGTTCCTTAATGGAGCCCTGTTGTATATGCATAAGCAACAGGGCTCCATTAAGGAACATATAATCTCTTCCCACAACCAAACCATCGCCAGAGAAATCCTAGTAAACAACACAGAAATCATCGATAGATACAGCGATAGCAGGCGGCTTGACGTTTGCGAGGCACTACACATTAAAAAGTCAACACCAGCAATCAACAGCCAATTAATGCACAACTATATTCTACCCACCTCAAGACTCCGCTCCAATAAAGAAGCATCAAGAAATATGGACCAATAGGCTTTCTACAATCACTTCCATTCAATACCCATTGTTTCGTGTTCTGTCTTGTGTTGATGAAATTAATACCCTATTAATGCCACCTCACCCCATCCACCTCACTCAAATGTAGATATAACAAATCGGAGATGTGTAAGTTCTATTCAGTTGTGTATGTGTAAACTAAAGTCTTTGAAAATGTAATAAGTTTTACGAAACGCGCTCAAGTGTCGCGTCAGACTAGAAATAAAAATGAATTTTGGAGAATTGATTTTTGAATTACCACCAACAGTGAAAAGAAATGTACGAAAGATTGAGAAAATTCGTGTTAGAATTATTAATCTTACTTTTTCGGTCATATTTAATAATATATGTATATATATATATATATATATATATATATATATATATATATATATATATATATATATATATATATATATGTATATATATATATATATATATATATATATATATATATATATATATATATGTATATATATATATATATATATATATATATATATATATATATATATATATATATATATCTAGTTATACAATTGTCAATGTTATATATGCATATATATATTCAATCATTTACACAATGATTTATATATATATATATATATATATATATATATGTATATATATATATATATATATATATATATATATATATATATATATATATCTAGTTATACAATTGTCAATGTTATATATGCATATATATATTCAATCATTTACACAAATATATATACATATCGATAATCTTTTTATATAACAAGTGATTCAACAAGAGGCTCCCAAGTCACTATACAAGGCACTGAAGGAGAAAATGGTACCAATATTATAAATCAATATTATGCCAGGATTGATCAATATTTGATCAAAATCAAATATTTGCCAGGATTGTCGCACAGAGGACATCGTCACAACGTAATCACATAGTACGAACAACGTCATAACTTCGCAAAGGTGATATATATATATATATATATATATATATATATATATATATATATATATATATATATATATATATATATAAAGCGTGTGAGGGTACCACCTCTGGTGCCAATGTGGGGACCCATAGCCTCGGAGAAGAAAATAATATATATATATATATATATATATATATATATATATATATATATATATATATGCAACAATGATCACAAAAACACTGATCCAAGTATGCAGAATAACCACATATGAAAAATAGAAAATGCTTAACGCGTTTTCGGCTAATTCGCCTTCATCAGAGCAAAGTAGAATGAGGATAAGATTGCTGATCAGACCTTTATATCCGCCTGGGCAGATCACCTGACCACCAAAAATAAGTGGAGGAAAGGAATTATAAGAAAGAAGGTAACTGCAGAAGGCCTATTGGCCCATACAAGGCAGCTCCTATTAATATCTCCAAGTGCCATACGTTTTCAAATGATTGCTATATTGTTTTGGCGTGCTATATTGAGGCTTAAATAGGGATCCAACTTGTACATACCGGGGCTAACATTAAGGCTGTTGTTACAATGTTTGATCAGGGCAGACTCGATCACGTTTCGTTCAACAAAATCCTTACTTTTAACAATACATTTTGCCCCTGTGAAATCGATAGAATGATTACATAAACTGGAATGTAAATACAATGCACTGGATTGCTGGGCTGTACGAATAGCGTATGAATGCTGTTTTAAACGCGAGGAAAGAGTTTTACCTGTCTGGCCGATGTAAACACATGCACACTCATTACAAGGGATGGAATACACACAACATGCTACAGACGAGGGCGAGTTCTTAATTAACATGGACTTAACTGTATTATCATTTTTGAACACTAGATTAATATTAAGGTTCTTCAGGGCTGGGGCAAGATTTACTAGACCCTCAGAATATGGTAATACCAACGAATTTTTCAGTTCTGGTTTCGACTTAATAGTCTGTTTGTAGAAAGTCCTTTTTGCTTGACCAAACGCAAGATCCAAGATCGATTTTGGGTATTTTAACTTCTTCCCAATTTCAAATATATTTGCTATTTCTTCATCGAAAAATTCCGGACTACAAACTCTCAGTGCTCTGAGAAACATACCAGAAAAAACTGCCCGCTTGACCTGAACATGATGATTTGAATAGAAATGTACATACGAGCACACATTGGTAGGTTTCCTATACACATTGAATTTGAAACTTCTACCAATTCTATGAATCATGATGTCTAAAAAAGGCAGAACACCATTCACTTCGTTCTCAATTGTGAATTTAATTGACGGAACCAGCGAATTGATTTGATTGAGAAAATCAGTTTCGTCATGATTAACCGGCCACAGGCACAAAATATCGTCAACGTACCTGTACCAAAGCAAATTTGAGGGTAAAATCCTAGGAAGGATATTTGTTTCGAAACATTCCATGTACAGATTGCTCAAAACAGGGGAGAGGGGATTACCCATCGCCATGCCAAATGTTTGTTTATAAAATGAATCATTAAAGCTGAAATAATTATCTTTAATGCACAATTTTATAAGTTCAATAATGGTGTTAGTAGGCAAAGTTAAATTATACCTTGGGAGTAGATCCCGTAAGAATGACAACAGATCATCAACAGGAACCCTAGTGAACAGAGCCGTCACATCAAAACTCACAAGTTTAAAATCATAATTTAATTTCAAACTAGACAACTTGTTAACCAAGTCCAAGTTGTTTGTTATGTGTGAGTTGGATATGGAACCTACTACTGGAGACAAGACTTGGACAAGCCATTTGGAAAGTTTATATGCCACAGATCCAACAGAACTAATAATAGGTCTTGCAGGATTATTCTTCAGGGCTGGGGCAAGATTTACTAGACCCTCAGAATATGGTAATACCAACGAATTTTTCAGTGGTAATACCAACGAATTTTTTCCTCCAACAGTGTGCTGAAATTAGCTGACCGACCGTTTGATGAAATTTCCCGCTTAGTGCTTGGTAAAAATATTGATTTGCTTAAATTAGAAGTACGGGAATGTTTTAAGGTGTTGAACAGCCGTAAGTATTCATTTTCTCAAGCTGTACCCTTGGAATGGAATCGCCCGATGATGGATTATTGTTACACCGCTATGAGATCTGCCTGCACGAATGTAAGTACAAAGCTTGATTCAAAATTAAATAGGCTCATTCAACAAAGTGATTGGAATAAACATGCCAACACTGACTTTGTTATTAATCTCTCTAGTAAACAACTTGATAATGATACGATGACTGCTCTTGGTTACGGTCTGAGTTTCTCCATATCAAATAGAGATGTGAATTATGCAAATATTGCCAAAAGTTTTTGCAATTTGGAGAAATCTAGTGAGATTTCATCTGATGACATTAATATTTGCAAGGGAATGGTGTACGGTTCTTTACTTAAGGGTACTGTGCCTAATTGTCCAGAGAGGTTTATGCGAGCGTTCAAAACCCTCAAAAAAGATAACTCTCTACATATCACTAAAGCTGATAAATCCAATGCTGTTGTCATCATGGACAAAGAAGACTATGTCCAAAAAATGAACCAGTTATTGGAGGACAGAGACACTTACTTACCTGTTAATAGTGACCCTATTGAAAGAGTTATTGCTCATTTCAACAAAACTCTTAAAACCGTGCTCAAGAAAGATAAGGAGTTGATTCCTAAGTTTTTAAGTCGTTCCCCTTCTCTCCCATATCTATATGGGCTTATTAAAACACACAAACCGAATAATCCTGCAAGACCTATTATTAGTTCTGTTGGATCTGTGGCATATAGACTTTCCAAATGGCTTGTCCAAGTCTTGTCTCCAGTAGTAGGTTCCATATCCAACTCACACATAACAAACAACTTGGACTTGGTTAACAAGTTGTCTAGTTTGAAATTAAATTATGATTTTAAACTTGTGAGTTTTGATGTGACGGCTCTGTTCACTAGGGTTCCTGTTGATGATCTGTTGTCATTCTTACGGGATCTACTCCCAAGGTATAATTTAACTTTGCCTACTAACACCATTATTGAACTTATAAAATTGTGCATTAAAGATAATTATTTCAGCTTTAATGATTCATTTTATAAACAAACATTTGGCATGGCGATGGGTAATCCCCTCTCCCCTGTTTTGAGCAATCTGTACATGGAATGTTTCGAAACAAATATCCTTCCTAGGATTTTACCCTCAAATTTGCTTTGGTACAGGTACGTTGACGATATTTTGTGCCTGTGGCCGGTTAATCATGACGAAACTGATTTTCTCAATCAAATCAATTCGCTGGTTCCGTCAATTAAATTCACAATTGAGAACGAAGTGAATGGTGTTCTGCCTTTTTTAGACATCATGATTCATAGAATTGGTAGAAGTTTCAAATTCAATGTGTATAGGAAACCTACCAATGTGTGCTCGTATGTACATTTCTATTCAAATCATCATGTTCAGGTCAAGCGGGCAGTTTTTTCTGGTATGTTTCTCAGAGCACTGAGAGTTTGTAGTCCGGAATTTTTCGATGAAGAAATAGCAAATATATTTGAAATTGGGAAGAAGTTAAAATACCCAAAATCGATCTTGGATCTTGCGTTTGGTCAAGCAAAAAGGACTTTCTACAAACAGACTATTAAGTCGAAACCAGAACTGAAAAATTCGTTGGTATTACCATATTCTGAGGGTCTAGTAAATCTTGCCCCAGCCCTGAAGAACCTTAATATTAATCTAGTGTTCAAAAATGATAATACAGTTAAGTCCATGTTAATTAAGAACTCGCCCTCGTCTGTAGCATGTTGTGTGTATTCCATCCCTTGTAATGAGTGTGCATGTGTTTACATCGGCCAGACAGGTAAAACTCTTTCCTCGCGTTTAAAACAGCATTCATACGCTATTCGTACAGCCCAGCAATCCAGTGCATTGTATTTACATTCCAGTTTATGTAATCATTCTATCGATTTCAAAGGGGCAAAATGTATTGTTAAAAGTAAGGATTTTGTTGAACGAAACGTGATCGAGTCTGCCCTGATCAAACATTGTAACAACAGCCTTAATGTTAGCCCCGGTATGTACAAGTTGGATCCCTATTTAAGCCTCAATATAGCACGCCAAAACAATATAGCAATCATTTGAAAACGTATGGCACTTGGAGATATTAATAGGAGCTGCCTTGTATGGGCCAATAGGCCTTCTGCAGTTACCTTCTTTCTTATAATTCCTTTCCTCCACTTATTTTTGGTGGTCAGGTGATCTGCCCAGGCGGATATAAAGGTCTGATCAGCAATCTTATCCTCATTCTACTTTGCTCTGATGAAGGCGAATTAGCCGAAAACGCGTTAAGCATTTTCTATTTTTCATATGTGGTTATTCTGCATATATATATATATATATATATATATATATATATATATATATATATATATATATATATATATATATATATATATATATATATATATATATATATATATATATATATATATATATATATATATATGTCGTACCTAGTAGCCAGAACGCACTTCTCAGCCTACTATGCAAGGCCCAATTTGCCTAATAAGCCAAGTTTTCATGAATTAATTGTTTTTCGACTACCTAACCTACCTAACCTAACCTAACCTAACTTTTTCGGCTACCTAACCTAACCTAACCTATAAAGATAGGTTAGGTTAGGTTAGGTAGGGTTGGTTAGGTTCGGTCATATATCTACGTTAATTTTAACTCCAATAAAAAAAAATTGACCTCATACATAATAAAATGGGTAGCTTTATCATTTCATAAGAAAAAAAATTAGAGAAAATATATTAATTCAGGGAAACTTGGCTTATTAATGAACGACAAACACATCTCCAGTCACATCTACTTAATCAGGATCGATATTCACCTGTTTAGAGAATCTTATGCTTCTATATGTGGTATACAAAGTTCTGAATGATACTTAACCAAAGTTTCTAAAGGCCGTTCTTATGTTAGCCAATCGGTCATATGCCGCTGAAGTTATCCCCTTGATATGGGCTTCAAGGGACAGGTCTGGCATTATATCAACCCCCAGGTCTTTCTCTCTCTCTGACTCTTGAAGTATTTCATCTCCCAAATGATACCTTGTATCTAGTCTCCTGCTCCCTACACCTATCTTCAATACATTTGCTCGGGTTAAATTCTAACAGCCATTTGCTAGACCATTCCGGCAGTATGTCCAGGTCTTCTTGAAGCCTCAAGCTGTCGTCCTCTGTCTCATAATTTTGGTGTTGTCAGTAAACATTGAGAGGAATGAGTCTATACCCCTCTGGGAGATCATCTACGTATATCAGGAACAGTATAGGTCAGAGAACGGAGCCCTGTGGGACTCCACTGATGAGTTCACGCCAGACTGAGGTCTCACTCCACACTGTAACTCTCTGCTTCCTATTACTTAGGTACTCCCTTATCCACTGGAGCACCCTACCAGTTACTCCTGCCTGTTTCTCCAACTTATGCATCAGCCTCTTATGTGGTACTGTGTCAAGTACCAAGTACAATGTGTTAGGCTTTCCGACAGTCCAAGAAAATGCTGTCCGCTTATCCTTCTCTTTTTTGCTTAATCTTTGCCACCTGATCGTTGAATTCTATTAAGTTTGTAAGGCAAGATTTACGCTCTCTGAAGCCATGTTGATGGGTTGTCATGAAGTCCCTTCTTTCCAGATGTGTTACTAGTTTTTTTTCTCATGATGTTCTCCGTCACTTTGCGTGGTATGCAAGTGAAGGACACTGGTCTGAAATTCAGTGCCTCTTGTCTGTCACCCTTTTTGTGTATTGGGAGTACATTAGCTGTCTTCCATATTTCTGGTAGGTCTCCCGTCTTCAGTGACCTACTATACAGTATGGAGAAAGGCAAGCAAGGTGCTTCTGCACACTCTTTGAATACCCATGGTGAGATTCCGTCCGAGCCAACAGCCTTTCTCACGTCCAGATCAAATAGATGTCTCTTGAGCTCATCTCTTGTAATTTCAAGCCCTTCCATGACCGCCTGGTTTTACTGTCATCTCTCCTAGCGCAGTGACCTCACAGTGAAGTCCTCGTGGAACCTCTTGTTGAGCTCTTCACACACCTCTTTGTTATTGTCTGTGTACATGTCCGCACTAATAATAAGTTTCATCACCTGTTCCTTCACTATTGTGTTTCTCCTGATGTGATTGTAGAGTATCTTTGGTTAGGTCTTAGCTTTATTAGCTATATAATTTTTTTACTTTTTCTCAGCTTCACTTTTGACACTAACATACTCGTTCCTCATTCTCTGGTATATCTCTCTGCTTGCAGGTGTTCTGTTATTTTGGAAGTTCCTCCACGCTCCTTTGTTCAGTTCTTGTGCTTCCATATATGCCGTATTACACCACGGATTTTTATTTTGCTTCTAGGTTTTTTCCTGTCGGGTCGGGATGAACCTGTTTACTTCCTCCTGACACTTCTGAGTGACACAGTCCATCATGTCTGGTTCGGACTTGGTTCTGAGTTCTGTCTCATTCCTTAGGAATTTTCTATCTCCTCATAAATTCCCTTTCGGTACGACAGCCCTTTGTTTCTTATTTCTTTTTCTTTTTTTGTGGGGGGGGGGGGGGGACATAAATCCTAGCTCTATTTAGTACTCAAAGATCAATGCACTGTCATAACTCATTCCGTAGGGGGCGTTCAACTTAACTTCCCCCATATCCGACTCATTTTGGGTAAATATCAGATCAAGCATGACTGGTTGGTCACCTCCTTTTTCTCTTGTGATGGATCCTTTGATGTGTTGGCTTAGAAAGTTTCTTATCGCCACGTCACTGCCACATCGCTGAGTGTGTGTTTGTGTGTGAGTGTTTTGTGTGTTTGTGTGTGTGTGTGTGTTTGTGTGTGTGTGTGTGTGTGTGTGTGTGTGTGTGTGTGTGTGTGTGTGTGTGTGTGTGTGTGTGTGTGTGAGTGTGTGTGTGTGTGTGTGTGTGTGTGTGTGTGTGTGTGTGAGTGTGTGTGTGTGTGTACTCACCTATTTGTGCTTGCGGAGGTTGAGCTTTGGCTCTTTGGCCCCGCCTCTCAACTGACAATCAACTGGTGTACATATTCCTGAGCCTACTGGGCTCTGTCATATCTACATTTGAAACTGTGAATGGAGTCAGCCTCCACCACATCACTGTCTAATGCATTCCATCTCTGACACTGAGAAAGTTCCTTCTAACGTCCCTGTGGCTCACATGGGTTAGCCAGCCTCTCATATACCGCAGTCGTAACTCTTTTTATGTGGGCTTCAGGAGACAGGTTTGGTGTGATATCTACTCCTAGATCTTTCTCTCTGTCCGTTTCATTAAGTAATTCATCTCCTATTCTGGATCCTGTGTCTGGCCTCCTGTTTCCACCGCCTGGTTTCATTACTTTGCATTTACTCGGGTTGAACTTTAGCAGCCATTTGTTGGACCATTCATTCAGTCTGTCTAGGTCATCTTGTAGCCTTCTACTATCATCCTCTGTTTCAATCCTCCTCATAATTTTTGCATCATCGGCAAACATCGAGAGAAACAAGTCTATATCCTCTTGGAAATCATTTACATATATAAGAAACAGTATAGGTCCAAGGACTGACCCCTGCTGGACTCCACTTGTAACGTCTCGCCAATTTGAGACCTCTCCCCTCACACTGACTCGTTGTCTCTTGTTGCTTAGGTACTCCTGTATCCAACGGAGTACCTTCCCTTTCACTCCAGCCTGCATCTCCAGCTTTTTCACTAGCCTCATGTGTAATACTGCATCAAAGGCTTTCTGGCAATCCAAAATTATGCAGTCTGCCCACCCTTCTCTTTCTTGCCTTATTTTTGTTGCCTGGTCGTAGAATTCAAGTAACCCTGTGAGGCAGGACTTGCCCTCCCTGAACCCATGTTGATGCTGTGTTACAAAGTTCCTTCGCTCCAGATGTTCCACTAGTTTTCTTCGCATAAACTTCTCCATCAGCTTGCATGGTATGCAGGTTAGGGACACTGGCCTGTAGTTCAATGCCTCCTGTTTATCCCCTTTCTTGTATATCGGGACTATGTTAGCTGCTTTCCAAATTTCTGGCAGTTCCCCTGTTGCCAGAGATTTGTTATACACTATGGAGAGTGGTAGGCACAGTTTTTCTGCTCCTTCCTTTAGTATCCAAGAGGAGATTCCATCTGTGTGTGTGTGTGTGTGTGAGTGTGTGTGTGTGTGTGTGTGTGTGTGTGTGTGTGTGTGTGTGTGTGTGTGTGTGTGTGTGTGTGTGTGTGTGTGTACTCACCTAATTGTGCTGGCGGGGGTTGCGCTTCGGCTCTTTGGTCCCGCCTCTCAACTGTCAATCAACTGGTGTACAGATTCCTGAGCCTACTGGGCTCTATCATATCTACATTTGAAACTGTGTATGTAGTCAGCCTCCACCACATCACTTCCTAATGCATTCCATTTATTAACTACTCTGACACTGAAAAAATTCTTTGCCAGTGATTTGTTATTCCCTGTGGAGAGTGGCAGGCACAGTTTTTCTGCTCCTTCCTTTAGTATCCATGGGGAGATTCTATCTAGGCCTATAGCCTTTGTCACATCCAACTCTAGTAAACTCTTCCTTACTTGCCCGCTGGTAATCTCAAACGCTTCCAGTGGTTCCTGGTTAACTACTCCCTGTCTTATCTATCGAATTTCTCCTTGCTCTAGGGTGAAGGAGGTCCTGGATTTTCTTATTCAGTTCCTCACACACTTCCTTGTCGTTTGTAGTGAATCCTTCTGCCCCTATCCTTAATTTCATTACCTGTTCATTTACTGTTGTTATTCTCCTGATGTGGCTATGCAGCAATTGAGTCTTTGCCTTGCTTGCGATGTCTCTTTCGCATTGTCTTTCTGCCTCTCTTTTCAAACGTGTGTGTGTGTGTGTGTGTGTGTGTGTGTGTGTGTGTGTGTGTGTGTGTGTGTGTGTGTGTGTGTGTGTGTGTGTGTGTGTGTGTGTGTGTGTGTGTGTGTGTGTGTGTGTGTGTGTGTGTGTGTGTGTGTGTGTGTGTGTTTGTGTGTGTGTGTGTGTGTGTGTGTGTGTGTGTGTGTGTGTGTGTGTGTGTGTGTGTGTGTGTGTGTGTGTGTGTGTGTGTGTGTGTGTGTGTGTGTGTGTTTGTGTGTGTGTGTGTGTGTGTGTGTGGTGTGTGTGTGTGTGTGTGAGTGTGTGTGTGTGTGTGTGTGTGAGTGTATGTGTGTGTTTGTGAGAGTGTGTGTGTGTGTATTTACCCTTTGCATTTACTATTTGTGTCAGCAGAATCAAGCTATTAGCTCTTCGACCTCGTCTTTCTAACCACTCTATTTTTCTCTATTATGTCTACTACATATATGTTTCTCTCTAACACACGTACACACACACACACATCCCGAGAAAGCAGCCCGTAGCAGCTGTCTAACACCAAGGTACCTATTTACTGCTATGTGAACAGTGGCCTCAGGGTGAAAGAACTGTGCCAATTTGCTTTCGCCTCCGCAGGGACTCGCACCTGGGCCATTACGACTCCGACCCTCGATCGTTGTCCATTCCGCCGCTCGTCCCCCCATATGTACTCACCTAGTTGTGCTTGCGGTGGTTGAGCTTTGGCTCTTTGGTCGATCATGGTCAACATATCTGCGTATGTGTGTTCGTGTGAGAACTTTTCTATCCCTGTCTAGTCTATAATCTATAAAATAAAAATGGAAATGTTCATTTGTTCAAAATCGCTTATCTCCGAAAGTTCTTCACCGATTGCTTTGAAATTTTCACACAATGATCCATTCGCATCCACGCGGGTTTTTATATACATACTAAATAGATGTCAGGTCTGTGACGGGAATTTTTTATTTTTTATTTTTAAACTTTGTTTTCATGTGAAGGAAATCTTCGAAACCTCTTTACTGATTGCTTTGAAATTTTGACACGACGTTGCATTCGAATAGGCGCGTGTTTTATATATCTGCTATATCCATGCTTAACATGTGACAGGAAAAAAACATTTTTTTTTTATAAACAGCCATCTATTGGACGTAAGAGCAACACACTCCGTAATCTCCTTATGTTCTTCACCGATTGCTTTGAAATTCTTAGACAACGTTCCATTCAAATATGCGCGTGTTTTTATATACCTACTATATAGATGCCACACCTGTGATAGGTAAAAACATGTTGTTGTTTTTTAAACAGCTTCATCTGTTGCACGTAATAGCAACACACATGCTGTACTAAACATGTCACGAGTTCCATTTCAATGTTTCGATTGCATTGATAAATTTATTTTTCATAGATTTCGATATTTTTTAATTTTTATTGAATTATTTGGTATGACATTGTCTTGGAATTGAGCTGTGTTGTTTACCATACTGTTCATTTCGTAAATATAAGTATAGATGCCACACCTGTGACAGGTAAAAGCATTTTTTTTAAGAACCAGCACCATCTGTTGCACGTAAGAACCACATAACTAAATATGTTGCGATTCCATTTCAATGTTTTCGATTGCATTGAGAAATTTAATTTTATACATTTTGATTTATTTTCATTTTGATTCAATTATTTTGTGTGACATTGCATTGGAACTGAGCTATGTTATTTACCTTAATGAGTATATAGTTAATAATATTTACATTTCATGAGTATAAGTATAGATGCCACACCTGTGACAGGTAAAAACATGATTTAAAAAAATCAACACCATCTGTTGCAAGTAGGAGCAACTGATGCTAAACTAAATATATTTCGATTCCATCTCAATGTTACCAATTTCATTGATAAATTGAATTTTCATAGAATTCAAATTATTTTTATTTTGATATAATTATTTCGTGTGACATTGCATTGGAATTGAGCTTTGTTGTTTAAAATACCGTTCATTTCGTGTGTATAGATTATTATTTTATATTTTTATTTCGTTTGTTATTTGTTTTTCTTATATTTTAGTGATGGGAACGTCAGATCATTTGATGTTCCAAATTTTCTGATGGGAATATTAGATCATTTGGAAATGCATTATACGATGGAGTGGGGAATTGTGGGGAGGAGGAGGAGGAGGGGACAGGGGAGGGGGTAATGGTGGGGAGAAGGAGGAGGGGACAGGGGAGGGGGTAATGGTTGGGAGGATGAGGGGACGAGGGAGTTGGGGAAGGTGGGGACGAAGGTACAAGGGAATGGAAGTTGTTTGGGGAGAACAAGGGGACAGGGAATTAGGGGATGGTGGGGAGGACAAGGCGACGGGGGAGTACAAGAAGGTGGAGAGGACGAGGGGACGGTGGAGTGGGGAATGGTCGAAGGGACAGTGGAGTAGTGAATGGTTAGGAGGACAAGGAGACGGTAGAGTTGTTGATGGTGAGGATGAAAAGTTTGGAGGAGGGAGAAAATTGTGGGGAGGATGAGGGGACGGGGGAGTTGGGAATGGATAGCAGGACGAGAGGACAAAGGGAGTGAGAAATGGTTGGGAGGAAGAGAGGATAGGGGAGGAGGGAATGGTGGGGAGGACTGGGAGACAGGGGGAGGGTTGCTGTTGAAATTTTGACGCAACATTGCATTCAAGCATTCGAATAAACGTGTCTTTTTATATATCTATTATATACATGCCTAACCTGTGACAGGAAAAAACATGCTTTTTTGAAAAACAGCGCCATCTGTTGGACGTGAGAACAACACTCGCTGTAATCATCAAAAGTTCTTCACCGATTGTTTTTAAAATTTGACACAACGTTACATTCAAATAGGTGCGTGATTTTATATACCTACTATATAGATGCCACCCCTGTGACAGGTAAAAACATGCGTTTTTTAAAAGCAGCACTATCTGTAGCACATAATAGCAACATGCACACTATACTAAATATGTCACGAATTCCAATTCAATGTTTCTGATTGCATTGATAAATTTTATTTTCATAGATTTTGATTTATTATATTTTTTATTGAATTATTTTGTGTAACATTGTGTTGGAATTGAGCTGTGTTGTTTACCATACCGTTCATTTCGTAAGTATAAGTATAGAGGCCACACCTGTGACAGGTAAAACTATGCTTTTCTTAAAAAACAGTGCCATCTGTTGGATGTAAGAGCAACACACTGCTATACTAAATACGTTACAATTGCATTTCAGTGTTTCTGATGGCATTGATAAATTGCAATCAGGACGAGGGGACGGGAGAGCCGGGAATGGTTGGCAGGACGAGGGGACGGGGGAGTGAGGAATAGTTGGAGAGGACGGAAAATCCCCTTCACTATCCCCACCATAACTATTAATATCCCCACTATCATTACTGCTATCCCACCATCACTACTACTATCCCCACCATCACTACCACTACCAAGTTATGACAAATTTTGTAATAATAGGTATTTGTATGGTCAGCACAGTAACCGGACCAGGCAATGTGATGTAGTCATTGTGCGAATTCGCCTTGGCTATAAACACATCTGGCAAGTTAGTGAGTCTGAGCCACTACCAGAACACTCAGATTATAAACTCTGTGATAAACCTTTAATGCACTTACTAGAACACTATATTGTTGAATGTGAAACCGTAAAAGACTTTACACCTCCTGGCCTCTTGTACCTGTGTAACTATTTCAATGACTCAAGTGTCCTGGACGACGTCCTAACAATTTATCCAAAATTTGCTTGTCCATTTTAAAGAATGAAGAACAATTATTATTTATATTACTTCTAAGCTGCATCACTTATGAACCCATCCCTGCCCTTGTGTGGCAGTGCACAGTAGAAAGTTGTTTTTACATATCCATACATTAAAACATTGATTGTAACCATGATATATATGTGCTTCCGCCTACAGTTTAGACCTATTGTCTTGTGTATGACCCTCTGTCCTCCGTGACAGTGAATGCCAGCATTATCTTCACTTTAATAAGACTTAATCAAAATCCTCAGATTAGGCAAAATTGTAATAAATTTTGTCAATAAAGATGTTAATAATTACAGCCCAAAACGCTTTGCGTCATAGTGGCTTTATGCATTGTATGTACTAGCTCTATCTATAAATCCATCAATGTTTGTATCACACCTTGTATATATGTACTTTACCTGAATAAACATTTGAATTTTGAATAACTGATAAATGGAATTTTCATAGATTTTTATATATTTTCATTTTGATATAATTATTTTGTGTGAATTGCGTTGGAATTGAGCTGTGTTGTTTACCATACCGTTCAATTCGTGAGTATATTTTTTTTTATTTATTTTTTTTTATTTAATTTTTAACAGTTTTTCTTATATTTCAGTGATGAGAGCATCAGATCACTTAATGTTCCCAATTTTCTGATGGGAACATCAGACCATTTGGGAAGGCATCGGACGAGGGAGTGGGGAATGGTGGGCATGACGAGGGGACAAGGAAGGGGGGGTAATGGTGGGGAAGGACGAGGGGACGGGGGAGTTGGGATGGTGGGGACGAGGGGACGGGGGAGTTTTGGATGGTGGGGACGAGGGGACGGGGGAGTTTTGGATGGTGGGGACGAGGGTATGGGGGAATGGAGAATGGTGAGGAGGACAAAGGGACAGGGGAGTGGGGCATGGTAGGACGGAAGAGGGGATGGTGGAGTGGGGAGGAAGAGTAGACGGTGGAGTGGGGAATGGTTGGAAATGGTTGGGACGGGTGACGGGGGGAATGATGGGGAGAACTGGGAGACAAGGAAGGTTGCTGTGGCTCAGCAGCGCACATGTGTTGCTGAGCCACAGCAATGCGTGGCCGCGTACTGCTAGTATATACTATACATCTGTCGGAAAATCCGACACCATTTAATAATCATACAGATAATAGCTGTATTATAAACAAGTTACCCA
The DNA here is from genome assembly GCF_040958095.1 of Procambarus clarkii. Classification (NCBI taxonomy): domain Eukaryota; kingdom Metazoa; phylum Arthropoda; class Malacostraca; order Decapoda; family Cambaridae; genus Procambarus; species Procambarus clarkii. Next base: position 28,563,981 of record NC_091163.1, read on the forward strand.
TAGAAAACGTAACTTGTAGTGGAATTACCGTCTAAAGAAAACGGGATATCATCACCACATACTATTATAATTCACCACCTATTATGGTGGGAATTATTCTTAAATACATTAGTCTTTGGACTTTACCATTATAAAAACATCTTATATAAATTAACTTAATTATCAATATTAAAGTAGAGTAAATGTGACCCTTCTATCACTTTCTGACATGTGGACAATGTAAGCCAGGCGTGAGAGGGGGAAGGAGGGCAGCCATTGTTTATACTAGACCAGAGGCTCACACGGGAGCAAATTCGGCTCCTGTCAATTTTACTTGGACGTAGTGTTATGGAAACCAAAGGTGTACCATTTTCAACACGCTGTCTACAAATTCAAGTTAAGTGTTCTTTCCGAAACCCATGTATCTTCATTTATGGCCATTAATGTCATTATATAGGGTGAACTGGTTAGAGCACGTGGAAGCCTCAAACTAAAGGTAATTAAGCCAGGTCTTCATGTTCCATGTACAGTTTTCTCTGAAATACTTGTCATATATAGGATTCTGGCTTCACAGCTAGCGCACTTTTGACAGGTCAAGACGAGGAAGCAAGATTTTGTGCACCAGTTACTGGGTGATGGAAACTACCTCAAAGAGGATAATTTGGTGTCTACACCCTAGTTATACCTGGTGGACTAACCTGCTGTACTATAAGATAAGGAACCTCTTCAATGTATGTAGTCTAATTCTGTAGTTTGATTGGCTGCATATATAAATTTAATAAACCCCCCTAATGTGTAGAGGATCGATTTGTGAGATTAAGAGATTATTGCAGAAATACAGTGCACTTATCATTATACAAATTGCTATCGAAGTATATAAATTAACGTAAATATAAATTCTATATATATTCATATAAATTAAATAAATATAAATCTCACAGGTCGGTTCCCACATTATCCATCCAGATGTTTGAATTTGTTGCTAACATATATATATTATATATTGAAATTATTGGATTTGTTAAACAAATGACAGGTTTTATCTAAAGTGCCAGGAATTGTTGCACAGATCGTTGAACTGAAAGTTCCTAAAAAATAAATGATTCTATATGAAAGTTCATTAGGAAAGTTCCATAAATTAAACAGCTGTAGGGATGTCGCATTTGACTAACATTTCTGTGCACTTTTCAATGGTTTTCTACATTCATATATGTAATTTCTTTACTACATGTGAGGAACTTATGTAAATGCACATGATTACTGGTGTAAATATTCATTCATGCACCCTTGAGGATGAATCTAATTAGCATTTTTTCATGAGCTTGGAACGCCTCTATGCACAAATTATAGATTCCAAAGCCGATTCGGAAAACCTAAGATGAGAATTCCGTGGATTCATTAAAGAACAATTCACGAAATTCTCAGAATTCTATATCTTCTTTCCAGTAAGTTTATTGCCTTAATTCTAATATCCTGGGAATTTTTTACAGTATTTCATGCTTCGTCAGTGGAGTGTTACCACTAAATTATCTTAGTTATTCGGTATAAATTTGATAAGTAAAAGGTGTAAGTTAAATTTTATATTTAGTAAGAGTTTCTAATTTAGCAAATCTGTTAGGATTCCCTACACGGAAAGCTTCAAAACATAAAAATCATGGATCTGTTCGACCAATTTATGAGCAAGCATAAAATGTTAGCAATTTCATTTACATGTTTAAATTTTTTTCGCTCCTTGCTCTAAACTAAAAAATAATATTTTAATATCATTTAGAGTTTTCAGAACTGCTCCCATGATAATACTGATTCAGACTTTGGGAAACAAAATTAATGAATTTTGTATAAAATGGCTAAGCACTGAAATCTGAAATGTGATCAGACATAAAGGGAAGACCATTTTAATAGAAATGCATTTGGAACTTTGTCCTTATAATTACCTATACTATGGAAGAGCTATAAGCAGAAGGAGCTGAGATATAAGGACACAAATCTTGGATATGAGGACATGAAACTGGGATATAAGAAGGAACTGGGATATGAGGAAAAGGAGCTGGGATATGAGAAGTAGCTAGGATAAGAGAACAACAAGCTGGTAGATGTGAACGGAATGAAAGAACGGTATCCAGTCTCTTGGACTATTGGGGAGGGAGCACAGACCAGCAAGAAAGGTCGTTGCTCAGCCGACCACTGTAACTTGTGTTTCTTATCGACCACTGTAACTTGTGTTTCTTATCGACCACTGTAACTTGTGTTTCTTATCGACCACTGTAACTTGTGTTTCTTATCGACCACTGTAACTTGTGTTTCTTATCGACCACTGTAACTTGTGTTTCTTATCGATCACTATAACTCGTGTTTGTTTGTTTGTTTGTTATCTTACTGCCCACTGTAACTTGTGCTTGTCAACACTTCCTCACTACCATTTTGAAAGGCAAGATGTTGTTAATATTATTGCACACCTTCTCATCATTCCACCTTGTTTTGATGAGGACAACGCCACTAGCAACATCAGTCAACCATTGTCTTTCTTATATATGTTCTTAAATATGTTCTATCGGCGATTAACATTATCACCAATAGGTCATGTTTTCACAAATCTAAACACATAAACTATTATGATCGTCTCTAAGTTCTCCAAATGTGCTCTCTAGAAAGGAGACGAGAGAAGTATCAAATAATATATACTTGGAAAATACTGGAGGGCCAGGTCCCAAATTTACAAGGTAAAATAACAGCATACTGGAGCTAACGATATGGGAGGAAATGCAGAATAGAACCAGTAGAAAATAGATGGGTAATGGGCACAATCAGAGAAAACTTTATGAACATCAGCGGTCCACGGTTGTTCAACATCCTCTCAGCGAGTATAAGAAATATTGCCAGAACAAAAGTGGACATCTTCAAGAAAAAACTGGATAGTTTTCTTCATGAAGTGCCGGACCAAACGGGCTGTAGTGGATATGTGGGCCCTCGGGCAAGCAACAACTTGTTGGACCAAACTCTCACAAATCAAACCTGGCTCCTGGCCGGGCTTGAGGAGTAGAAGCACTCCCAGAACCCATTTCAGGTACAATGTAGGTACTAGTTATCCCGGATAAATATGCCCAATTTGGGAACAAAAACACTGAGATCGAAATTTACTTAAGCTTCCCAGCTTAAGTACTATCAGCAAATAGCTGACAGCAGAGGTTAATGCATCTAGGATCCGATTAAACTCCAGCAAACGCAGATCTCGTAGCAATTAGCTGTAATTTGATTGGATGTAATCCTTCAGCGTGGACCAATACACTGGGTAGCACTCAGCTCTATTTCACACGTCAGCTTTAAACCACTGATATTGTTTTGTTTATAATGCAGACAATCTCACAATAACGAGATTAATAATTAGTCATCCAATCTACTATTCAGAAATGAGAACTAACGACATTTCGTTCCCTCTTGGACCATTATTAAGTCATCTAATGGATTCGGTGGATTGGTTCTCTAATGCTTCTGTCTGTAATCAACAGAGATTCATATATGAGACGTACCCACCCAGTTGGAATCGCCAGAGAAACGTTTCGTTGTATGTTTGAGGTAATTTCAGACGTACTGACCAAGATGGCATCCCCAAACAAACGTTTCGTTGTATGTTTGAGGTTATTTCAGACGCACTGACTCAGTTGGCATCCCCAAATGAAACGAAACGTTTCATTTGGGGAAACTCATGACGAAACATGAGTTTCCCCCTTTCGCCTTCCTGATTAGATCTATAAACTCCTCTTTCTGTGCCCTAATCAGGTCTGCTCGGTTCACGCTGCACCGTTCAGGTAGGGTCATCTTCACTTCCTGCCTCACCGAACCTTTATTCTTCTGAGCCGAACCTCCATCGAACAGCCCTGACATATCCACGTTCACTTCCTCCCTTAGTGGAGTCGACACTGCCACATCATCTCCAGATTCATCCTCGGTGGCTACATCCGACTCTGTCACTACACAGGCCTGGTACACAATGACTTGACTGTCCTCTGCTACATCTTCGAGGATGCTGGCTAGATCTACCTTGTCCGGTGTTCCCCCCGTACCGCGGTCCTTCTGGTACTCCTCCGGCACAGCTTTTACTATCAGCTCTGGCAGCACCTTGGACCCACACAAGTCATTCCCTAGGATCACTTAGACTCCTGGAACAGGTATGTTGGGGCACACTCCCAACATCACCTCCGCCGACAAATAATCAGACTTCAACTGGACAGCACACACGGGCATGTCTCTCTCAGATAACAATCCATGGACCTTTATCCTCCTCCTGCCAGCTAATTGTCGATCGTTTCCGATTAGGCCTCTCAGAATCAAACTTTGATTGGCTCTAGTATCCCTGAGGATACTAACCTCCACCTCGGGTTGACCCTCTATGCCGACCCAACCTTTACTGATGAACGGCCTATACCGCTCATTCATTAAGTTTGCTCTCTGTGGTTTGTCATGTAGTACTTCGACACACACTTCTTCCGGGGATCACACATGGTCAGGGGTCACAACTCTTTTGCCCTGCCGACAATCTCGCATCATGTGACCCGATCTGTTAGACTTGTAACACCTCATCTGGAAGAAATCTCTTCTATACGCCCCCGAGTGGCTCTGACTCTGCCCACTCGTATTGGAGTTCCTTGGGCCAGATGCACTACTCGTACTCTGTGGGGCTTGACTGGACTCTTTGACTTCTCGGCACGTATTTTGCTTCCTGCTTACTTCCAGCATGCGGACTCGGCAACTTTCCTTCCTGGGGCTTAAAATTACTTGGTCTGCTTGTCTGTCCCCCAAAATTCTTCCTCCCCAGACTCCACTGGGTTTGCCATTGCCGCGTCTCGCCTAGCTTCGCACCCTGTTCTCCATTAAGCTCTTGTATGCTTCAGTAATCATATCTGCCTTATCTGCGGCATCTTTCACATCCTTTACCCCTGCCTCTTAGATCTTGAACTTTGTCTCGGGGTGCATCATCTCCAGGATTTTTTTCATTATCATCAGCTGTTTCAAATCAGCAAAGGATCCAACTCCGGCAGCCTCAATCCACTTCTGGAAACGCCTTTCCAGATCTCTTGCTGTTTCAGTATACGTACATGCTCCAACCTTCACCATCTCTCTGAAGCGATTCATGAAAGCTTCTGGTGTTAGCTGAAATGAGCGCAGTATGCTGCTCTTTACGGTTGCATAATCCTGGCATTCTTCTAGTGTCAATTGGGTGTATGCCTCTTTGGTGGCACCGGTTAATCCTAATTGCACCAGTTGGGCCCAGTCTTCCTGTGGCCATTTCTTAATGCTGGCCACCTTTTCGAAGTGTTCAAAGAAGCTCTCTGCCTCTTCAGGTACAAATAGGGGAATGTCCTCCCTAATCCAATTATCTGGTGGGTGTGATACTTGGGTGGTACTCTCTGGCAACCCATGTTCTATCCTTTGTTCAGCCAAGGTTGAACCTAGGCTTTTTCTTTCACCACCTCTAGTCTATTTATCTCTTTTTCTTTCTCCTGTTCTAACTCCAGTTCTCTTATTCCGGTTTTCACTTTTCTACCTCTAATTTAGTTTTATCTTGTTCATTTCTCATCTGAAGTTCAAACCTCAACTTATCCAGTTGGTCGAAAGGGAGAAAGAGAGGACAAAGCAAATGCAGATAGAAGCAAATAGAACCTTGGCTGAACAAAGGATAGAACATGGGTTGCCAGAGAGTACCACCCAAGTATCACACCCACCAGATAATTGGATTAGGGAGAAGGACATTCCCCTATTTGTACCTGAAGAGGCAGAGAGCTTCTTTGAACACTTCGAAAAGGTGGCCAGCATCAAGAAATGGCCACAGGAAGACTGGGCCCAACTGGTGCAATTAGGATTAACCGGTGCCACCAAAGAGGCATACACCCAATTGACACTAGAAGAATGCCAGGATTATGCAACCGTAAAGAGCAGCATACTGCGCTCATTTCAGCTAACACCAGAAGCTTTCATGAATCGCTTCAGAGAGATGGTGAAGGTTGGAGCATGTACGTATACTGAAACAGCAAGGGATCTGGAAAGGCGTTTCCAGAAGTGGATTGAGGCTGCCGGAGTTGGATCCTTTGCTGATTTGAAACAGCTGATGATAATGAAAAAAATCCTGGAGATGATGCACCCCGAGACAAAGTTCAAGATCTAAGAGGCAGGGGTAAAGGATGTGAAGGAACCGCAGATAAGGCAGATATGATTACTGAAGCATACAAGAGCTTAATGGAGAACAGGGTGCGAAGCTAGGCGAGACGCGGCAATGGCAAACCCCGTGGAGTCTGGGGAGGAAGAATTTTGGGGGACAGACAAGCAGACCAAGTAATTTTAAGCCCCAGGAAGGAAAGTTGCCGAGTCCGCATGCTGGAAGTAAGCAGGAAGCAAAATACGTGCCGAGAAGTCAAAGAGTCCAGTCAAGCCCCACAGAGTACGAGTAGTGCATCTGGCCCAAGGAACTCCAATACGAGTGGGCAGAGTCAGAGCCACTCGGGGGCGTATAGAAGAGATTTCTTCCAGATGAGGTGTTACAAGTCTAACAGATCGGGTCACATGATGCGAGATTGTCGGCAGGGCAAAAGAGTTGTGACCCCTGACCATGTGTGATCCCCGGAAGAAGTGTGTGTCGAAGTACTACATGACAAACCACAGAGAGCAAACTTAATGAATGAGCGGTATAGGCCGTTCATCAGTAAAGGTTGGGTCGGCATAGAGGGTCAACCCGAGGTGGAGGTTAGTATCCTCAGGGATACTAGAGCCAATCAAAGTTTGATTCTGAGAGGCCTAATCGGAAACGATCGACAATTAGCTGGCAGGAGGAGGATAAAGGTCCATGGATTGTTATCTGAGAGAGACATGCCCGTGTGTGCTGTCCAGTTGAAGTCTGATTATTTGTCGGCGGAGGTGATGTTGGGAGTGTGCCCCAACATACCTGTTCCAGGAGTCTAAGTGATCCTAGGGAATGACTTGTGTGGGTCCAAGGTGTTGCCAGAGCTGATAGTAAAAGCTGTGCCGGAGGAGTACCAGAAGGACCGCGGTACGGGGGGAACACCGGACAAGGTAGATCTAGCCAGCATCCTCGAAGATGTAGCAGAGGACAGTCAAGTCATTGTGTACCAGGCCTGTGTAGTGACAGAGTCGGATGTAGCCACCGAGGATGAATCTGGAGATGATGTGGCAGTGTCGACTCCACTAAGGGAGGAAGTGAACGTGGATATGTCAGGGCTGTTCGATGGAGGTTCGGCTCAGAAGAATAAAGGTTCGGTGAGGCAGGAAGTGAAGATGACCCTACCTGAACGGTTCAGCGTGAACCGAGCAGACCTGATTAGGGCACAGAAAGAGGAGTTTATAGATCTAATCAGGAAGGCGAAAGGGGGAAACTCATGTTTCGTCATGAGTTTCCCCAAATGAAACGTTTCGTTTCATTTGGGGATGCCAACTGAGTCAGTGCGTCTGAAATAACCTCAAACATACAACGAAACGTTTGTTTGGGGATGCCATCTTGGTCAGTACGTCTGAAATTACCTCAAACATACAACGAAACGTTTCTCTGGCGATTCCAACTTGGTGGGTACGTCTCATATATGAATCTCTGTTGATTACAGACAGAAGCATTAGAGAACCAATCCACCGAATCCATTAGATGACTTAATAATGGTCCAAGAGGGAACGAAATGTCGTTAGTTCTCATTTCTGAATAGTAGATTGGATGACTAATTATTAATCTCGTTATTGTGAGATTGTCTGCATTATAAACAAAACAATATCAGTGGTTTAAAGCTGACGTGTGAAATAGAGCTGAGTGCTACCCAGTGTATTGGTCCACGCTGAAGGATTACATCCAATCAAATTACAGCTAATTGCTACGAGATCTGCGTTTGCTGGAGTTTAATCGGATCCTAGATGCATTAACCTCTGCTGTCAGCTATTTGCTGATAGTACTTAAGCTGGGAAGCTTAAGTAAATTTCGATCTCAGTGTTTTTGTTCCCAAATTGGGCATATTTATCCGGGATAACTAGTACCTACATTGTACCTGAAATGGGTTCTGGGAGTGCTTCTACTCCTCAAGCCCGGCCAGGAGCCAGGTTTGATTTGTGAGAGTTTGGTCCAACAAGTTGTTGCTTGCCCGAGGGCCCACATATCCACTACAGCCCGTTTGGTCCGGCACTTCATGAAGAAAACTATCCAGTTTTTTCTTGAAGATGTCCACTTTTGTTCTGGCAATATTTCTTATACTCGCTGAGAGGATGTTGAACAACCGTGGACCGCTGATGTTCATAAAGTTTTCTCTGATTGTGCCCATTACCCATCTATTTTCTACTGGTTCTATTCTGCATTTCCTCCCATATCGTTAGCTCCAGTATGCTGTTATTTTACCTTGTAAATTTGGGACCTGGCCCTCCAGTATTTTCCAAGTATATATTATTTGATACTTCTCTCGTCTCCTTTCTAGAGAGCACATTTGGAGAACTTAGAGACGATCATAATAGTTTATGTGTTTAGATTTGTGAAAACATGACCTATTGGTGATAATGTTAATCGCCGATAGAACATAATGAATATTACAAGTACTCTTGATAGTACTGTCTAGCACACTGGTGCTTTACCGTGACATGGGTGAGACTTGCTCACGACATATAAAATCCTCAGGCTAGATAATATAGCCGAATAACATAGCTAACTAAAGGGGAATGGGGAGGGAACTAGAAACACCTACTTCACCCTATCCTCCGATGAGAGTCGAGATGTAGCTCCTGGTCCTCGTGTCTGGAACGCCCCCACACTACACGTCGTCGTGTCCTACCAGAGCCTCTCGTCGTCCCACCATTTAGCGCGTCGTCTCCGTGCCTCCTCACTGCAGGTCCGTCCTCCTTCTTGACTTCTTGAAGGTTGGAGTCGGTCTCCTGGCCGTCGTCTTCTCCCAGCAACGGCTGTCGCCTACGTCTCAGCTACAGTCGTCCGGTTTCCCCAAATAGTCCTCTCTTCCTCAGCTACCCAGTGGCTCTGTCTGCCACTACGCTGTCACGAACTGGTGAATTGCCACAGACGCCACATACGTCACTGCACGGCTTCACTGCTACTGGCACAGTACCTGACTGGAGCACTTGTTGCTCAAATAACCGTCAATTCCCTCTTCTGGTTCAACACATGAACTAGGGAAGACTTCTCAGAGTACTGGCGGACTTCCGGTGACGCGTAAATCCACGGGAGCGGGAATAACTGTCCAACTGACAGGACCATCCGTCGCACGTCCGACCTCTATGACGTGTCATGTCTGACTGCTGGCGCCAGCTCGGCGCGCTGGCCGGACCCCCTTCCTTCGTGACGTCACTTTTGCCACGGGAAGTTTTCATTGGCTCCCGGTGCCACATTGCTGTCGGTGGCCAATCCGGTGCCACTGACGTCACACGGTTTTGGCGGGAAATCAGGGAGGCAAGCGCCATCTTGGCTCCCTAAAGGGCCTATACCACAGGCCAAAATATTACTATTTCACAAATTTCTCGGCTCTCCGAGAGCACTTCACTCTCTCCCATATATCAAATTGAAGCCTGCTACGTAGAGAACGCTTGGGAAAAGTAGACATGACTCTTACTGCAGGCGTGGGAGAATTATAAGGGGGGGAACTCCGTCACAATATATATATATATATATATATATATATATATATATATATATATATATATATATATATATATATATATATGTATATATATATATATATATATATATATATATATACATATATATATATATATATATATATATATATATATATATATATATATATATATATATATATACATATATATATATATATATATATATATATATATATATATATATATATATATATATATATATATATATACATATATATATATATATATATATATATATATATATATATATATATATATATACATATATATATATATATATATATATATATATATATATATATATATATATATATATATATATATATATATACATATATATATATATATATATATATACATATATATATATATATATATATATATATATATATATATATATATATATATATATATATATATATATATATATATATATATATATATATATATGTATATGTATATTGTGATGGTGTTCCCCTCCTTATATTCCTCCCACGCCTGCAGTAAGAGTCATGTCCACTTTACCTGAGCGTTCTCTACGTCGCAGGCATCAGTTTGATATATGTGGGAGAATGTAGTGTTCTCGAAGTGCCGAGAAATTTGTAAAAGAGTATTTTGGCCTGTGGTTTAGGCCCTTTAGGAAGCCAATATGGCGCTGGCTCTTCTGTTTTGCCGCCAAAACTGTGTGACGTCAGTGACACCAGATTGGTCACCGACAGCGACGTGGCACAGGGAGCCAATGAAAACCTCCCGTGGCGAATATGACGTTACGAAGGAAGGGGGGTCCAGTCAGAGCGCCACGGCGGCGCCATCAGTCTAAGACAGCACGTCAAGGAGGTCGGACGTGCGCTGGGGGGTCCTGTCAGTTGGACAGTTTACCCCGACTCCGGAGGATTTACGCATCACCCATGGTCTGCCATCACCTGTGGGGTCTTCCTTCATTCATGTGTTGGACCAGAGAAGGAATTGACAGAAGATTGAGCAACAAGTGCTCCCGGGACAGGTGTTGTGCAAGAGTGGAGTCTAGGCAGCGACGTATGCGACGGCTGATAGCTTCACAGTGATGACTGTGAAGCTAGGTAGTGGCTGGGCCAATCCTCCGGAGGGAATCTGTCTGACACGACACGTCAAGGTGGGCGGATGTGTGAAGGTTGATCCTGTCAATCTGACAGTAATACGCCACTCCCGTGGATCTTACACGTCACCCGTAGTCTGCAAGTACTCCAGAGGTCTTCCTTCATTCCATGTGTGGACCGAAGAGGGAATTGACTGAATATTGAGCATCAAGTGCTCCAGGATCGGGTGCTGGGCAGGTGGAGTCTAGGCAGTATCGTCTGGGACGTCTGATAGCTTCACAGTGACGACGTGGCGGCTGGGCCAATCCACTGGGAAGCAGTGAAGAAGACACTAATCGGGAATCCGAACGACTGCAGCCGAGACTTAGGCAGGCAGCCGCAGCTAAGAGGAGAAGTTGACGGCCAGGAGACCGACTCCAACCCTACAAGAAGTCGTGGAGGAGCACGGACCTGCAGTGAAAAGGGACGGAGATGACGCGTTCATGGTGGGACGTTGATTGAGTTCCTGGAGAACACGACAGAGTGTGTGTGGGGGCGTTCCCTACACGAGGCAGGAGCCTGGACCAGGAGCTACAACTCAACTCTCACCGGAGGATAGGTGGAAGTAGGTGATTCTAGTTTCCCTCCCAATTCCCCTTTAGTCAGCTATATTATTTAGCCAGTGTATTTTGTATGTCGTGAGCAAGGCTCACCTATGTCACAGTAAGGCACCAGTGTGCAGAGTGGGACTATATAGAGTACTGACGGAATTTATTACTATTATTGGTGTGTGCAGGCACCCGGAGTAATTGATGAATTTACTGTGTTGATAATGTCTTTCTTGAGACTTTATTATCATCAGTTATTGAGAGAGAATATATATATAAATATACCAGTATTTGGTATTAGGCTGTGTGCCCAGTAACTATGTTATTACCATTATTGATTTCTATGATTCATCCATATATATATATATATATATATATAAGTCTACGCTCGTGTATTGAATAATCATTCATGTGTGCAGTGATTAATTGTGTTATCGCCCACGAAAGGAATTACTGAGAACTCCAGTGATATATACTTGCATACGTTATCATTAAATGAAGGGCAGTGTGTTATACCATGATAGTGAGTTATTGTGTCCATTAATATAGAAATGTTTGATTGAGCTCAAGATCAGTGCAGCGAAGTATTTACGTGCTATTGTCGCAAATATTGTGTGTTCGAACTTCTAGTGATCTTTGAGAATTTAATGAAACAGGCGCGTCACGCCACAGGCAAACAAATACACGAACATTCGCGCGGTGGGAGTCGCCCCGCTGATTTTGACATTGACGTGAGGGGGAGCATTGCCGGCTTGGCGAGTTCATGATTATATGTGGGAACGAGCGACTTCCGCCTGAAACAGCTGTTTGCTTATTGATATAATCTTGTGATGTCTTTGAATGAGTTTTAAGTAAAATACAAAGTACATTGGTGTTTATATCATCCCCTCCATATTTCTTGTGGCTATATAATATATGAAAGGAAATAGTGTGACAGAAATAAATATCTGCCTTATATCAGATCTATTGAGTGTGTCCTTGCCACTGCTTCCACAATCCAACAAAACCACTGACGTGTTACTGGACACTGGAAACACCACTTGGCGACCTTGTGGTTAGTAGTAGAGCCCATGCCGGGGCGGGCACACAATAGTTAAGAGAACAAGTTGTGTTCCCACTCTTTCTCGATCAGAGGCCGGTTGGGATTGACTGGGATACTCTCCTGGCGTACAGTGGCGCCGCAAGGATAGAGTGAAGACCCGCAGGGCTACGGTGAGTGAACTTGAGTATACTGTTACTCGCCCCTCTTATGGTAGTGAACCCCGACAATATATATATATATATATATATATATATATATATATATATATATATATATATATATATATATATATATATATATATATATATATATATATATATATATATATATATATATATATATATATATATATATATATATATATATATATATATATTGTCGGGGTTCACCACCATAAGAGGGGCGAGTATATATATATATATATATATATATATATATATATATATACAAAAGGGTTAAGTTACATGGGTGGTAAGCGAATAAAAGAAGGCACGCTGAACAGAATGTTCGTCAGTGTTAGTGGTGAAAAGATGAAATGCACTTGGAGGTAAAGTGGTGGAAGTAGACTCCATCCATAGTTTCAGATGTAGCTATGACAGAGGCGGAACCAAGGAAACGAAGTTAACCCCTCCCCCCCAACATCCACCCACATACAGAATTAAGTCCTAATGTGCGAGAGAGACAAATGTGTACCTTCTTCCTATCATTTGAGAAGCCGAAGGGGTGATGTCAGTCTATCTTCTCCCACCTATGTGGGAGGCAGGACACCTACCTTCCTCCGTCACCACTGAGAGAGGGAGAACACCTACCTTCTTTCTTCCAACCACTGAGAGAGGGAGAACACCTACCTACCTCCATCGCCCCACACTGCAGATGTGTGGGGCGATGGGTTCACTCCCCTTTCACGCCATACCCTCCCTGTCCCTCCCCCTTCACTGGATCCCCCGCCCCTCATCCCAGTATCCTCTGAGACCCTGGTATCCACCTCACAGGTCCTCACACCCATGGAACAGCCTCCCCCACCAGCAGAACACTCACCAAGGAGGCGATTTGAGAAGGGACAGAAGAAAGTGAGCCTCAAAGCGATGTACACTAACATAGATGTAATTACAAATAAAGCAAATGAGCTTGGAGAACTGGTATTAGAGGAAAACCCAGACATAATAGCCCTCACAGAAACAAAGATCACGAAAACGATAACAAATGTAGTGTTCCCACAGGACTATTATGTTATGAGGAAAGAGAGGGAAGGAAGAGGTGGGGGTGGTGTAGCTCTGCTGGTAAAAAAAGGCTGGGATTTTGAGGAGATGGATATTCAGGGCTGTGAAGGTTTCAGTGACTACATAGCAGGTACTGTAACAAATGGAGGGAAAAAATTATAGTCTTAGTCATATATAATCCACCACCAAATGACAGAAGACCTAGACAGGAATATGATAGAAACAACATGGCCACCATTAACATAATAGAAAGAGCAGCTTCTGTTGCTAGCAGGAATGGATCTGGACTACTAATTATGGGAGACTTCAACCATGGGAAGATAGATTGGAAGAACAGAGACCCGCATGGAGGACCAGAAACATGGGGAGCTAAGCTGCTGGACGTGGCAACAAGAAACTTTCTAAGCCATCACACCAAAGAACCAACAAGAATGAGAGGAGAAGATGAACCAGCAATGCTTGATTTGATATTTACCCTAAATGAATGGGATATAAGGGAAGTTAAGATGGAAGCGCCCTTGGGAATGAGTGACCACAGTGTATTGAACTTTGAGTACCTGGTAGAGCTAGGACTTATCTCCCCCAAAAAAGAACTAGGAATCAAAAGGCTGGCATACCGAAAGGGGAATTATGAACAGATGAGAAGTTTCCTAAGTGAAATACCTTGGGACACAGACCTCAGAGACAATTCTGTACAGGGTATGATGGACTATGTTACTCAAAAGTGTCAGGAGGCAGTTAACAGGTTCATCCCGGCCCAAAGGGAAAAATCCGAGAAGCAACAGAAGAATCCATGGTATAATAGGGCTTGTATGGAAGCGAAGAAACTGAACAAAAAGGCGTGGAGGAACTTCCAGAATAACAGAACACCAGAAAGCAGAGAGAGATACCAGAGAACCAGGAATGAGTACGTCAGGGTGAGAAGAGAAGCAGAGAAAAATTTTGAAAATGATATAGCAAACAAAGCCAAGACCGAACCAAAGCTACTCCACAGTCACATCAGAAGGAAAACAACAGTGAAAGAACAGGTATTGAAACTTCAGACAGGCGAGGACAGGTATACAGAGAATGACAGAGAGGTGTGTGAGGAACTCAACAAGAGGTTCCAGGAGGTCTTCACAATAGAACAGGGTGAGGTCACTGTGCTAGGAGAAAGGGAGGTAAACCAGGCGGCCTTGGAGGAGTTCGAAATTACGAGAGAGGAGGTCAAGAGACACCTGTTGGATCTGGATGTTAGAAAGGCTGTTGATCCAGATGGGATCTCACCATGGGTACTGAAAGAGTGTGCAGAGGCACTTTGCTTGCCACTCTCCATAGTGTATAGTAAGTCACTAGAGACGGGAGACCTACCAGAAATATGGAAGACGGCGAATGTGGTCCCAATATACAAAAAGGGCGACAGACAAGAGGCACTGAACTACAGGCCAGTGTCCTTGACTTGTATACCATGCAAGGTGATGGAGAAGATCGTGAGAAAAAACCTGGTAACACATCTGAAGAGAAGGGACTTCGTGACAAATCGCCAACATGGGTTCAGGGAGGGTAAATCTTGCCTTACAGGCTTGATAGAATTCTACGATCAGGTGACAGATTAAGCAAGAAAGAGAGGGCTGGGCGGCCTGCATTTTCTTGGATTGTCGGAAAGCCTTTGACACAGTACCGCATAAGAGGCTGGTACATAAGCTGGAGAGACAGGCAGGTGTAGCTGGTAAGCTGCTCTAGTGGATAAGGGAGTATCTAAGCAATAGGAAGCAGAGAGTTACGGTGAGGGGTGAGACCTCCGATTGGCGTGAAGTCACCAGTGGAGTCCCACAGGGCTCTGTACTCGGTCCTATCTTGTTTCTGATATATGTAAATGATCTCCCGGAGGGCATCGATTCATTTCTCTCAATGTTTGCGGACGATGCTAAAATTATGAGAAGGATTAAAACCGAAGAGGACTGTTTGAGGCTTCAAGAAGACCTAGACAAGCTGAAGGAATGGTCGAACAAATGGTTGTTAGAGTTTAACCCAACCAAATGTAATGTAATGGAGATAGGTGTAGGGAGCAGGAGGCCAGATACAAGGTATCATCTGGGAGAGGAAATTCTTCAGGAGTCAGAGAAGGAAAAAGACTTGGGGGTTGATATCACGCCAGACCTGTCTCCTGCAGCACATATCAAGCGGATAACATCAGCGGCATATGCCAGGCTGGCCAGCATACGAACGGCATTCAGAAACTTGTGTAAAGAATCATTCAGAACTTTGTATACCACATATGTCAGGCCAATCCTGGAGTATGCAGCCCCAGCATGGAGTCCATATCTAGTCAAGGATAAGACTAAACTGGAAAAGGTTCAAAGGTTTGCCACCAGACTAGTACCCGAGCTGAGAGGTATGAGCTACGAGGAGAGACTACGGGAATTAAACTTCACTTCGGTCAAGTGGATTAAGGCGGATGGTCAAGTGGATGGTCAAGTGGATTAAGGCGTCTTGTACATGCCAGTTGCGTTGCTTCTGGGAGTATGGGTTCGAGTCACTTCTGGGGTGTGAGTTTTCAGTTGCATATTGTCCTGGGGACCATTCAGGCTTGTTCGCATTTGTGTTCCTCACGTGTGCCCCAAAGAATGAGGTGATTTGGTAAAATGCTATGCCCAAGAATACTATCCGAGTGCCGGCGGTGGGGTGGTTCAAATAGCCTCGGCTATCACCTCATTTTGTCCGGTCGTGATGGTCAAGTGGATTAAGGCGTCTTGTACATACCAGTTGCGTTGCTTCTGGGAGTATGGGTTCGAGTCACTTCTGGGGTGTGAGTTTTCAGTTGCATATTGTCCTGGGGACCATTCAGGCTTGTTCGCATTTGTGTTCCTCACGTGTGCCCCAAAGAATGAGGTGATTTGGTAAAATGCTATGCCCAAGATTACTATCCGAGTGCCGGCGGTGGGGTGGTTCAAATAGCCTCGGCTATCACCTCATTTTGTCCGGTCGTGATGGTCAAGTGGATTAAGGCGTCTTGTACATACCAGTTGCGTTGCTTCTGGGAGTATGGGTTCGAGTCACTTCTGGGGTGTGAGTTTTCAGTTGCATATTGTCCTGGGGACCATTCAGGCTTGTTCGCATTTGTGTTCCTCACGTGTGCCCCAAAGAATGAAGTGATTTGGTAAAATGCTATGCCCAAGATTACTATCCGAGTGCCGGCGGTGGGGTGGTTCAAATAGCCTCGGCTATCACCTCATTTTGTCTGGTCGTGATGGTCAAGTGGATTAAGGCGTCTTGTACATACCAGTTGCGTTGCTTCTGGGAGTATGGGTTCGAGTCACTTCTGGGGTGTGAGTTTTCAGTTATATATATATATATATATATATATATATATATATATATATATATATATATGCGAACAAGCCTGAATGGTCCCCAGGACTATATGCGAATGAAAACTCACACCCCAGAAGTGACTCGAACCCATACTCCCAGAAGCAACGCAACTGGTAACTACAGGGCGCCTTAATCCGCTTGACCATCACGGCCGTCAAAAGGAAGTGATAGCCGAGGCTATTTGAGCCACTTCCCCGACGGC
>NC_091163.1:28586103-28763603 GCF_040958095.1 Procambarus clarkii
GGGTGCCTCTTTAGTACAAGCTTGGAGTAGTTTCCTTAGAATATTTTCTGGTATGTCAAGAGGAGTGCAGGCCGAATCACGATACACTCTGTCGGCTATCATCCCGATTGTCTCGTCCACAGGTACGTTGGTAAACAGTAATTCTACGTCCAACGAGGCTCTTATCCCTGTGGCCCGTGTGCCCCGCAGTAAGTCAACAAATTCCTTTGGAGACTTCAGGCTGAAGGCGCAAGGGACATAAGGAGTCAGCAGGCCGTTGAGTCGCTTCGCCAGTCTGTACGTGGGTGTGGGTATCTGGCTGATGATTGGCCGAAGTGGGTTTCCAGGCTTGTGTGTCTTGACATGTCCATACGCATATCCAGGTTTATATTACCCAATAATCTTTGGCAGGTGGAGTCCGGATTTCTTGGCATTCACAGTTTCGATCAGTTTGTTGACCTTTGCTTTCAATTCGGCTGTAGTGTCCTTCGTTACCCTTTGGAATTTAGTTTGGTCACAGAGTATGAGGTTCATTTTCGCCAGATATTCGTCTTTTTTAAGAATGACGTATATTGGCGACTTTTCACCTCTCCTGACAACTATCTCCATGTTCTCACGAAGGCTCTTAGCTGCCGCTTTGAGCTCGGGGACAGTATGGTGCTTCTGTAGTTGCCTCGATTCTTTCCTCCTTCCGCAATAAGTTCTGCTTGTAAGGTATCTTTGGTAGTGACCTTCTTTTGTGTCTCGAGGTCGAATATGTCGTCCAACAGAATTTCCAACTCCACTTTCCGGGCCATCTCACTCGGTCTGGACATAACGTGACAGTTTATACCCAGATTTAGGAGAGTGACTTGGTCCTCAGTGAGGTTAATTCCTGCAAGGTTCAGGAAGCCATCTCTCGGTCGTGGAATTGCCATAGGTCCTCCATATAACGTTGTTAGTTTCTTGATAATCCTTGTTTCAGTGCTGAGGTGATGTCGGTCTGTGAGGATGTAGAGGTGTTGTTCAATGCGGGTATGGAGTCTTTCGTCGATGTTGCTATTTCTCCATTGTAGCATGAAGTAGTTGCGTTTTGTTGTCTTTGATTTCATTTTCTGCCTTGTATATCTGATCACGAATCAGATCCTGGCGATATTTTATCGTGAAGGCTTGATTCCTTGCTGCTGGGTCGTGAACAACTGTCTGCTGTCGAGGTGGCAATTCCAATTGGCAATTGGCAATTCCACGACCAAGAGATGGCTTCCTGAACCGTTGCAGGAATCAACCTCACTGAGGACCAAGTCACTCTCCTAAATCTGGGTATAAACTGTCACGTTATGTCCAGACCGAGTGAGATGGCCCGGAAAGTGGAGTTGGAGATTCTGTTGGACGACATATTCGACCTCGAAGCACAAAAGAAGGTCACCACCAAAGATACCTTACAAGCAGAACTTATTGCAGAAGGAGGAAAGAATCGAGGCAACTATAGAAGCACCATACTGTCCCCCTAGCTCAAAGCGGCAGCTAAGAGCCTTCGTGAGAACAAGGAGATTGTTGTCAGGAGAGGTGACAAGTCGCCAATATACGTCATTCTTAAAAAAGACGAATATCTGGCGAAAATGAACCTCATACTCTGTGACCAAACTAAATTCCAAAGGGTAACGAAGGAAACTACAGCCGAATTGAAAGCAAAGGTCAACAAACTGATCAAAACTGTGAATGCCAAGAAATCCGGACTCCACCTGCCAAAGATTATTGGGGAATATAAACCTGGATATGCGTATGGAAATGTCAAGACACACACGCCTGGAAACCCACTTCGGCCAATCATCAGCCAGATACCCACACCCACGTACAGACTGGCGAAGCGACTCAACGGCCTGCTGACTACTTATGTCCCTTGCGCCTTCAGCCTGAAGACTCCAAAGGAATTTGTTGACTTACTGCGGGGCACACGGGCCACACGGATAAGAGCCTCGTTGGACGTAGAATCACTGTTTACCAACGTACCTGTGGACGAGACAATCGGGATGATAGCACGCAGAGTGTATCGTGATCCGGCCTGCACTCCTCTTGACATACCTGAAAATATTCTAAGGAAACTACTCCAAGCTTGTACTAAAGAGGCACCCTTCTTGAGCCCGGATGGGCACATGTATAAGCAAGTAGATGGGGTCGCCATGGGTTCTCCCCTAGGTGTCCTGTTTGCAAACTTCTCCATGGGTACCATCGAGCAAAAAGTCTTAGTCGAAATGAACTTGAAACCGGCCATATACTGCAGGTATGTTGACGACATTTTTACACAGGTACCTGATGTCAGACATCTGCAGGAGCTGAAGGAGGCATTTGAGCAGAGTTCCGTGCTGCATTTCACTTACGAGATGGAAAAGGATGGGAAGCTGCCCTTTCTAGATGTAACTGTCATGGAAAAGAGCGGAGGTTTCCACACTGCAGTCTACACTAAGCAAACGAACATATGAATCTTGATTATCTTGAGGTTATCTTGAGATGATTTCAGGGCTTTAGTGTCCCCGCGGCCCGGTCCTCGACCATACCTCCACCCCCAGGAAGCAGCCCGTGACAGCTGACTGACACCCAGGTACCTGTTTTATTGCTAGGTAACAGGGGCATAGGGTGAAAGAAACTCTGCCCATTGTTTCTTGCCGGCGCCTGGGATCGAACCCAGGACCACAGGATCACAAGCCCAGCGTGCTGTCTTCTCGGCCGACCGGCTCCCTGTGTGCCATTTAGGAATGTGCCTAAATGCCAACAGCGACTGCCCAGACAGGTACAAGAGGAGTGTTGTTAACGCTTATGTCAACCGTGCTCTCAGCCACAGCTCAGAATGGAAGCAAGTCGACGAAGAACTCTATAGGGTAAGGCAGGTCCTAGTCAACAACGGCGTCTCCAATGGTTTCGTCGAAGACATCATAAGAAGGAAAGTGAAACGCCATGCAACCTCTGAAGAGACAACTAACAAAGGACCTATACCCTCTATTAGACTATTTTACAGGAACTTCTTTTCCACAGCTCATAAAACGGAGGAAAGGGTCCTGAAAGATATTGTTAATAGAAACGTTATCCCTACAGACAAAAATCAGAGGATACAACTGACGATTTACTATAAAACCAGAAAAACGGCCAGCCTACTCATGAGAAACTCTCCAGACACAAATCAGAACGCTTTAAAAGAGACCAACGTCGTCTATGCCTTCAAATGCCCTCTTGGGGACTGTAAGCTCCAAAAAACCCAGTATATAGGCAAGACAACAACATCTCTTTCTAGGCGTTTAACGATGCATAAGCAACAGGGCTCCATTAAGGAACATATAATCTCTTCCCACAACCAAACCATCGCCAGAGAAATCCTAGTAAACAACACAGAAGTCATCGATAGATACAGCGATAGCAGGCGGCTTGACGTCTGCGAGGCTCTACACATCAAGAAGTCAACACCAGCAATCAACAGCCAATTAATGCACAACTATATTCTACCCACTTCAAGACTCCGCTCCAATATAGAAGCATCAAGAAATATGGACCAATAGGCTTTCTACAAATCACTTCCATTCAATACCCATTGTTTCGTGTTCTGTCTTGTGTTTAGGAATTTAATACCCTATTAATACCACCTCACTCAAATGTAGATATAAACAAATCGAAGATGTGTAAGTTCTATTCAGTTGTGTATGTGTAAGCTAAAGTCTTTGAAAATGTAATAAGTTTTAAAAAACGCGCTCAAGTGTCGCGTCAGACTAGAAATGAATTTTGGAGAATTGATTTTTGAATTACCACCAACAGTGAAAAGAAACGTAAGAAAGATCGAGAAAATTCGTGTTAGAATTATTAATCTTACTTTTTCGGTCATATTTAATAATATATATATATATATTGTGACGGAGTTTCCCCCCTTTATAATTCTCCCAGGCCTGCAGTAAGAGTCATGTCTACTTTTCTCAAGCGTTCTCTACGTTGCAGGCTACAATTTGATATATGGGAGAGAGTGAAGTGTTCTCGGAGAGCCGAGAAATTTGTGAAATAGTAATGTTTTGGCCTGTGGTTTAGGCCCTTTAGGGAGCCAAGATGGCGCTGGCCTCCCTGATCTCCCGCCAAAACCGTGTGACGTCAGTGGCACCGGATTGGTCACCGACAGCAATGTGGCACCGGGAGCCAATGAAAACTTCCCATAGCGAAAGTGACGTCACGAAGGAAGGGGGTCCAGCCCGCGCGCCGGGCTGGCGCCAGCAGTCAGACACGACACGTCATAGAGGTCGGACATGCGACGAGTGGTCCTGTCAGTTGGACAGTTGTTCCCGTTCCCGTGGATTTACGCGTCACCTGAAGTCCACCAGTACTCTGAGAAGTCTTCCCTAGTTCATGTGTTGAACCAGAAGAGGGAATTGACGGTTATTTGAGCAACAAGTGCTCCAGTCAGGTACTGTGCCAGTAGCAGTGAAGCCGTGCAGTGACGTACGTGACGTCTGTGGCAATTCACCAGTTCGTGACAGCGTAGTGGCAGACAGAAGCCACTGGGTAGCTGAGGAAGAGAGGACTATTTGGGGAAACCGGACGACTGTAGCTGAGACGTAGGCGACAGCCGTTGCTGGGAGAAGACGACGGCCAGGAGACCGACTCCAACCTTCAAGAAGTCAAGAAGGAGGACGGACCTGCAGTGAGGAGGCACGGAGACGACGCGCTAAACGGTGGGACGACGAGAGGCTCTGGTAGGACACGAGGGCGTGTAGTGTGGGGGCGTTCCCGACACGAGGACCAGGAGCTACATCTCGACTCTCATCGGAGGATAGGGTGAAGTAGGTGTTTCTAGTTCCCTCCCCATTCCCCTTTAGTTAGCTATGTTATTTGGCTATATTATCTAGCCTGAGGATTTTATATGTCGTGAGCAAGTCTCACCCAAGTCACGGTAAAGCACCAGTGTGCTAGACAGTACTATCAAGAGTACTTGTAATGTTCATGTTGATTATTGGTGTGTACAGGCACCAGGAACAAGTGATAAATTTACTGTGTTGTGTATATCTTTCTATAGATTTTGATATGAACATATAGTGGTAAATTATATATAATATTATGCCAGTATTTGAAAGTTAGGCTGTGCGCCCAGAAATCATTTATTTTCCATGTATTGATATTTGATGTGACTACATTATACATGCTATGTTCATGCAGTGATAAGTCGTTTGTGAGTACAGTGAATTATTGAGTTATTGGCCACGAGAGAAAGTACTGAAAACTCCAGTGTTCATATATCATAATATATTGTTGGATGAATAACAGTGTAAGGCCATTACTGTGAGTCATTATAGCATTGATTGTAGAAATGACTGTTTGGGCCTGAGTACAGTGTAACTAAGTAACACGGTTAATTAGTGCCAATATCGTGTGTGCGAGTTCATAGTAATATTGGAGAACTTAAGGAAACAGCGTGCGTGAATCTGAAAACAAGCAAAGAGCTTCCGCGCGCGGGCCAGCGATCAGCTGTTCTTGACACTTGATGAGGAGGGGAGGTGTTGCCCCCATAGTGATCGCATACTATCCGTGGGAACTTCCGGCCGCGTCAGGATCAGTTGATTTATGGATTATTGTTTGGCCTTTATGACATCTTTCATACATTTTAAGTAAAATACAAAACTATCTTTGTGTTTATATCATCCCCTTCATTGATCTTGTGGCTATATTATACTGGTAAACATAGAGTGATAACAATAAGTACCTGCCTGATTCCTGATCTTTGAGTGTGACCTTGCCAAGGCTACCACTGAATACACCAGTCCACTGATGGTGTTACTGGCCACCTAAAACACCAGTTGGCGATCTTGTGGATAACCGTAGAGCCCTATTGTTGGGGAGGGCACACGACAGTCGATGTGAACGAGTCGTGTTCTCACTCTTTCTTAATAAGAGGCCGTTAAGATTGACTGGGAGACTCTCCTGGCGTGCAGTGGCGCCGTGAGGATCGAGTGAAGACCCGCAGGGCTACGGTGAGTTACCTTGAGCATAACTATTGCTCACCCCAGACTAGAGAGAAGAGAGGTAGAACCCCAACATTGGCGACCTCGCCAGGATTTAGATCGAAGTAAAGGTTGCAGTGGTGGTACTTGGCAGTGGTGTTAGAGATCAGGCGCAGGTTATCACTCGTAGCACAAGATGGAGGATGATAAAGTGACGAGGTTTATTGACTCTAGAGATGAACAGGTGCTGGAAGAGTGCACCAAGGCACAGTTACAGGCTATAGCGCATCATTTTGGAATAAAGCTGAAATCTGCCAGAGTTGGTGAAAGAAGACTAGAGATAATGGCTCAGCTCAAGGCTCGAGACGGAGCTTTGGGGGAAGAACGGCCCCAAACACCTGCCAGTGAGGGTGAACACCTGAGTATTGGTGGAAGCAGCAGGGGATCCAGCGGCAGCAGGCACAGCATTAAGCTGGAAATAATGAAGTTGCAGCTGGAAGCACAGCAGCACAAGGAAGAGCGAGAAGCAGAAGCGCAGCTGAGGAGAGAAGAAGCACAGCAGCGCAAAGAAGAACAGGAGCGAGAAGCACAGATGAAGCGTGAAGAGCGAGAAGCACAGCAGCGCAAGGAAGAGCGAGAAGCAGAAGCGCAGCTGAGGAGAGAAGAAGCACAGCAGCACAAAGAAGAACAGGAGCGAGAAGCACAGATGAAGCGTGAAGAGCGAGAAGCAGAAGCACAGCTGAAGCGTGAGGAACGAGAAGCACAGCTGCGCCGGGAAGAACAGGAGCGAGAAGCACAGCTACGCCGGGAAGAACGAGAGCAAGAAGTTAGGCTGAGACAAAGGGAAATAGAAGCCAACCAGGAGGTAGAGCTGAAGCGAGCTGAACTGGGACTAGGTGCCCCTGCCCCGCCACAGGAAGACCGACGAGTGAGGGAACGAGACCTGCCGGTCTTTGTGCCTAGTGAGGCCGAAAGTTTCTTCAATCACTTTGAGAGAGTTGCTGCTATGAAGAGGTGGCCGAGGGCGGAGTGGGCGGAGTTGGTCCAAGGGAGGCTCACGGGTGAAGCTCGTGAAGCTTTCACTATGCTCGACTTCCAAGAATGCACTAACTACGATGCGGTAAAACGAGCTGTGCTCCGTTCCTTTAAACTCACGCCAGAGTGTTACAGAAAGAGGTTTAGAGAATGTACCCGGTCACCAGGAAAATCGTATGCGGAGACGGCGCGGGACATGGAAAGAAAGTTCCTTAAGTGGATGGACTCTGAAGAAGCGGGGTCGGCCGAAGAAATCAAGGAACTAATGGTCATGGAAAAGTTTATGCCCGTGCTCCCTCCTGAGATCAGGATGAGGGTAAAGGAGGCGGACATAAAGAACCTGAGGGCCGCAGCCGACCGGGCCGACATGTTAGAAGAAGCCCTACGCCCACGCCGAGAGGGACAGAACCGACCACCCGCATACGTCGGAAACGATAGGAGTTATAGAAGGACGGATGGATGGAGGACAGGAGCGAGTTCTCCCAAATCCCACCTCTCAAGTTGGAACACCCGAGGATCAAAAGGTGCTGTAGAGCCGATAGGAGAGAACCAAGCTGAGAGCTCGGGAACTGTTACTGCAGAGAAAGAAACGACAAGTGAGGCGGGAAAGACACAGGGTGTGACGGTCTCTGGAGGCAGTGCTAAGGCGAGCGGTGGCGGATGGTCTCCGCCGAGGGGCCGCTGCTACAACTGCGGAATACCCGGACACGTCGCGCGGGAATGCAGACGCCCTAAGCAGCGGGGACACATTGCTTTAGTGGTGTTCGAGGACCAGAGGGCCGAGGGAGTGCGGGATGAACCCGTGCTGAATGGGGAGAAGAAAGTTCACCCATTCATGTGTCAAGGAACCGTAAGGATGGGGGTCGCAGACCCCATCCCCGTGAAGATGCTAAGAGACACCGGGGCTGACTTTACCCTGGTAAGTGAAACCCTGTTCCCCGAGGGTTACGAAGGTACCAGTGTGGGAGTGGCAAGTGTGACCACTGTGGGAGGCCCAGTGAGGATGCCCCTACACCAGGTAACTTTAAATTCCGAATATGGCTGCCAGACCCTAGTGGTGGGAGTCTGTACATCAATGCCCAAGATGGAGGCACAGGTCATTTTGGGGAATGACGCATGTGGAGGATACGTCCTCCCGCATCTCGTGAAGGGCGAAGAGTGCCTAGAACAATACAAGGAGACAGGTGGAGAGTTGAACGCCTGTGGGGACGAGAGGGGAATCGCACTGGTGGCGATCCCAGTTTGTACTGTGACACCGAGACAACGCGAAGAACAAGGAGGTAGTGGATCTGATGGGGCTGAGGAGTCGACTGACAGCCTGGGAACAGATCACCTCTGCATAGGACCCAGAGAACGAGTGGAGGGCGAGAGTAGCCCGAATGGTGAGTTGCAGGTGACCCTCACCAGTTCTCCAGGGGTAAACCGCACTCGTCTCGGAGAGTTACAGCAGGAGGAGTTCCCCGAATTGGTTAGTAAGGCCGAAGGAGGACGTGTGGGTCCTGAGAAGGCTTACTTTCCATTTATCTATATTATATACGCCATGCTATCCATGCTGAAGGAACGATGGACACCAGGAGCCACCGTGGGAACGGTGAATAAATATGTCCAGAAGTTCAGAGAACGTCTCACTCGAGCGAAGAAACTGGCTAGGAAACTCCTGAAGAAGGCGCAACGTAAGATGTCGGAGTGGTACGACAGGAGAGCTGCGCAGAGGGATTTTCAGGCCGGATCCAAAGTAATGGTTGTGCTGCCAGGTAGAGGTAGAGTGACCAAGTCGCGGATCAAGGGACCATACCAAGTGCTGCGACGGTTGGGTCCAGTGTCGTACGAGATTGGGAAGCCGGATGGACCCCGGAAGAAACAGGTGTATCCCGCGGGCCGCCTGAAACCTTTCTTCACTGTGGAAGGAAGAGCCGACAAGCAGGACGGAACGATGTCCCGAGAAACCCAGTGGACGACGGGTCTGAGTGTACCGAGGGACCGAGAACTCCCGGAGGAGGAAAGTAAGTGGTCCAGGGCGGACGGCACCAGTCTCACCAGCTCTGAGAGTCTGACGAAGATCAAAATCAAACACATCAAGGGGAAGGACAACGTAGTAGCAGATGCCCTATCCCGCATTCACTAACCAGACATGACTCTTATTTTAAGGGGAGGGGTATGTGACGGAGTTCCCCCCCTTTATAATTCTCCCAGGCCTGCAGTAAGAGTCATGTCTACTTTTCTCAAGCGTTCTCTACGTTGCAGGCTACAATTTGATATATGGGAGAGAGTGAAGTGTTCTCGGAGAGCCGAGAAATTTGTGAAAAAGTAATGTTTTGGCCTGTGGTTTAGGCCCTTTAGGGAGCCAAGATGGCGCTGGCCTCCCTGATCTCCCGCCAAAACCGTGTGACGTCAGTGGCACCGGATTGGTCACCGACAGCAATGTGGCACCGGGAGCCAATGAAAACTTCCCATAGCGAAAGTGACGTCACGAAGGAAGGGGGTCCAGCCCACGCGCCGGGCTGGCGCCAGCAGTCAGACACGACACGTCATAGAGGTCGGACGTGCGACGAGTGGTCCTGTCAGTTGGACAGTTGTTCCCGTTCCCGTGGATTTACGCGTCACCTGAAGTCCGCCAGTACTCTGAGAAGTCTTCCCTAGTTCATGTGTTGAACCAGAAGAGGGAATTGACGGTTATTTGAGCAACAAGTGCTCCAGTCAGGTACTGTGCCAGTAGCAGTGAAGCCGTGCAGTGACGTACGTGACGTCTGTGGCAATTCACCAGTTCGTGACAGCGTAGTGGCAGACAGAAGCCACTGGGTAGCTGAGGAAGAGAGGACTATTTGGGGAAACCGGACGACTGTAGCTGAGACGTAGGCGACAGCCGTTGCTGGGAGAAGACGACGGCCAGGAGACCGACTCC
Organism: Procambarus clarkii; assembly: GCF_040958095.1. NCBI lineage: Eukaryota > Metazoa > Arthropoda > Malacostraca > Decapoda > Cambaridae > Procambarus > Procambarus clarkii. The sequence goes on from NC_091163.1 coordinate 28,595,965, forward strand.
AACCTTCAAGAAATCAAGAAGGAGGACGGACCTGCAGTGAGGAGGCACGGAGACGACGCGCTAAACGGTGCGACGACGAGAGGCTCTGGTAGGACACGACGGCGTGTAGTGTGGGGGCGTTCCCGACACGAGGACCAGGAGCTACATCTCGACTCTCATCGGAGGATAGGGTGAAGTAGGTGTTTCTAGTTCCCTCCCCATTCCCCTTTAGTTAGCTATGTTATTTGGCTATATTATCTAGCCTGAGGATTTTATATGTCGTGAGCAAGTCTCACCCATGTCACGGTAAAGCACCAGTGTGCTAGACAGTACTATCAAGAGTACTTGTAATATTCATGGTGATTATTGGTGTGTACAGGCACCAGGAACAAGTGATAAATTTACTGTGTTGTGTATATCTTTCTATAGATTTTGATATGAACATATAGTGGTAAATTATATATAATATTATGCCAGTATTTGAAAGTTAGGCTGTGCGCCCAGAAATCATTTATTTTCCATGTATTGATATTTGATGTGACTACATTATACATGCTATGTTCATGCAGTGATAAGTCGTTTGTGAGTACAGTGAATTATTGAGTTATTGCCCACGAGAGAAAGTACTGAAAACTCCAGTGTTCATATATCATAATATATTGTTGGATGAATAACAGTGTAAGGCCATTACTGTGAGTCATTATAGCATTGATTGTAGAAATGACTGTTTGGGCCTGAGTACAGTGTAACTAAGTAACACGGTTAATTAGTGCCAATATCGTGTGTGCGAGTTCATAGTAATATTGGAGAACTTAAGGAAACAGCGTGCGTGAATCTGAAAACAAGCAAAGAGCTTCCGCGCTCGGGCCAGCGATCAGCTGTTCTTGACACTTGATGAGGAGGGGAGGTGTTGCCCCCATAGTGATTGCATACTATCCGTGGGAACTTCCGGCCGCGTCAGGATCAGTTGATTTATGGATTATTGTTTGGCCTTTATGACATCTTTCATACATTTTCATACATGCCCTATCCCGCATTCACTAACCAGACATGACTCTTATTTTAAGGGGAGGGGTATGTGACGGAGTTCCCCCCCTTTATAATTCTCCCATGCCTGCAGTAAGAGTCATGTCTACTTTTCTCAAGCGTTCTCTACGTTGCAGGCTACAATTTGATATATGGGAGAGAGTGAAGTGTTCTCGGAGAGCCGAGAAATTTGTGAAATAGTAATGTTTTGGCCTGTGGTTTAGGCCCTTTAGGGAGCCAAGATGGCGCTGGCCTCCCTGATCTCCCGCCAAAACCGTGTGCCCTATCGGTAACTATCTTTGTGTTTATATCATCCCCTCCATTGATCTTATGGCTATATTATACTGGTAAACATAGAGTGATAACAATAAGTACCTGCCTGATTCCTGATCTTTGAGTGTGACCTTGCCAAGGCTACCACTGAATACACCAGTCCACTGATGGTGTTACTGGCCACCTAAAACACCAGTTGGCGATCTTGTGGATAACCGTAGAGCCCTATTGTTGGGGAGGGCACACGACAGTCGATGTGAACGAGTCGTGTTCTCACTCTTTCTTAATAAGAGGCCGTTAAGATTGACTGGGAGACTCTCCTGGCGTGCAGTGGCGCCGTGAGGATCGAGTGAAGACCCGCAGGGCTACGGTGAGTTACCTTGAGCATAACTATTGCTCACCCCAGACTAGAGAGAAGAGAGGTAGAACCCCAACAATATATATATATATATATATATATATATATATATATATATATATATATATATATATATATATATATATATATATATATATATATATATATATATATTTAAAACCTAGAAGTATATATATATATATATATATATATATATATATATATATATATATATATATATATATACATATATATGTTTCATTGAATATGACCGCATATTCTGTATTTATTATTTTCTGGTTTAGGGCTTCTATCCCTCTAACTATTTTCTTAGCATCAGGGCTTAATTGAAATAGGAGTTCTCCAAAACTCATTTTCGTACTTTTAAGGTGAAGAAAAGAAGTGATTTACTATAGAGTGTATTACACTTATTTATATAATTTGCACAACGTTTCGAACCTCCATGGTTCATTCTCAAGTGAACAGATCTTACAATACTAGTTGATTTTATACCCGCACTGGGTCAGGTGATAATACAATAAAGGTGAAAACATGGGGGGATACATAAGGGATAAATGTGAAGTGAAACATAGAGGTAACTGCAGAAGGCTTATTGGCCCATACGAGGCAGCTCCTATTTAAACACAAAGATTAATCCAGTGTAATTGGCCTATTATGTTGGACATTGTCTTCTGTGTTGGAAGACACAGAAGACAATGTCCAACATAATAGGCCAATGAGACAACTTTGGGTTACGTGGTGACTGTAGGCCTCAGTCATTCTCTTAATTGGTCATCTCTCCCTCCGTGTTATTACTCGTGTTTACCATCTTTTGTCCCTAGGATATTTCTCATATTTTCGGCAGATCATCATATTGGTACCCTGGTACTGTGGTCTGTCCCCGGGTCAAGAGCACCTAATCTTCTGCAATCTGACAGTAGGAGGATAAAGAGGGCCATAGTTCCTCTCGCACGAACTTTAGTTGCTGAATTGGGACCTCAGCAGCAGTTCTCGTCACCAGTTGACACCTCGCACCCCTACACGTCGGTCAGAGATGATGATATTTACATTGGTAGGGAATTAGCCTTCTTTTTCAGAGCACAAAAGTTCGCTAATTCTGTAAGTATTATATTAATTTCAGTGGGGAAAACTTGCTTATGTCCGATAGAGACTCGGCAAGGTATGCCTACATTCTTGGACTACCTAATTCACTTTTGAGGCAATTAACTGTTTCATTTGTTTTAGAAACTCAGTTTCGCTTGTTTAGTAGGATTTTCTTGCCCTTATCCTCTTACATGAGTACCGGGTACAAGATTTCCTGCGACCTTGATTTATTAATCATTTATCATCTTGAAATTAACATTAATTGCTAACGATTCCACAGGATAGGTGCCAGTTGCCACGTTGTCCTGTTTCTGACATTCACCATATCACAACAGTATATTCGTTGTGCATTTATTTGCTAATTTCACCATGTTTCGTCTCCAAGCTTTCCGTGCAGATCCAGCAGGTGAAATAGGGACTTTAAGTCGTGCCAAGAGGACTGAATTACAAACTCTTGCACATGAGTATCAACTAGAAGTTCCCTACCAAGCCAACAAAAATGAAATACATAACCTGTTACTGGATCATCTATTAGAGAAAGGTAAGATAGACTCTGAAACTCACGAAACTTACTTTATTGCAGATAAAACTGATTTGGCAACGATGAAACTCAAACTAGAGCTTGCCAAGATCAAACGCGAGCAGCAAAGGGAAGCAGCTGCCATGCAAAGAGAAGCCCGCGAGCAACAAAGGGAAGCAGCTGCCATAAGAAAGGAAGAAAAGGAACGAGAAGCTGCCTTGAGGAAGGAAGAACAAGAACGTGAAATCGCCCTCAAGGAACGTGAGATTGCAATACTCCGTGAGCGGGAACGTATACAGCTTGAAACAAAACAACACGAATTGGAGATACAACGCGACCATGAAAAAACAACAAGTAGCTCTGGCTATGGAATGTTGTCAACGAGAATTCGCGTTGGAAACTTCACACCTCGCTCAACGCCAGCAAGATACCGCCAATCTTCCCGTCAGTTTCAATATATCACATGCAAGTAAGTTAATGCCACAATTCGTAGAGACAGAAGTTGATGTGTTTTTCACCACCTTTGAAACCCTTGCTAATCAACTTAGTTGGCCTGCCGACCAATGGGCAATCCTTCTCAGAGTACATCTCACAGGTAGAGCTGCAGTTACACTCAGTACTTTGGCGACTGAGAATGACCACCAGACTTTGAAACAAGCAGTGTTGGACGCCTACCTTCTCTCCACCGAAAGTTATCGAAGGAAATTCCGTGACCACCTGAAGGCAAGTACCACTACCTTTCTCGAATTTGCTAATACCAAAAGGAGATATTTTATGAAATGGCTGGAAGCAGCACATGTCTCTACCTTTGCAGAACTCGTCAACCTCATGCTAGTTGAAGAATTCTTGAGGCGTGTGCCGCCTCCTGTCCGTCTATATTTAGCAGATAAAGAAGAAACCGACTACCTAAAGTGTGCTAAGTCGGCTGACACTTACAGCCTCATCCACCGTCTGACACCAGAACAATCTTCCAGTAAGAAGTCTTGGTACAGTTACGAGAAAGTGAGTACCGATCAAGCTGGCTCGCAATTGTACTGTAAGTATTGTAGACTCTATGGACATACCATAGAAAAATGTGGTAAGTCTGAATACAAAGGAAATACCGAATCACCTAAACCCAAACAGACTCCTCCTAAGTCCGGTAAGCCTGTGATGAATGTTGGTGTTCATGTTAATGATCTTTCTCTTTTCAGTAAACACCTGTATACTGGAACTGTCTCTACCAACGGCTCAAATCCGGAGGGACGTTTCAAACTGAAGATCTTGAGGGACACAGCGGCTCTTCAATCAATTATTTTGAAATCAGCTGTGCCCAATATCGCCTACACCGGAGAAACTGTCTTCATCACTGACCTCACTGCTACCACTCCTTATCCTCTCGCCAGAGTCCACCTGGATTGTCCCTTCGTGACCGGAGAAGTCCAAGTCGCCGTACCGGAAAAGCCTTTTCCCATGCCTGGAGTGCAACATCTCCTAGGCAACGACTTGGCAGACGACCTGCAACCGACCAACTTGATCGTCATGGACAAACCCCAGGTGTATACCTCTGTAATGGATAATCCCATCTTCGAGTATGTTCCAGCAAAGGTTCAAGAGAGTGATGATGTTTCTCCTCCGGTTTTAGTGACCACCCGTGCACAAGCTACACGACCACAGCCAGCTGACTCTACTGCTACCGCTGTCCCTCAAGACCCTCAGAAACTACCCCCGAATCTGACCAAGTTGGAGTTCCGTAAGTTACAGAGGGAAGATCTTACCTTGACACCATTATTTTTCCAGGCTGAGACTCAACCTGACAGTATTCCTGGGTTCTTTCTAGAGAACGAGTTGCTCTACCGCAGATATAGACCCAGTAAACTGAAGGAGGAGGACGATTGGGCCAACGTCGAACAACTAGTGATTCCTGCCAGTCTGCGGCCCACTATTCTACACCTGGCCCACGGAGCACTCTCCCACTACGGATTTAACAAGACCTACCATGGAATCCGTCAAGGCTACTACTGGCCAGGTATGGTAAAAACGTCAAACAGTACGTCAAACAGTGTCATACATGTCAGATGGCAGGTAAACCAAATATCTCTATTCCCAGAGCACCACTGACTCCCATACAGGTGCCTGCGGAACCTTTCCACAGACTTATTATAGACTGTGTTGGTCCTTTACCTCGGACCAGTTCAGGTAACGCCTATATTTAAACCGTCCTGTGTCCTACCACCAGATTCCCCATAGTAGTTTCAGTAAAGAACATTACGGCTGCTACGGTTGTGAAACACTTATTGAAGATCTTCACCCTGTATGGATTTCCAAGGGAGGTTCAGAGCGACTGTGGCACCAACTTCACCAGTGATCTCTTCAAGAGGACACTGGAAGAGTTCAACATCAAACAGGTATTGTCCAGCCCCTATCATCCTGCTTCACAGGGTTCTCTTGAGCGTAGTCATCAGACTATTAAAGCACTCCTGAAGAAGTTTTGTAATTAAACCTCTAAGGATTGGGATAAGCAAATTGTCCTGATAATATGTATCTTTAGAAGTCTTCCCAATGAGTCTCTAGGAGTATCTCCTTATGAGATGCTCTACGGACGTAAGTGGCGTACTCCTCTCAAAGCTTTCAAAGACTCTCTACGTGATACCACCTTCAGTGAGCATCAGAATGTGCCCCAGTTTCTTCAAAACCTACAACACATTCTAGAGAGGGTCCACAGTTTTGCCCAAGATAATCTATTGAAAGCACAGGAGAGGATGAAGACTCATTACGACCAGACCAGCAAAGTAAGGAAATTTAAACCGGGAGACTTCGTGCTTGCTTATTTCCCTATCCCAGGTTCTCCTTTACAAAACAGGTTTTCAGGACTCTACCGCATCAAGGAGTGCAGAAACAACCATAACTACGTTCTAGAGACTCCAGATAGGCGGCGGAAGATCCAGTTGTGCCACGTGAACCTCCTGAAGCTATATAACGGTACTCCTGCCACTGTCATGATAGTCTACTCTTCCTTTAAAGAGCCATACATCCACAGTGAGACCTTCCCTGCTTCTCCTCCCGAAAGCACTGAAACGGAGTCAGCGCTTTCTAATTCTGAAATCCTAACTGATCTTCACAATTATTTTCAGGACAATCATAGTGCATCTCTCATCAAGATCTTCAAAGAACATAAGGAGTTGTTCCAAGATGATCCACAAGAGTGTAATGTTACCCAGCACGACATCCAACTGCTCCCTGACACCCGGCCGATTCGTCAACCCTTCTACCGAATCAGCCCTAGCAAGAAGGAAGTCATGCGTGCTGAGGTGCAGTACCTCTTGGATCATGCACTGGCTACACCTTGTGAGTCCCCCTGGGCCTCACCCTGTATCTTGGTGCCAAAACCCCAAGGTAAGGTGAGACTGTGTACGGATTACCGTAAATTAAATAATGTGACTGTCAAGGATGCATACCCCTTGCCTAGGATAGATGACATTCTTGACGCCATTGGTAATGCCCAGTACTTATCCCAAGTGGACTTGCTTAAGAGATGTTACCCAGTGTGTCTAACAGAGCGAGCCAAAGAAATATCTGCCTTTATCACTCCCTTTGGAGTTTTCAGATATGAACGCCTTCCTTTCGGACTATGTAATGCCCCGGCCACCTTTCAGAGAGCTGTCAACCGCGTCATCCAGGGCTTGGATAACACGTACGCCTATTTGGATGATATCATCGTAGCATCCAACACCTGGAGCAAACATCTGCTCCAGCTGCAACGACTGTTCGCCAAGCCCCTGACAGCCGGCCTCACCATCAACCTGGGCAAGTCCACCTTTGCCAAAGGTAAAGTGCGTTATCTGGGTCATGTAATTGGGAGTGGCAGCCTAGCTCCGTTAGACACACACACTCAAGCCATCCAGCATTATCCACAGAATACCACCAGGAAGCAGCTCCTGCGCTTCCTTGGTCTTGCCTCCTACTACCGTAGATTTGTGAGAAATTTTAGCATGGTAGCCACACCATTAATTATTTTGACCAGTCCCAAGCAACGGTATAATTGGACCATGCAGCAAACCGTTGCTTTCGAACAACTCAAATTCCTCCTCTGTTCTAATCCCATTCTCGCCTCGCCAGATATCACCAAGCCTTTCGTCCTTCATGTTGACGCCAGTGGTACCGGCATCGGTGGTGTCCTGATGCAGCAACGAGGCGAGGAGGTTCTACCTGTCAGCTACTACAGCTACAAGTTGAAACCCCACCAGAGGAACTACAGTACTATTGAAAAGGAGCTACTCTCCATCGTCTTGAATCTCCAGCACTTTGCTCCATACCTACAAGGTGCCAGGTCTACCACCATCTTCTCAGACCACATTCCTCTCCGCTTCTTACATCAAGCCCATTTCAATAACCAACGTCTTCTACGATGGGCTTTATATCTGCAAGATTTCAACCTGGAGATCCGCTATATCAAGGGTTCTGACAACATCATAGCGAACGCCCTCTCCAGAGTCTATGAAGTAGAAGCAACTCCAACTATCACTCCACCACATGAAGACGTAACTTCTTCCAGAACCGCAGGCTTCGGGGGAGAGTTGTGACGATAATCTCTTTCAAGAGAGATTGAGCCTGCTCTTCCCTACATCATTACGTCGTTAAAATACAAGATACTATATAGAAGATACGTCCACCAGTATCGCCAAACGTTTTGCCCAGGAAGCAAATCATACCATGTACACCCCGACACCTGGCTACAGCCCGCAGTAACCAGCAAACTGCTCAACCTTTGCCTGCCTGTTGCTGATTGACTGGTGTCTCGTCACACCTGCACTCACGCCACCACCCGAGTCGTCGTCTGGGCTGCAGCACGCCGTACTCGTCAGAATATCTTTGTGCTCCTTGGAGTTGACATCTCTCGCTAGTAGACTAAGCCTTGGCTTTCGTGTACTAAGGGAGGTGGCAGCTTGAAGCCAGTATTCCAGCACCGCACATATTAATTAATATTGCTATCACTATAACTTACTTGTCTTAGAGTAACTTTTCATTACCAGTAATTATTCGTGTTTTGTTTGTTGACTTGTCCTACATTTTATGAGATTGCCTTTATTCATGTCTTGTTTTCTAGAGTAATTAAAATTTCATTGTTTATATACTTGTGTTTTGTGTGTCTTCCCATTACCTTATCACAGACGAAAGGACAAACTTCTCTTTTTTTTGTGATGTGACGAGGCCCTGCACCCAGGTTTTGAAACAGCCGAACACCAACGCTTTACCGTCACAATATAAATATATTTATATACATATATATATATATATATATATATATATATATATATATATATATATATATATATATATATATATATATATATATATATATATATATATATATATATATATATATATATATTGTGACGGTAAAGCGTTAGTGTTCGGCTGTTCAAAAGCTAGGGGCAAGGCCTCGTCACATGACATAAAAAAAAGAGAAAAGTTGGTCCTTTCGTCTGTGGTAAGGTAATGGGAATACACACAAAACACAAGTATATAAACAATGAAATTTTAATTACTCTAGAAAAACAAGACATGAATAAAGGCAATCGCATAAAAATATGCAAGACAAGTCAACAAACAAAATAACATGAATAATCACTGGCAAATGAAAAGTTACGCTAAGACAAGTAAGTTACAGTGATAGCAAAATAAAATATGAGTGCTGGAATACTGGCTTCGAGCTGCCACCTCCCTTAGTACACGAAAGCCAAGGCTTAGTCTACCAGTGAGAGATGTCAACTGCATGAAGCACTGAGATATTCTGACGAGACTGGCGCACTGCAGCCCAGACGTCGACTTGTGGTGGTGGCGGAGGGCAGGTGCGACGAGACACCAGCCAATCAGCAACAGGCAGGCAAAGGATGAGCAGTTAGCTGGTTACGGCGGTGGCCAGGTGTGCAGGGTACGATTTGCTCTCTGGGCAAAACGTTTGGCGATACTTGGTGAACGTATCTTGTATATAGTATCTTGTATTTTGACGTAATTATGTAGGGAAGAGCAGGCTCAATCTCTCTTGAAAGAGATTATCATCACAACTCTCCCCCGAAGCCTGCGGTTCTGGAAGAAGTTACGTCTTCCTGTGGTGGAGTAATAGTTGGAGTCTTCATAGACTCTGCAGAGGGCGTCGGCTATGATGTTGTCAGAACCCTAGATATAGCAGATCTCCAGGTTGAAATCTTGCAAATATAAAGCCCATCGTAGAAGACGCTGGTTAGTGAATTGGGCTTGATGTAAGAAGCGGAGAGGATTGTGGTCTGAGAAGATGGTGGTAGACCTGGCACCTTGTAGGTATGGAGCAAAGTGCTGGAGATTCAGGACGATGGAGAGTAGCTCCTTTTCAATAGTGCTGTAGTTCCTCTGGTGGGGTTTCAATTTGTAGCTGTAGTAGCTGACAGGTAGAATCTCCTCGCCTCGTTGCTGCATCAGGACACCACCAACGCCGGTACCACTGGCGTCGACATGAAGGACGAAAGGCTTGGTGATATCTGGCGAGGCGAGAATGGGATTAGAACAGAGGAGGAATTTGAGTTGTTTGAAAGCAACGGTTTGCTGCGTGGTCCAATTATACCGTTGCTTGGGACTGGTTAAAATGATTAATGGTGTGGCGACTGTACTAAAATTTCTCACAAACCTACGGTAGTAGGAGGCAAGACCAAGGAAGCGCAGGAGCTGCTTCCTGGTGGTAGGCTGTGGATAATGCTGGATGGCTTGAGTGTGTGTGTCTAACGGAGCTAGGCTGCCACTCCCAATTACATGACCCAGATAACGCACTTTACCTTTGGCAAAGGTGGACTTGCCCAGGTTGATGGTGAGGCCGGCTGTCAGGAGCTTGGCGAACAGTCGTTGCAGCTGGAGCAGATGTTCGCTCCAGGTGTTGGATGCTACGACGATATCATCCAAATAGGCATAGGTGTTATCCAAGCCCTGGATGACGCGGTTGACAGCTCTCTGAAAGGTGGCCGGGGCATTACATAGTCCGAAAGGAAGGCATTCATATCTGAAAAGTCCAAAGGGAGTGATAGAGGCAGATATTTCTGACTCGCTCTGTTAGACACACTTGGTAATACCCCTTAAGCAAGTCCACTTGGGACAAGTACTGGGCATTACCAATGGCGTCAAGAATGTCATCTATCCTTGGCAAGGGGTATGCATCCTTGACAGTCACATTATTTAACTTACGGAAATCCGTGCACAGTCTCACCTTACCTTGGGGTTTTGGCACCAAGATACAGGGTGAGGCCCAGGGGGACTCACAAGGTGTAGCCAGTGCATGATCCAAGAGGTACTGCACCTCAGCACGCATGACTTCCTTCTTGCTAGGGCTGATTCGGTAGAAGGGTTGACGAATCGGCCGGGTGTCAGGGAGCAGTTGGATGTCGTGCTGGGTAACATTACACTCTTGGGGATCATCTCGGAACAACTCTTGATGTTCTTTGAAGATCTTGATGAGAGGTGCACTATGATTGTCCTGAAAATAGTTGGGAAGATCAGTTAGGATTTCCGAATTAGAAAGCGCTGACTCCTTGTCAGTGCTTTCGGGAGGAGAAGCAGGGAAGGTCTCACTGTAAATGTATGGCTCTTTAAATGACGAGTAATTAATCATGACAGTGGGAGGAGTACCGTTATATAGCTTCAGGAGGTTGACGTGGCACAACTGTGTCTTCCGCCTCCTATCTGTAGTCTCTACAACTTAGTTATGGTTGTTTCTGCACTCTTTGATGCGGTAGGGTCCTGAAAACCTGTTTTGTAAAGGAGAACCTGGGATAGGGAAATAAGCAAGTACGAAGTCTCACGGCTTAAATTTCCTTACTTTGGTGGTCTGGTCGTAATGAGTCTTCATCCTCTCCTGTGCTTTCAATAGATTATCCTAGGAAAAAACTGTGGACCCTCTCTAGAATGTGTTGTAGGTTTTGAAGAAACTGGGGCACATTCTGATGCTCACTGATGGTGGCATCACGTAGAGAGTCCTTGAAAGCCTTGAGACGAGTACGGCACTTACGTCCGTAGAGCATCTCATAAGTAGATACTCCTAGGGACTCATTGGGAAGACTTCTATAGATACACATTATAAGGTCGATTTTCTTATCCCAATCCTTAGAGGTTTCATTACAAAACTTCTTCAGGAGTGCTTTAATAGTCTGATGAATACGCTCAAGAGAACCCTGTGAAGCAGGATGATAGAGGCTGGACAATACCTGTTTGATGTTGAACTCTTCCAGTGTCCTCTTGAAGAGATCGCTGGTGAAGTTGGTGCCACAGTCGCTCTGAACCTCCCTTGGAAATCCATACTGGGTGAAGATCTTCAATAATTGCTTCACAACCGTAGCAGCCGTAATGTTCTTTACTGGAACTGCTATGGGGAATCTGGTGGTAGGACACAGGATGGTTAAGATATAGGCGTTACCTGAACTGGTCCGAGGTAAAGGACCAACACAGTCTATAATAAGTCTGTGGAAAGGTTCCGCAGGCACCTGTATGGGAGTCAATGGTGCTCTGGGAATAGAGATATTCGGTTTACCTGCCATCTGACATGTATGACACTGTTTGACGTACTGTTTGACGCTATTTACCATACCTGGCCAGTAGTAGTCTTGACGGATTCCATGGTAGGTCCTGTTAAATCCGTAGTGGGAGAGTGCTCCGTGGGCCAGGTGTAGAATAGTGGGCCGCAGGCTGGCAGGAATCACTAGTTGTTCGACGTTGGCCCAATCGTCCTCCTCCTTCAGTTTACTGGGTCTATATCTGCGGTAGAGTAACTCGTTCTCTAGGAAGAACCCAGGAATACTGTCAGGTTGAGTTTCAGCCTGGAAAAATAATGGTGTCAAGGTAAGATCTTCCCTCTGTAACTTACGGAACTCCAACTTGGTCAGATTCGGGGGTAGTTTCTGAGGGGTCTTGAGGGACAGCGGTAGCAGTAGAGTCAGCTGGCTGTGGTCGTGCAACTTGTGCACGGGTGGTCACTAAAACCGGAGGAGAAACTTCATCACTCTCTTGAACCTTTGCTGGAAGATACTCAAAAATGGGATTATCCATCACAGAGGTACACACCTGGGGTTTGTCCATGACGATCAGGTTGGTCGGTTGCAGGTCTTCTGCCAAGTCGTTGCCCAGGAGAAGTTGCACTCCAGGCACGGGAAAAGGCTTTTCCCTGATGGCGACTTGGACTTCTCCGGTCACGAAGGGACAATCCAGGTGGACTCTGGCGAGAGGATAAGGAGTGGTAGCAGTGAGGTCAGTGATGAAGACAGTTTCTCCGGTGTAGGCGATGTAGGGCATAGCCGACATCAAAATAATCGATTGAAGAGCCGCTGTGTCCCTCAAGATCTTCAGTTTGAAACGTCCCTCCGGATTTGAACCGTTGGCAGAGACAGTTCCAGTATACAGGTGTTTACTGAAAAGAGAAAGATCATTAACATGAACACCAACATTCATCACAGGCTTACCGGACTTAGGAGGAGTCTGTTTGGGTTTTGGCTTTTCGGTGTTTCATTTGTATTGAGACTTACCACATTTATCTATGGTATGTCCATAGAGTCTACAATACTTACAGTACAATTGCGAGCCAGCTTGATCGGTACTTACTTTCTCGTAACTGTACCACGACTTCTTACTAGAAGATGGTTCTGGTGTCAGCCGGTGGATTAGGCTGTAAGTGTCAGCCGACTTAGCACACTTTAGGTAGTCGGTTTCTTCTTTATCTGCTAAATATAGACGGACAGGAGGCGGCACACGCCTCAAGAATTCTTCAACTAGCATGAGGTTGACGAGTTCTGCAAAGGTAGAGACATGTGCTGCTTCCAGCCATTTCATAAAATATCTCCTTTTGGTATTAGCAAATTCGAGAAAGGTAGTGGTAGTTGCCTTCAGGTGGTCACGGAATTTCCTTCGATAACTTTCGGTGGAGAGAAGGTAAGCGTCCAACACTGCTTGTTTCAGAGTCTGGTAGTCATTCTCAGACGCCAAAGTACTGAGTGTAACTGCAGCTCTACCTGTAAGATGTTCTCTGAGAAGGGTTGCCCATTGGTCGGCAGGCCAACTAAGTTGATTAGCAAGGGTTTCAAAGGTGGTGAAAAACACATCAACTTCTGTTTCTACGAATGGTGGCATTAACTTACTTGCATGTGATATATTGAAACTGACGGGAAGATTGGCGGTAGCTTGCTGGCGTTGAGCGAGGTGTGAAGTTTCCAACGCGAATTCTCGTTGACGACATTCCATAGCCAGGGTTGCTTGTTGTTTGTCATGTTCGTGTTGCTTCTCCAATTGGTGTTGTTTTGTTTCAAGCTGTACTCGTTCCCGCTCACGGAGTATTGCAATCTCACGTTCTTGTTCTTCTTTCCTCAAGGCAGCTTCTCGTTCTTGTTCTTCTTTTCAAATGGCAGCTGCTTCCCTTTGTTGCTCGAGGGCTTCTCTTTGCATGTCAGCTGCTTCCCTTTGCTGCTCGCGTTCGATCTTGGCCAGCTCTAGTTTGAGTTTCATCGTTGCCAAATCAGTTTTATCTGCAATAAAGTAAGTTTCGTGAGTTTCAGAGTCTATCTTACCTTCCTCTAAGAGATGATCCAGTAACAGGTTATGTATTTCATTTTTGTTGGCTTGGTATGGAACTTCTAGTTGATACTCATGTGCAAGAGTTTGTAATTCAGTCCTCTTGGCACGACTTAAAGTCCCTATTTCACGTGCTGGATCTGTACGGAAAGCTTGGAGACGAAACATGGTGAAATTAGCAAATAAATGCACAACGAATATACTGTTGTGATATGGTGAATGTCAGAAACAGGACAACGTGGCAACTGGTACCTATCCTGTGGAATCGTTAACAATTAATGTTAATTTCAAGATGACAAATGATTATTAAATCAAGGTCGCAGGAAATCTTGTACCCGGTACTCATGTAAGAGGATAAGGGCAAGAAAATCCTACTAAACAAGCGAAACTGAGTTTCTAAAACAAATGAAACAGTTAATTGCCTCAAAAGTAAAATTGGTAGTCCAAGAATGTAGGCATACATTGCCGAGTCTCTATAGGACATAAGCAAGTTTTCCCAACTGAAATTAATATGATACTTACAGAATTAGCGAACTTTTGTGCTCTGAAAAGGAAGACTAATTCCCTACCAATGTAAATATCATCATCTCTGACCGACGTGTAGGGGTGCGAGGTGTCAACTGGTGACGAGAACTGCTGCTGAGGTCCCAATTCAGCAACTAAAGTTCGTGCGAGAGGAACTATGGCGCTCTTTATCCTCCTACTGTCAGATTGCAGAAGATTAGGTGCACTTGACCCGGGGACAGACCACAGTACCAGGGTACCAATATGATGATCTGCCGAAAATATGAGAAATATCCTAGGGACAAAAGATGGTAAACACGAGTAATAACACGGAGGGAGAGATGACCAATTAAGCGACTGACTGAGGCCTACAGTCACCACGTAATCCAAAGTTGTCTCACCTTCACCATATGCTACTCTCGGAATGCACAATACACACAGCACCATATGAAAATAAAATTTAATATTGAAAATAGTAAAAAGCTACGTTACCAAAGCCAAATACGCTTACCATAAATTTACTACTTGGCACCAGTACCTGAGTGAAGCTCCTAGGACAGGCCCCCACGTTATATGAGGGTAAAGCGTTGGTGTTCGGCTGTTCAAAAGCTAGGGGCAGGGCCTCGTCACATGACATAAAAAAAAGAGAAAAGTTGGTCCTTTCGTCTGTGGTAAGGTAATGGGAAAACACAAAACACAAGTATATAAACAATGAAATTTTAATTACTCTAGAAAAACAAGACATGAATAAAGGCAATCGCATAAAAATATGCAAGACAAGTCAACAAACAAAATAACATGAATAATCACTGGCAAATGAAAAGTTATGCTAAGACAAGTAGGTTACAGTGATAGCAAAATAAAATATGAGTGCTGGAATACTGGCTTCGAGCTGCCACCTCCCTTAGTACACGAAAGCCAAGGCTTAGTCTACCAGCGAGAGATGTCAACTGCATGGAGCACTGAGATATTCTGACGAGACTGGCGCACTGCAGCCCAGACGTCTACTTGTGGTGGTGGCGGAGGGCAGGTGCGACGAGACACCAGCCAATCAGCAACAGGCAGGCAGAGGATGAGCAGTTAGCTGATTATGGCGGTGGCCAGGTGTGCTGGGTACGATTTGCTCTCTGGGCAAAACGTTTGGCAATACTTGGTGAACGTATCTTGTACATAGTATCGTGTATTTTGACGTAATTATGTAGGGAAGAGCAGGCTCAATCTCTCTTGAAAGAGATTATCGTCACAATATATATATATATATATATATTGTGACGATAATCTCCTTCAAGAGATTGAGCCTGCTCTTCCCTCCATAATTACGTCTTCACAATTATATAAAAAGACTATGGAAGAAATGTCCAACAACGACAACAACACCAGCAAGGCTTGCCAGGGTGAGCAAAAACGTATGCAGCCAGCCACCTGTTCGGACCCAAATCACCAAACTACATGTTGATCGCTGCCGGCTGCGCTGATTGGTCGCCGGTCTGGCTGCACCTGCACTCGCCCCCCATACTACCTGATGTCTGGGGTCGCCCCAACATCAGTCCTCAGAATGTTCAGTGCTTTCGTGGCCATCACACCTCCCAGCTAGACTCTAGCGTGTACTGAGAGAGGTGGTGGCTTTAAGCCAATATTCCAGCACCTCCCACTTAACTTTTGTTGCACTTCTTGTTATTTTGCCTTAACGTAACTTTTCATTGTGTCATTTAAGTATTCTTATTATTTTGATTGATTGATTTTATTATAAGAATTTGTTTGTGCATTATTTTCATGTTTTGATTTATTTAACGTAATTAAAATTTCATTGTTAAAGTTTACTTGTGTTTTGTGTGTCTTCTCCTTACCTTACCACAGACGAAGTTCCAGTTTTTTCTATTTTTTTTTTATAACTATGTGACGAGGCCATACCCCTAGCCTTAAACAGCCGAACACCAACGCGTTACCGTCACAAGTTATATGGGGGCCTGTCCTAGGAGCTTCACTCAGGTACTGGTGCCAAGTGGTAATTTATGGTAAGCGTATTTAACTTTGTTAACGTAGCTTTACTATTTTTCATTCAATTTCATTTTTTATAAGGTGCGGTGTATTGTGCATTACGAGAGTAACATATAGTGAAGGTGAGACAACTTTGGATTACGTGGTGACTGTAGGCCGCAGTCATACTCTTAATTGGTCATCTCTCCCTCCTTGTTATTACTCGTGTTTACCATCTATGTCCCTTGAATATTTCTCATTCTGACAGATCATCATATTGGTACCCTGGTACTGTGGTCTGCCCCGGGTCAAGAGTACCCAATCTTCTGCAATCTGACTGTAGGAGGACAAAGAGGGCCATAGTTCCTCTAGCTCGAACCTTAGTTGCTGAATTGGGACCTCAGCAGCAGTTCTCGTCACCAGTTGACACCTCGCACCCCTACACGTCAGTCAGAGATGATGATACAGACAACGGTAGGGAATTAGCTTATTTTTTCAGAGCACAAAAGTTCGCTAATTCTGTAAGTATCATATTAAATTCAGTAGGAAAAACTTGCTTTATGTCCTATAGAGACTTGGCAAGGTATGCCTACATCCTTGGACTACCAATTTTACTTTTGAAGCATTTAACTGTTTCAGTTTTCGAAACTTTGTTTCATTTGTTAGTAGGATTTTCTTGCCCTTATTCTCTTACATGAGTACCGGGTACAAGATTTCCTGCGCCCTTGATTTAATTTAATCATTTAATATCTTTCACTTAACGTTAATTGTTAAAGATCACACAGGATAGGTACCAGTTGCCACGTTGTCCTGTTTCTGACATTTCACTACTGAATATTCGTGTACCTTTATTTGCTAATTTCACCATGTTTCGTCTCCAAACTTTCCGTGCAAATCCAGCAGGTGAAATAGGGACTTTAAGTCGTGCCAAGAGGACTGAACTACAAACTCTTGCACATGAGTATCAACTAGAAGTTCCCTACCAAGCCAACAAAAATGACCTACACAACCTGTTGCTGGATTACTATTTAGAGCAAGGTAAGATAGACTCTGAAACTCATGAAACTTACTATATTGCAGATAAAACTGATTTGGCAACGCTGAAACTCAAACTAGAGCTGGCCAAGATTGAACGTGAGCAGCAAAGGGAAGCCCTCGAACAACAAGAACGAGCTGCTGCCATACGAAGAGAAGAACAAGAACGCGGACTCGCCCTCCAGGAACGTGAGGTTGCACTACTCCAGGAGCGGGAACGAGTACAGCTTGAAACACTCCAGGAGCGGGAACGAGTACAGCTTGAAACCAAACGACGAGAGTTGGAGATGCAACGCGAACATGACAAACAACAAGCGACTCTGGCTCTAGAGTGTCGTCAACGCGAAATCGCCTTGGAAACTTCACACTTCACTCAACGCCAGCAAGCTACTGCCAATCTTCCCGTCAGTTTTAATATATCACATGCAAGTAAGTTAATGCCATCCTTTGTAGAAGCAGAAGTTGATGTGTTTTTTACCACCTTTGAAACCCTTGCTAATCAACTCAGTTGGCCTGTCGACCAATGGGCCACACTTCTCAGAGTCCATCTTACAGGTAGAGCTGCAGTCACACTCAGTACTTTGGCGTCTGAGAATGACTACTACACTCTGAAACAAGCAGTGTTGGACGCCTACCTCCTCTCTACTGAAAGTTATAGAAGGAAATTCCGTGACCACCTGAAGGCAAGTACCACTACCTTCCTAGAGTTTGCTAACACGAAACGGAGGTATTTCATGAAATGGCTGGAAGCAGCACATGTCTCTACTTTTACAGAACTCGTCAACCTGATGCTTGTTGAAGAATTCTTGAGACGTGTGCCGCCTCCTGTCCGCCTCTACTTAGCAGATAAAGAAGAAACCGACTACCTGAAGTGTGCTAAGTCGGCTGACACTTACAGCCTCATCCACCGGCTGACACCTGAACCATCCTCCAGTAAGAAGTCGTGGTACAGTTACGAGAAGGTGAGCCCCGATCAAGCTGGTTCACAACTGTACTGCAAATATTGTAGACTCTATGGACATACCATAGACAAATGTGGTAAGTCTCAATACAAGGGAACCACTGACCAACAAAGACCCAAACCAACTCCTCCTAAGTCCGGTAAGCCTGTGATGAATGTTGGTGTTGATGTTAATGATCTTTCTCTTTTCAGTAACCACCTGTATACTGGAACTGTCTCTGCCAACGGTTCAAATCCGGAGGGACGTTTCAAATTGAAGATCTTGAGGGACACAGCGGCTCTACAATCGATCATCTTGAAGTCGGCTGTGCCCAACATAGTCTACACCGGGGAAACAGTCTTCATCACTGACCTCACTGCTACCACTCCATACCCTCTCGCCAGAGTCCACCTGGATTGTCCCTACGTGAACGGGGAAGTCCAAGTCGCCGTCAGGGAAAAGCCTTTTCCCATGCCTGGAGTGCAACTTCTCCTAGGCAACGACTTGGCAGAAGACCTGCAACCGACCAACCTGATCGTCATGGACAAACCCCAGGTGTGTAACTCTGTGCCAAGTAACCCTATTCTTGAGTATGTTCCAGCAGAGGTTCAAGAGAGTGATGAAGTTTCTCCTCCGGTTCTCGTGACCACCCGTGCACAAGCCGCACGTCCACAGCCAGCTGACTCTACTGCTACCGCTGTCCCTCAAGACCCTCAGAATCTACCCCCGCATCTGACCAAGTTGGAGTTCCGTAAGTTGCAGAGGGAAGATCTTACTTTAACACCATTGTTTTTCCAGGCTGAGACTCAACCCGACAGTATTCCTGGGTTCTTCCTAGAGAACGACTTGCTCTACCGCAGATATAGACCCAGTAAACTGAAGGAGGAGGACGATTGGGCCAACACCGAACAACTTGTGATTCCCACCAGCCTGCGGCCCACTATTCTACACCTGGCCCACGGAGCATTCTCCCACTACGGCTTCAACAAGACTTACCATGGAATTCGTCAAGACTACTACTGGCCAGGTATGGTAAATAACGTCAAACAGTACGTAAAACAGTGTCATACATGTCAGATGGCAGGCAAACCGAACGTCTCCATTCCCAGAGCACCACTGATTCCCATACAGGTGCCTGCGGAACCTTTCCACAGACTCATAATAGACTGTGTTGGTCCTTTACCTCGGACCAGTTCAGGTAACGCCTACATCCTAACCATCCTGTGTCCTACCACCAGATTTCCCATAGCAGTTCCAGTGAAGAACATCACGGCTGCTACGGTTATCAAACATCTATTGAAGATCTTCACTCAATACGGATTTCCCAGGGAGATTCAAAGTGACTGTGGCACCAACTTCACCAGTGATCTCTTCAAAAGGACACTGGAGGAGTTCAACATCAAACAGGTATTGTCCAGCCCCTATCATCCTGCTTCACAGGGTTCTCTTGAACGTAGTCATCAGACCATCAAAGCACTCTTGAAAAAGTTTTGTAGTGAAACCTCGAAGGATTGGGATAAGCAGATTGACCTAATAATGTGTATTTTCAGAAGTCTCCCCAATGAGTCCCTAGGAGTATCTCCTTATGAGATGCTCTACGGCCGTAAGTGCCGTACTCCCCTTAAGGCTTTCAAAGACTCTCTCAGAGATGCCACCTTCAGTGAGTATCAGAATGTGCCCCAGTTTCTTCAAAACCTTCAGCACATTCTAGAGAGAGTCCACCGCTTTGCCCATGATAATCTATTGAAAGCCCAGGTGAGAATGAAGACTCATTACGACCAGACCAGCAAAGTAAGAAAATTCAAGCCGGGAGACTTCGTCCTTGCTTATTTCCCTATCCCAGGTTCACCTTTACAAAACAGATTTTCAGGACCCTACTGCGTCAAAGAGTGCAGAAACAACAACACATACGTCATAGAGACTCCAGATAGGCGGCGGAAGACCCAGCTGTGCCACGTCAACCTCTTGAAGCAATATAATGGTACTCCTCCCACTGTCTTGACTAACTATTCCACATTCACAGAACCCTACATCCACAGTGAGACCTTCCCAGCTTCTCCTCCCGAAAGCACTGACAAGGAGTCAGCGCTTTCTAATTCCGAAATCCTTAATGATCTTCCCAAATACTTTCAGGATAATCATAGTGCACCTCTCGTCAAGATCTTCAGAGAACATCAAGAGTTGTTCAGAGATGATCCCCAAGAGTGTAATGTTACCCAGCACGACATCCAACTGCTCCCCGACACCCGGCCGATTCGTCAACCCTTCTACCGAATCAGCCCGAGCAAGAAGGAAGTCATGCGTGCTGAGGTGCAGTACCTCTTGGACCATGGACTGGCTACACCTTGTGAGTCCCCCTGGGCCTCACCTTGTATCTTGGTGCCCAAACCCCAAGGTAAGGTGCGGTTGTGCACTGACTATCGTAAACTGAACTCTGTCACTGTCAAGGATGCTTACCCCTTGCCAAGGATAGATGACATCCTTGATGCCATTGGTAGTGCCCAGTACTTGTCCCAAGTGGACTTGCTTAAGGGGTACTATCAAGTGTGTCTAACGGAGCGCGCTAAAGAGATATCTGCCTTCATCACTCCTTTTGGACTTTTCAGATATGAACGCCTTCCTTTCGGACTATGTAATGCCCCGGCCACCTTTCAAAGAGCTGTCAACCGTGTCATCCAGGGCTTGGATAACACATACGCCTACCTGGACGATATCGTCGTAGCCTCCAACTCCTGGAGTGAACATCTGCTCCAGCTGCGACGTCTGTTCTCCAAGCTCCTGACAGCCGGCCTCACCATCAACCTGGGCAAGTCCACTTTCGCGAAAGGTAAAGTGCGTTATCTGGGTCATGTTATTGGGAGTGGCAGCATAGCTCCGTTAGACTCACACACTCAAGCCATCCTACAGTATCCACAGCCTACCACCAGGAAGCAGCTCCTGCGCTTCCTTGGTCTTGCCTCTTACTACCGTAGGTTTGTGAGGAATTTCAGTACAGTCGCCACACCTCTAATTCTATTAACCAGTCCCAAGCAACGGTATAATTGGACCATGCAGCAAACCGTTGCTTTCGAACAACTCAAATTCCTCCTCTGTTCTAACCCCATTCTCGCCTCTCCAGATATCACCAAGCCTTTCGTCCTTCATGTCGACGCCAGTGGTACCGGCGTTGGTGGTGTCCTGATGCAACAACGAGGCGAGGAGGTTCTACCTGTCAGCTACTACAGCTACAAACTAAAACCACACCAGAGGAACTACAGCACTATTGAAAAGGAGCTACTATCCATCGTCCTGAACCTCCAACACTTCGCTCCGTACCTACAAGGCGCCAGGTCTACCACCATCTTCTCAGACCACAACCCTCTCCGCTTCCTACATCAAGCCCAATTCACCAACCAGCGTCTTCTACGATGGGCTCTGTATTTACAAGACTTCAACCTGGAGATCCGCTATATCAAGGGTTCTGACAACACCATAGCCGATGCCCTCTCCAGAGTTTATGAAGTAGAAGCAACTCCATCCATTACTCCACCACATAACGACGTACTTCTTCCAGAACCGCAGGCTTTGGGGGAGAGTTGTGACGATAATCTCCTTCAAGAGATTGAGCCTGCTCTTCCCTCCATAATTACGTCTTCAC
Source organism: Procambarus clarkii (assembly GCF_040958095.1). Lineage (NCBI taxonomy): Eukaryota > Metazoa > Arthropoda > Malacostraca > Decapoda > Cambaridae > Procambarus > Procambarus clarkii. The sequence goes on from NC_091163.1 coordinate 28,617,876, forward strand.
AATTATATAAAAAGACTATGGAAGAAATGTCCAACAACGACAACAACACCAGCAAGGCTTGCCAGGGTGAGCAAAAACGTATGCAGCCAGCCACCTGTTCGGACCCAAATCACCAAACTACATGTTGATCGCTGCCGGCAGCGCTGATTGGTCGCCGGTCTGGCTGCACCTGCACTCGCCCCCCATACTACCTGATGTCTGGGGTCGCCCCAACATCAGTCCTCAGAATGTTCAGTGCTTTCGTGGCCATCACACCTCCCAGCTAGACTCTAGCGTGTACTGAGAGAGGTGGTGGCTTTAAGCCAATATTCCAGCACCTCCCACTTAACTTTTGTTGCACTTCTTGTTATTTTGCCTTAACGTAACTTTTCATTGTGTCATTTAAGTATTCTTATTATTTTGATTGATTGATTTTATTATAAGAATTTGTTTGTGCATTATTTTCATGTTTTGATTTATTTAACGTAATTAAAATTTCATTGTTAAAGTTTACTTGTGTTTTGTGTGTCTTCTCCTTACCTTACCACAGACGAAGTTCCAGTTTTTTCTATTTTTTTTTTTATAACTATGTGACGAGGCCATACCCCTAGCCTTAAACAGCCGAACACCAACGCGTTACCGTCACAATATATATATATATATATATATATATATATATATATATGTATATATATATATATATATATATATATATATATATATATATATATATACATATATATATATATATATATATATATATATATATATATATATGTATATATATATATACGACCGGACATAAGGAAGTGATAGCCGAAGCTATTTGAACCACTTCCCCGCCGGCACTCGGATGGTAATCTTGGGCATAGCATTTTATCAAATCACCTCATTCTTTGGGGCACATGTGAGGAACACAAATGCAAACAAGCCTGAATGGTCCCCAGTACTATATACAACTGAAAACTCACACCCCAGAAGTGACTCAACCCCATACTGCCAGGAGCAACGCAACTGGTATGTACAGGGACGCCTTAATCCACTTGAACATCACAACCGGACATAAGGAAGTGATAGCCGAAGCTATTTGAACCACTTCCTTGCCGGCACTTGGATGGTAATCATGGGCATAGCATTTTATCAAATCACCTCATTCTTTGGGGCACACGTGAGGAACACAAATGCAAACAAGCCTGAACGGTCCCCAGGACTATATACAACTGAAAACTCACACCCGAGAAGTGACTCAAACCCATACTGCCAGGAGCAATGCAACTGGCATGTACAGGGACGCCTTAATCCGCTTGACCATCACGACCGGACATAAGGAAGTGATAGCCGAAGCTATTTGAACCACTTCCCCGCTGGCACTCGGATGGTAATCTTGGGCATAGCATTTTATCACGTGTGCCCCAAAGAATGCTATGCCCAAGATTACCATCCGAGTGCCGGTGGGGAAGTGGTTCAAATAGCTTCGGCTATCACTTCCTTATGTCCAGTCGTGATGGTCAAGCGGATTAAGGCGTCCTTGTACATACCAGTTGCGTTGCTCCTGGCAGTATGGGTTCGAGTCACTTCTGGGGTGTGAGTTTTCAGTTGTATATAGTCCTGGGGACCATTCAGGCTTGTTTGCATTTGTGTTCCTCACGTGTGCCTCAAAGAATGAGGTGATTTGATAAAATGCTATGGCCAAGATTACCATCCGAGTGCCAAATTTCTCCAAAATTCATTTTTATTTCTAGTCTGAAGCGACACTTGAGCGCGTTTCGTAAAACTTATTACATTTTCTAAAACTTTAGTTTACACACACACACACAACTTTAACTGAATTGAGCTTATACATCTTCGAATTTTTTATACCTACATTTGTGTGAAGTGACATGTTACAATAGTTTTGGATGAGGCGAAAATAAACTTTTAACACAAGACAGGACACGAAACAATGTAATACAAACAGGTATTAAAGGTAGGTAACTGCAGAAGGCCTATTTTTATTGGCCCATATTTCTTGATGCTTCTATATTGGAGCGGAGTCTTGAAGTGGGTAGAATATAGTTGTGCATTAATTGGCTGTTGATTGCTGGTGTTGACTTCTTGATGTGTAATGCCTCGCAGACGTCAAGCCGCCTGCTATCGCTGTATCTATCGATGATTTCTGTGTTGTTTGCCAAGATTTCTCTGGTGAAGGTTTGGTTGTGGGAAGAGATTATATGTTCCTTAATGGAGCCCTGTTGCTTATGCATTGTTAAACGCATAGAAAGAGATGTTGTTGTCTTGCCTATATACTGAGTTTTTTTAGGCTTACAGTCCCCAAGAGGGCATTTGAAGGCATAGACGACGTTGGTCTCTTTTAAAGCGTTCTGCTTTGTGTCTGGAGAGTTTCTTATGAGTAGGCTGGCCGTTATTTTTGTTTTATAGTAAATTGTCAGTTGTATCTTCTGATTTTTGTCTGTAGGGATAACGTTTCTACTAAACATATATATATATATATATATATATATATATATATATATATATATATGTCGTACCTAGTAGCCAGAACTCACTTCTCAGCCTAATATTCAAGGCCCGATTTGCCTAATAAGCCAAGTTTTCCTGAATTAATATATTTACTATAATTTTTTTCTTATGAAATGATAAAGCAACCCTTTTCTCTATGTATGAGGTCAATTTTTTTTTATTGGAGTTAAAATTAACGTAGATATATGACCGAACCTAACCAACCCTACCTAACCTAACCTAACCTATCTTTATAGGTTAGGTTCGGTTAGGTAGCCGAAAAAGTTAGGTTAGGTTAGGTTAGGTAGGTTAGGTTGTCGAAAAACAATAAATTCATGAAAACTTGGCTTATTAGGCAAATCGGGCCTTGAATAGTAGGCTGAGAAGTGAGTTCTGGCTACTAGGTACGACATATATATATATATATATATATATATATATATGTCGTACCTAGTAGCCAGAACGCACTTCTCGGCCTACTATGCAAGGCCCGATTTGCCTAATAAGCCAAATTTCCCGAATTAATATATTTTCCCTATTTTTTTTCTTATGAAATGATAAAGCTACCCATTTCATTACGTATGAGGTCAATTTTTCTTTATTGGAGTTAAAATTAACGTAGATATATGACCGAACATAACCAACCCTACCTAACCTAACCTAACCTATCTTTATAGGTTAGGTTAGGTTAGGTAGCCGAAAAAGTTAGGTTAGGTTAGGTAGGTTAGGTAGTCGAAAAACAATTAATTCACGAAAACTTGGCTTATTAGGCAAATTGGGCCTTGCATAGTAGGCTGAGAAGTGCGTTCTGGCTATTAGGTACGACATATATATATATATATATATATATATATATATATATATATATATATATATATATATATATATATATATATATATATATATATATATATATATATATATATACATATATATATATATGTATATGCAATTGACGATCACAAAACACTGATCATTTTATGCGGAAAATCCACAGAGAAATATGAAATGAGTTGAACGTTTCGGCCCGCCCTGACCGCTTAATCCTCTTTGACCATTTTAAGCTAAGCTGTTAATCGAGCCTGGCCTCGGGCCGGGCTTGGGGAGTAGAAGAACTCCCAGAACCCCATCAACCAGGTATACCTGTTTTTGGTTAATTCTTTCCCTAGGGATGGGTTGGTCAGGTGTCGGCATATATATCCTCCCCCTTCCCTTCTCCTTAAGTCAGTCTTGTGTTGACAAAGGCTTTAGCGGGCCGAAACGTTCACCTCATTTCATATTTCTCTGTGGATTTTCCGCATATATATATATATATATATATATATATATATATATATATATATATATATATATATATATATATATATATATATATATATATATATATATATATATATATATATATATATATATATATATATATATATGTCGTACCTAGTAGCCAGAATGCACTTCTCGGCCTACTATGCAAGGCCCGATTTGCCTAATAAGCCAAGTTTTCCTGAATTAATATATTTTCTCTATTTTTTTCTTATGAAGTGATAAAACTACCCATTTCATTGTGTATGAGGTCAATTTTTTTTATTGGAGTTAAAATTAACGTAGATATATGACCGAACCTAACCAACCATACCTAATATAACCTAATCTATCCTTGTAGGTTAGGTTAGGTTAGGTAGCCGAAAAAGTTAGGTTAGGTTAGGTTAGGTAGGTTAGGTAGTCGAAAAACAATTAATTCATGAAAACTTGGCTTATTAGGCAAATTCAGCCTTGCATAGTAGGCTGAGAAGTGCGTTCTGGCTACTAGGTACGACATATATATATATATATATATATATATATATATATATATATATATATATATATATATATATATAAATATATATATATATATATATATATATATATATATATATATATATATATATATATATATATATATATATATATGCGAACAAGCCTGAATGGTCCCAAGGACAATATGCAACTGAAAACTCACACCCCAGAAGTGACTCGAACCCATACTCCCAGAAGCAACGCAACTGGTATGTACAAGACGCCTTAATCCACTTGACCATCACGACCGGACATAATGAGGTGATAGCCGAGGCTATTTGAACCACCCACCGCCGGCACTCGGATAGTAATCTTGGGCATAGCATTTTACCAAATCACCTCATTCTTTGGGGCACACGTGAGGAACACAAATGCGAACAAGCCTGAATGGTCCCCAGGACAATATGCAACTGAAAACTCACACCCCAGAAGTGACTCGAACCCATACTCCCAGAAGCAACGCAACTGGTATGTACAAGACGCCTTAATCCACTTGACCATCTCTACCGGACATAATGAGGTGATAGCCGAGGCTATTTGAACCACCCCACCGCCGGCACTCGGATAGTAATCTTGGGCATAGCATTTTACCAAATCACCTCATTCTTTGGGGCACACGTGAGGAACACAAATGCGAACAAGCCTGAATGGTCCCCAGGACAAGATGCAACTGAAAACTCACACCCCAGAAGTGACTCGAACCCATACTCCCAGAAGCAACGCAACTGGTATGTACAAGACGCCTTAATCCACTTGACCATCACGACCGGACATAATGAGGTGATAGCCGAGGCTATTTGAACCACCCCACCGCCGGCACTCGGATAGTAATCTTGGGCATAGCATTTTACCAAATCACCTCATTCTTTGGGGCACACGTGAGGAACACAAATGCAAACAAGCCTGAATGGTACCCAGGACAATATGCAACTGAAAACTCACACCCCAGAAGTGACTCGAACCCATACTCCCAGAAGCAATGCAACTGGTATGTACAAGACGCCTTAATCCACTTGACCATCACGAGGGGACATAATGAGGTGATAGCCGAGGGTATTTGAACCACCCCACCGCCGGCACTCGGATAGTAATCTTGGGCATAGCATTTTACCAAATCACCTCATTCTTTGGGGCACACGTGAGGAACACAAATGCGAACAAGCCTGAATGGTCCCCAGGACAGTATGCAACTGAAAACTCACACCCCAGAAGTGACTCGAACCCATACTCCCAGAAGCAACGCAACTGGTATGTACAAGACGCCTTAATCCATTTGACCATCACGACCGGACATAATGAGGTGATAGCCGAGGCTATTTGAACCACCCCACCGCCGGCACTCGGATAGTAATCTTGGGTCTAGGCTTGTTCGCATTTGTGTTCCTCACGTGTGCCCCAAAGAATGAGGTGATTTGGTAAAATGCTATGCCCAAGATTACTATCCGAGTGCCGGCGGTGGGGTGGTTCAAATAGCCTCGGCTATCACCTCATTATGTCCAGTCGTGATGGTCAAGTGGATTAAGGCGTCTTGTACATACCAGTTGCGTTGCTTCTGGGAGTATGGGTTCGAGTCACTTCTGGGGTGTGAGTTTTCAGTTGCATATTGTCCTGGGGACCATTCAGGCTTGTTCACATTTGTGTTCCTCACGTGTGCCCCAAAGAATGAGGTGATTTGGTAAAATGCTATGCCCAAGATTACTATCCGAGTGCCGGTGGTGGGGTGGTTCAAATAGCCTCGGCTATCACCTCAGTACGTCCGGTCGTGATGGTCAAGTGGATTAAGGCGTCTTGTACATACCAGTTGTGTTGCTTCTGGGAGTATGGGTTCGAGTCACATCTGGGGTGTGAGTTTTCAGTTGCATATTGTCCTGGGGACCATTCAGGCTTGTTCGCATTTGTGTTCCTCACGTGTGCCCCAAAGAATGAGGTGATTTGGTAAAATGCTATGCCCAAGATTACTATCCAAGTGCCGGCGGTGGGGTGGTTCAAATAGCCTCGGCTATCACCTCATTATGTCCGGTCGTGATGGTCAAGTGGATTAAGGCGTCTTGTACATACCAGTTGCGTTGCTTCTGGGAGTATGGGTTCGAGTCACTTCTGGGGTGTGAGTTTTCAGTTATATATATATATATATATATATATATATATATATATATATATATATATATATATATATATATATATATATATATATATTGGTGTATACTGGCAGCAGGTTTTCTTTCAAACATGTTTCATTGAATATGACCGCATATTCTGTATTTATTATTTTCTGGTTTAGGGCTTCTATCCCTCTAACTATTTTCTTAGCATCAGGGCCTAATTGGAATAGGAGTTCTCCAAAACTCATTTTCGTACTTTTAAGGTGGAGAAAAGAAGTGATTTACTATAGAGTGTATTACACTTATTTGTATAATTTGCACGACGTTTCGAACCTCCATGGTTCATTCTCAAGTGAACAGATCTTACAATACTAGTTGATTTTATACCCGCATTAGGTCAGGTGATAATACAATGAAGGTGAAAAACATGGGGGGATACATAAGGGATAAACATAGGGGCTGCAGAAGGCTTATTGGCCCATACGAGGCATCTCCTATCTAAACACAAAGATTAATCCAGTGTAATTGGCCTGTTATGTTGGACATTGTCTTCTGTGTTGGCATCGATATGTTCTTGTCTTGTCCTTACTCTCATGGTGGGTAGAGTAAATAGTTCCGTGATTTGGGTGTTCATGGTAGGTCGCTCTATTCTTATGTGAATTGCCTCAAGAATTTGTAATCTTCTTGAATCTTGGGTTTTGTCTATTATGCAAGTATTCTTGTTCAACATTTCTCTTGTTAGAGTAATGTCATGGGCTTGTCTCATGTGATTCCTAGGGGCACCAGATTGAAGATGGCATGTCAAACGCCTCGTCAGCTTGGTCGACGTCATACCTATGTACTTACATTGAAGGTTACATCCTTCGTGGGGGCAAGTGTACATGTATACAACGCTTGACTGCTGTAGAGGGTTCTCCGTCGGCTTCGGGCTGTTTTTGATAAGGAGTTCGGAAGTCTTCTTGGTTTTGTAGAATATTATCAGGTTTATGTTTTGGTTAGGAGTAGTGCTCTTTACTCCTTTACGGATTATTTCTTTCATTATTCTTTCCTCTTTTATATGTTCACTGTGCATGGTTGATTTGTAATATAATTTTATTGGGGGTGTTGTGGTTTCTGTTCTAGGTTCTGAATTATACCAACGGTCCAAGTGTCTTCTTATAGCAGCGTTTATTTCCGCGTTGCTATATCCGTTGTTCACCAATACCTGAGTTACTCTTTCAAACTCTCTACTCACGTTGCTCCATTCAGAGCAGTGGGTAAGCGCTCGACGAATATTAGCATTGAGAACACTGGCTTTGTATCTTTGGGGGCACTCACTTCTACCGTTCAGGCATAATCCTATGTTGGTGGGCTTGGTATATACGTTGGTGCTTAAAGAGGTTCCTGTTTTTGTTATTAGTACATCCAAGAATGGCAGACTGTTATTTTCACTATTTTCATGTGTAAATCGGAGTACTGACTCTCTCTCTAGGTGTCTTTTTAGGTCAATTAGTTCATCTGAGTCTTTTACTATTACGAATATGTCATCTACATAACGGCAGTATACAGTTGGTTTTTGTCTGCTACTGAAGACCCTATCTTCGATGGTTCCCATATAAAAATTAGCAAATAAAACTCCTAAGGGGGAGCCCATTGCTACTCCGTCTATTTGTAAATACATGTCTCCTTGTGGACTGATGAAAGGGGCTTCCTTTGTACATGCTTCGAGAAGACTTTTCAAGTGTGGCTCAGGTATGTCTAATTTGGGGGTGCTCTCGTCTCTGTATACTCTGTCCAGTATCATTCCTATGGTTGTGTCGACTGGGACGTTGGTAAAAAGGGATTCAACGTCCAGGGAAGCGATGATTCCATCGGGCTGGGTAGATTTGATCAATTCTAGGAAATCTGCTGATGATTGTAGACTAAACTTACTTGGAGTGTATGGAGTTAGGAGTTCATTGAGTTTCTTTGCCAGGTGATAAGTTGGGGTTGGTATTTGGCTGATTATGGGGCGTAGTGGGTTACCTGGTTTATGCGTCTTAACATTGCCGTAGGCATATCCTAAGCCATAGTCGCCTTGAAGTTTATTGAAATGCACACTACCTTTCTTTGCGTTGATTGCTGTAATTGTTTTGTTTACTTTCCGCTTAAGGTCTTCTACGTACTGGGTTAAACAAATGGACCCAGTACGACATCCCTATCCAACTCAAGCAAACCATCAACAGTGAACTATTTAACCTGAAACAACAACATAAAACTCTTGTAGAAACAAAGACACTCCGTAAGTTAACATCCCTAAACGGTGGACAGCTAAAAATCCCTCGTCCTAAAGATGGCTACTTTAACCTGACTTCTTATGATCTTACCCAGGACCAACGAGACCTCTTAAATCTTGGTCTAAATTGTCAATTCTTATCTAAACCAAAGATGCATCAAAAACGCCTGGAAATCGAAATGCTTCTGGACGATATCCATAAGCTAGAAGACAACAAAAAAGTCATCACCACTGACACACTTCAAGCTGAACTACTTGCAGAAGCAGGGAAAAAACGAGGAACATATTCATCTGCAATCTTAACCCCACGACTCAAAGAAGCAGCGAAACAACTAAAAAATCTGAAAGACGTAACAATAAGAAAAGCCGACAAAACAGCAGCATATGTATTGATTCCTACCCATGAATACATGAACAAAATTAGCGACATCCTAAGTGACGACTCCAAATTTCAACAAATCACGAGGAACCCCGTAGAAGACCTTAAGCGGAAAGTAAACAAAACAATTACAGCAATCAACGCAAAGAAAGGTAGTGTGCATTTCAATAAACTTCAAGGCGACTATGGCTTAGGATATGCCTACGGCAATGTTAAGACGCATAAACCAGGTAACCCACTACGCCCCATAATCAGCCAAATACCAACCCCAACTTATCACCTGGCAAAGAAACTCAATGAACTCCTAACTCTATACACTCCAAGTAAGTTTAGTCTACAATCATCAGCAGATTTCCTAGAATTGATCAAATCTACCCAGCCCGATGGAATCATCGCTTCCCTGGACGTTGAATCCCTTTTTACCAACGTCCCAGTCGACACAACCATAGGAATGATACTGGACAGAGTATACAGAGACGAGAGCACCCCCAAATTAGACATACCTGAGCCACACTTGAAAAGTCTTCTCGAAGCATGTACAAAGGAAGCCCCTTTCATCAGTCCACAAGGAGACATGTATTTACAAATAGACGGAGTAGCAATGGGCTCCCCTTTAGGAGTTTTATTTGCTAATTTTTATATGGGAACCATCGAAGATAGGGTCTTCAGTAGCAGACAAAAACCAACTGTATACTGCCGTTATGTAGATGACATATTCGTAATAGTAAAAGACTCAGATGAACTAATTGACCTAAAAAGACACCTAGAGAGAGAGTCAGTACTCCGATTTACACATGAAAATAGTGAAAATAACAGTCTGCCATTCTTGGATGTACTAATAACAAAAACAGGAACCTCTTTAAGCACCAACGTATATACCAAGCCCACCAACATAGGATTATGCCTGAACGGTAGAAGTGAGTGCCCCCAAAGATACAAAGCCAGTGTTCTCAATGCTTATATTCGTCGAGCGCTTACCCACTGCTCTGAATGAAGCAACGTGAGTAGAGAGTTTGAAAGAGTAACTCAGGTATTGGTGAACAACGGATATAGCAACGCGGAAATAAACGCTGCTATAAGAAGACACTTGGACCGTTGGTATAATTCAGAACCTAGAACAGAAACCACAACACCCCCAATAAAATTATATTACAAATCAACCATGCACAGTGAACATATAAAAGAGGAAAGAATAATGAAAGAAATAATCCGTAAAGGAGTAAAGAGCACTACTCCTAACCAAAACATAAACCTGATAATATTCTACAAAACCAAGAAGACTTCCGAACTCCTTATCAAAAACAGCCCGAAGCCGACGGAGAACCCTCTACAGCAGTCAAGCGTTGTATACATGTACACTTGCCCCCACGAAGGATGTAACCTTCAATGTAAGTACATAGGTATGACGTCGACCAAGCTGACGAGGCGTTTGACATGCCATCTTCAATCTGGTGCCCCTAGGAATCACATGAGACAAGCCCATGACATTACTCTAACAAGAGAAATGTTGAACAAGAATACTTGCATAATAGACAAAACCCAAGATTCAAGAAGATTACAAATTCTTGAGGCAATTCACATAAGAATAGAGCGACCTACCATGAACACCCAAATCACGGAACTATTTACTCTACCCACCATGAGAGTAAGGACAAGACAAGAACATATCGATGCCAACACAGAAGACAATGTCCAACATAACAGGCCAATTACACTGGATTAATCTTTGTGTTTAGATAGGAGATGCCTCGTATGGGCCAATAAGCCTTCTGCAGCCCCTATGTTTATCCCTTATGTATCCCCCCATGTTTTTCACCTTCATTGTATTATCACCTGACCTAATGCGGGTATAAAATCAACTAGTATTGTAAGATCTGTTCACTTGAGAATGAACCATGGAGGTTCGAAACGTCGTGCAAATTATACAAATAAGTGTAATACACTCTATAGTAAATCACTTCTTTTCTCCACCTTAAAAGTACGAAAATGAGTTTTGGAGAACTCCTATTCCAATTAAGCCCTGATGCTAAGAAAATAGTTAGAGGGATAGAAGCCCTAAACCAGAAAATAATAAATACAGAATATGCGGTCATATTCAATGAAATATATATATATATTTACAGATTTCCTTATAACCACAAGTTGAAGTATATAACTTTTTAGACACGCAACCCTCCAGGGAACTTAGTGACAAAATTAAAATCGCCTCCAAACACCATGTCCCGTTGCATAACGCAGGAAATGCTGAACCCACTTGAATGACAGAATTAAAATCACCTCCAAAAACCATGTCCCGTTTAATAACGCATATATTATTATGCTATATCCATTCTTCACCAATACCTGAGTAATTCTTTCAAACTCTCTACTCACGTTGCTCTATTCGGAGCAGTGGGTAAGCGCTCGAAAAAATATAAGTATTGAAACACTGGCTTTGTATCTTTGGGGGCACTCACTACTACTGTTCAGGCATAATCCTATGTTGGTTGGCTTAGAATATACGCTGGTGATTAAAGAGGTTCTTGTTTTTGTTATTAGTACATCCAAGAATGGCAGACTGTTATTTTCACTATTTTCATGTGTGAATGAAGTACTGACTCTCTCTCTAGATGACTTTTTGATCAATTTGTTCGTCTGAGTCTTTTACTATGACGAATATTTCATCTACATAACGGCAATATACACTTGGTTTCTGTCTACTGCTGAAGACTCTGTCTTTGATGGTTCCCATGTAAAAATAAGCGAATATCATTCCTACGGGGAATCCCATTGCTACTCCGCCTATTTGTAGATACATGTGCCCGTGCGGACTGATGAAAGGAGCTTCCTTTGTACATGCCTTGAGAAGACTCTTCAAGTGTGGCTCAGGTATGTCTTATTTTGAGGAGCTCTCTTCACTGTACACTCTGTCCAGTATCATTTCTTTGGTGGTGTCGACTGGGACGTTGGTAAATAGGGATTCGACGTCCAGGGAGACAATGATTCTTTCGGGCAGTGTAGTTTTGATTAATTATAGGAAATCTGCTGATGATTGTAGACTAGTTGCTTGGAGTGTATGGAGTTAGGAGTTCGTTAAGTCATTTTGCCAGGTGATAGGTTGCAGTTGGCTTTCGGCGGATTATTGGATGTAGTGGGTTGCCTGGTTTGTGTATCTTGACATTGCCATAGGCAGATCCTAACCCATAGTCGCCTTGGAGTTTAGTAAAATGAACACTACCTTTCTTTGCGTTGATTGCAGTAATATTTTTGTTCACTTTGCGTTTAAGGCCTTCCATAGGGTTTCTCGTGATTCGTTGAAATTTTGTATCATCAATGAGGATGTCGCTAATTTTATTCATGTATTCCTGGGTAGGAATCAACACAAATGCTGCTGTCTTGTCAGCATTTCTTATTGTTACATCTTCCAGAATTTTTTTGTTTCTTTTGCTGTTTCTTAGAGTGGTGGCGTTAAAATTGTTGATGAGTATGTTCCTTGTTTTTTCCTCGCTTCTGTTAGCAGTTCAGCCTGAAGTGTGTCAGTGGTGATGACTTTTTGTTGTCATCTAGCTTGTGGATGTCGTCCAAAACGTATTTCGATTTCAAAGCGTTTTTGATGCTTGTTTGGTCTTGATAACAATTGGCAGTTTTCACACACACACACACAGACTCACACACACACACAGACTCACACACACACACACACACACACACACACACACACACACACGACGCGCGCGGGAGACGGTAGGAGACACACGCGATTAGTGAGGTCCGCGGAAATTCGTCAATTTCTCGGGACATTGAAGGAGTATAGAGGCTAGATCATAGTATTTGGCCTCTCGCAGTGTGTAGCTAGCAGGGTGCAACATAGCATAGTCATATCGCTAGCGATAGTGCGAAGATTTGGCGAAGAAACCAAAAGTGGAGCTAGGGCATCACCGGTGCATGAAAGTGTGCGACCTGACCAGGTGGGTCGCCCCGCCGTGGAACTACCTGATTGTGCTGTTGAGTGGTGACTGTGATCAGTGGTACAGTGAATTAGTGAACTGTCACATAACGATACAGTGACTGACTCCAGAGCTTTGTGTAGACAGAGAAGAACCGACCTCATCAATCTACCAGCACTTAGTGAATCACCTAGTGGGAGACAACGACGGATAACCATCTTCATCATACATCGCCCTTACTCATCTGGTTGTGTGAGCGGGAGGAGTCTGGTATGTACCCCCCTCTCTGATCAATTAATCAGGTGTACAGATTGAGGTAAAAGATTATCAAATTCTTGTTCAGGATATCATATATATTTAAAAATCTCAGAGTAGCTCATTTAGGCAGAGGAAACGCATAAGGGATATCTTGACACATAAAAGCACGCCCGCCCACGTACGTATACACACACACAAGTGTGCACACACTAAAACAGACACACACACACACACACGTGCACACACACACACACACACACACACACACACACACACACACACACACACACACACACACACACACACACACACACACACACACATAGGTGTGTGAGTCTGTGTGTGTGTGTGTGAAAACTGCCAATTGTTATGAAGGGGAACAGCCTACCTGTAACGATTCGAGAAAGAGACCTGGGAGTGGATGTGACACCTAATCTAACTCCTGAGGCACATATAAATAGGATAACGACAGCAGCGTACTCTACACTGGCGAAAATTAGAACTTCATTCAGAAACCTAAATGAGGAAGCTTTTAGGGCGCTTTACACTGCCTACGTGAGACCCGTCTTAGAGTATGCCGCGCCATCATGGAGCCCCCACCTGAAGAAACACATAAAGAAACTGGAGAAGGTTCAGAAGTTTGCGACGAGGCTTGTCCCAGAGCTACGAGGGATGGGATATGAAGAGCGGCTGAAGGAACTGAACCTTACGACACTAGAGAAAAGAAGGGAGAGAGGAGATATGATAGGGACATATAAAATACTCAGGGGAATTGACAAAGTGGAAATAGATGAAATGTTCACACGTAATAATAACAGAACGAGGGGACATGGGTGGAAACTGGAAACTCAGATGAGTCACAGAGATGTTAGGAAGTTTTCTTTTAGTGTGAGAGTAGTAGAAAAATGGAATGCACTTGGGGAACAGGTTGTGGAAGCAAATACTATTCATACTTTTAAAACTAGGTATGATAAGGAAATGGGACAGGAGTCATTGCTGTAAACAACCGATAGCTAGAAAGGCGGGATCCAAGAGTCAATGCTCGATCCTGCAAGCACATTTATGTGAGTACATATAGGTGAGTACACACACACACACACACACACACACACAATTGTTCAGTCAGGGGAAAAGGCATTAACACCTGGGATCAGGACCTTACTATCCCCCCCCCCTCTTGACCCCACCATCTGACCTGACCTGACCTAGTCGCCATCTCCACCCCCCCCACCCCCAGTCCCCCGCATCGCCCATACACACACTCTTCCCCTCCCCACTCTCCCTCTCTCCCACTCCCTCTCTCCCACTCCCACTATCTCTCTCCTGCTCTCTCTCTCACTCTCTCTCTCTCTCTCTCTCTCTCTCTCTCTCTCTCTCTCTCTCTCTCTCTCTCTCTCTCTCTCTCTCTCTCTCTCTCTCTCTCTCTCTCTCTCTCTCTCTCTCTCTCTCTCTCTCTCTCTCTCTCTCTCTCTCTCTCTCTCTCTCTCTCTCTCTCTCTCTCTCTCTCCCTCCCTCCCTCCCCCTCTCCCTCCCTCTCTTTCCTTCCCCCTCCCTCTCTGCCCACACACATACACACACACACACACACACACACACACACACACACACACACACACACACACACACACACACACACACACACACACACACACACACACACACACACAAACACACACACACACACACACACACACACACACACCTCCCCCCCTCTCTCCCTCACCCGCTCTCTCCATCACCCGCTCTCTCCCTCACCTGCTCTCCCCCTCACCCACTCTCTCCCTCTCCACCCTCTCTCCCTCTCCTCTCTCTCCCACTCTCCCTCCTGCCTCTGTCTCCATCTCCTCCCCCCCCCCCCTCCCCTTCTACTTTCTTCTCACTTCAGTGGAAGGGTCGGATCCCCCCCCACCCACCCATTTATCTCTCCCTTTATCACTCCCTTTCTCTCTCTCTTTCTCTCTCTCTCTTCCTCTCTCTCTCTCTCTCCCTCCCCCATCCCAACAGGGTCAAGCATGGCAGCCAGAGGTACCAGAGGAACAGGAAAGAGCCAAGGTGACGAGATGAAGGAAATGTTCGCCCAGTTTCTGGAGGACATCAATAGTGAGATGCAAGAAATGATGCAGGAAATGAAGAACGAAATAAGCAATCTGAAAAGAGAGCTGACAGCAGCAAAGGAGGAGATTAGAGCCTTCAAAGAGAATGGTATCGAGGCTGAGTATCAGAAAACCACCCAGGGAGAAGGTGGTAATAGTTTTTTGGATGAGAATGCCACAATAAAAGCAACATTTGCGGAAATACTAAAAAAAAATATCGCTGAAGTAATGACTGCAGTGATGGAGGTGGCCATGAAAGCAGCCACCTCGCAGGAGGCGGAATGCTCCACTAGCCAACTGCTGGAAAGGAACAGATCAGTGGTTGCTGTGGGTATTAAAGAGCAGGAAGGATCTAATAGGACAGAGTGGAATGACAAGGACAAAGCAGCAGTGAATGAAGTACTAAAGGCAATAGACATGGCTGAGCATAGCATTGAGAAAGTTTTCAGGCTAGGCTGGTACAACAAAGACCGAGACCGAATGATAAAGATAGTGTTTGCAAACGAGAACACAAAGGAGAAGATCCTATCAAGGAAGAGCTCCCTGAAAAACGTGGGAAAATTCAAAAATGTATTCCTCCAGAGAGACATGACAAGGGAGGAGAGAGCCGTGGCGGCAGAAGCAAGGAAGAGGCGCAGGGCGAGAGGGGAAAAGCAGGAAGTCACAGCTCCCAACACAACACCCCCAGAGGCGAGGGGGGAACCCACAACCAGCTACCCAGTAACACCAGAAGGGAGGACAACCCCGCCTCCCTCCTCTGCATAGAAAACTTCCCTACCCCAAACCCTCCCTGCCCCCACTCAAATGTTCAGCCAAATCTCCCTCCCCCCACACCCAATCCCCACCCTTCTACCCCTCCCCTCCTCCCGAGTCCTCCCTTCCCCCCTTTCCTTCCTGTCCTCCCTCCCCTTTCACCCCATACCCTCCCTGTCCCTCCCCCTTCACTGGATCCCCCGCCCCTCATCCCAGTATCCTCTGAGACCCTGTTATCCACCTCACAGGTCCTCACACCCATGGAACAGCCTCCCCCACCAGCAGAACACTCACCAAGGAGGCGATTTGAGAAGGGACAGAAGAAAGTGAGCCTCAAAGCGATGTACACTAACATAGATGGAATTACAAATAAAGCAAATGAGCTTGGAGAACTGGTACTAGAGGAAAACCCAGACATAATAGCCCTCACAGAAACAAAGATCACGAAAACGATAACAAATGCAGTGTTCCCACAGGACTATTATGTTATGAGGAAAGAGAGGGAAGGAAGAGGTGGGGGTGGTGTAGCTCTGCTGGTAAGAAAAGGCTGGGATTTTGAGGAGATGGATATTCAGGTCAGTGAAGGTTTCAGTGACTACATAGCAGGTACTGTAACAAATGGAGGGAAAAAAATTATAGTCGCAGTCATATATAATCCACCACCAAATGACAGAAGACCTAGACAGGAATGTGATAGAAACAACATGGCCACCATTAACATAATAGAAAGAGCAGCTTCTGTTGCTAGCAGGAATGTATCTGGACTACTAATTATGGGAGACTTCAACCATGGGAAGATGGATTGGAAGAACAGAGACCCGCATGGAGGACCAGAAACATGGAGAGCTAAGCTGCTGGACGTGGCAACAAGAAACTTTCTAAGCCAGCACACCAAAGAACCAACAAGAATGAGAGAAGATGAACCAGCAATGCTTGATTTGATATTTACCCGAAATGAATGGGATATAAGGGAAGTTAAGATGGAAGCGCCCTTGGGAATGAGTGACCACAGTGTATTGAATTTTGAGTACCTGGTAGAGCTAGGACTTATCTCCCTCCAAAAAGAACTAGGAATCAAAAGGCTGGCATACCGAAAGGGGAATAATGAACAGATGAGAAGTTTCCTAAGTGAAATACCTTGGGACACAGACCTCAGAGACAAGTCTGTACAGGGTATGATGGACTATGTTACCCAAAAGTGTCAGGAGGCAGTAAACAGGTTCATCCCAGCCCAAAGGGAAAAATCCGAGAAGCAACAGAAGAATCCATGGTATAATAGGGCATGTATGGAAGCGAAGAAACTGAACAAAAAGGAGTGGAGGAACTTCCGGAATAACAGAACACCAGAAAGCAGAGAGAGATACCAGAGAACCAGGAATGAGTACGTCAGGGTGAGAAGAGAAGCAGAGAAAAATTTTGAAAATGATATAGCAAACAAAGCCAAGACCGAACCAAAGCTACTCCACAGTCACATCAGAAGGAAAACAACAGTGAAAGAACAGGTATTGAAACTTAGAACAGGCGAGGACAGGTATACAGAGAATGACAGAGAGGTGTGTGAGGAACTCAACAAGAGGTTCCAGGAGGTCTTCACAATAGAACAGGGTGAGGTCACTGTGCTAGGAGAAAGGGAGGTAAACCAGGCGGCCTTGGAAGAGTTCGAAATTACGAGAGAGGAGGTCAAGAGACACCTGCTGGATCTGGATGTTAGAAAGGCTGTTGGTCCAAATGGGATCTCACCATGGATACTGAAAGAGTGTGCAGAGGCACTTTGCTTGCCACTCTCCATAGTGTATAGTAAGTCACTGGAGACGGGAGACCTACCAGAAATATGGAAGACGGCGAATGTGGTCCCAATATACAAAAAGGGCGACAGGCAAGAGGCACTGAACTACAGGCCAGTGTCCTTGACTTGTATACCATGCAAGGTGATGAAGAAGATCGAGAGAGAAAACCTGGTAACACATCTGGAGAGAAGGGACTTCGTGACAAATCGCCAACATGGGTTCAGGGAGGGTAAATCTTGCCTTACAGGCTTGATAGAATTCTACGATCAGGTGACACAGATTAAGCAAGAAAGAGAGGGCTGGGCGGACTGCATTTTCTTGGATTGTCGGAAAGCCTTTGACACAGTACCGCATAAGAGGCTGGTACATAAGCTGGAGAGACAGGCAGGTGTAGCTGGTAAGGTGCTCCAGTGGATAAGGGAGTATCTAAGCAATAGGAAGCAGAGAGTTACGGTGAGGGGTGAGACCTCCGATTGGCGTGAAGTCACCAGTGGAGTCCCACAGGGCTCTGTACTCGGTCGTATCTTGTTTCTGATATATGTAAATGATCTCCCGGAGGGTATCGATTCATTTCTTTCAATGTTTGCGGACGATGCTAAAATTATGAGAAGGATTAAAACAGAAGAGGACTGTTTGAGGCTTCAAGAAGACCTAGACAAGCTGAAGGAATGGTTGAACAAATGGTTGTTAGAGTTTAACCCGACCAAATGTAATGTAATGAAGATTGGTGTAGGGAGCAGGAGGCCAGATACAAGGTATCATCTGGGAGAGGAAATTCTTCAGGAGTCAGAGAAGGAAAAAGACTTGGGGGTTGATATCACGCCAGACCTGTCTCCTGCAGCACATATCAAGCGGATAACATCAGCGGCATATGCCAGGCTGGCCAACATACGAACGGCATTCAGAAACTTGTGTAAAGAATCATTCAGAACTTTGTATACCACATATGTCAGGCCAATCCTGGAGTATGCAGCCTCAGCATGGAGTCCATATCTAGTCAAGGATAAGACTAAACTGGAAAAGGTTCAAAGGTTTGCCACCAGACTAGTACCCGAGCTGAGAGGTATGAGCTACGAGGAGAGACTACGGGAATTAAACCTCACTTCGCTGGAAGACAGAAGAGTTAGGGGGGACATGATCACCACATTCAAGATTCTGAAGGGAATTGATAGGGTAGATAAAGACAGTCTATTTAACACAAGGGGAACACGCACAAGGGGACACAGGTGAAAACTGAGTGCCCAAATGAGCCAAAGAGATATTAGAAAGAACTTTTTTAGTGTCAGAGTGGTTGACAAATGGAATGCATTAGGAAGTGATGTGGTGGAGGCTGACTCCATACACAGTTTCAAGTGTAGATATGACAGAGCCCAGGAATCTCAGCTCAGAATGGGCTCAGGAATCTGTACACCTGTTGATTGACGGTTGAGAGGCGGGACCAAAGAGCCAGAGCTCAACCCCCGCAAACATAACTAGGTGAGTAACTAGGTGAGTACACACACACACACACACACACATACACACACACACACATACACACACACACACACACACACACACAAAGACAAACAAAACAAAGCGTGGACAAAGATAAACTCTTTAGCGCGGGTGGAACACGAACAAGGGGACACAGGTGGAACTTAGTACCCAGATGAGTCACAGAGACGTTAGAAAGGACTTTTTCAATGTCAGGGTGGTTAACAAATGATATGCATTAAGGAGTGTTGTGGTGGAGGCTGACTCCATACACAGTTTCAAATGTAGATATGATAGAGCCTAATAGGCTCAGGAATCTGTACACCAGTTGATTGACAGTTGAGAGGCGGGATCAAAGAGCCAGAGCTCAACCCCCGCAAACACAACTAGGTGAGTACACACACACACACACAGGGGGCCTCGTAGCCTGGTGGATAGCCGGCAGGACTCGTAATTCTGTGGCGCGGGTTCGATTCCCGCACGAGGCAGAAACAAATGGGCAAAGTTTCTTTCACTCCAAGTGCCCCTGTTACCTAGCAGTAAATAGGTACCTGGGAGTTAGTCAGCTGTCACGGGCTGCTTCCTGGGGTGTGTGGTGTGGGAAAAAAAATAGTAGTTAGTAAACAGTTGATTGACAGTTGAGAGGCGGGCCGAAAGAGCAAAGCTCAACCCCCGCAAAAACACAACCAGTAAACACAACTAGTAAACACACACACACACACACACACACAGAACTGAATAAGAATAAGAGAACTGAATAAGAAATTCCAAGAGGCCTTCACCTTAGAGCAAGGAGAAATCCCAGAGATAAGAGAGGGAATAGCTAACCAGGAACCACTGGAAGATTTTGAGAATACCAGCGTGGAAGTAAGGAAGTGTTTACTAGAATTCACTGAAACTGAACTCACTGAAACAAAACTCTCTTGAATCATAACGAATGCCGTGTTTCCCCAGGAGTACACAATAATAAGAAAAGAGAGGGAAGGTAGGGGAGGAGGAGGAGTGGCCCTACTCATGAGAAAGGAATGGAATTTTAAGGAGATGGCCATCCCAGGCTGTGAGGAGTTCAGAGACTACATAGCAGGCACCATGACAATGGGAGGACCAAGGATAGTAGTAGCAGTAATATATAATCCTCCACCAAATGACAGAAGACCCAGTCAAGAGTACGAAAGCAACAACATAGCAGTTAACACTATAATTGAGAGGGCAGCCTCTTCTGACTGTAGAAATAGATCCCACCTGCTCATCATGGTGGACTTCAATCAGGGCAGGATTGATTGGGAGAACAAGGAACCGCATGGAGGCGAGGATACATGGAGAGCCAAACTACTGGAGGTCGCGACTAGAAACTTCTTAACCTACCATGCCAGTGAACCCACTAGGATGAGAGGAAATGACGAACCAGCGAGACTCGACCTGGTTTTCACCCTGAACGACTCTGACATAAGAGAAATCAGTTTTGAGGACCCAATAGGAATGAGCGACCACAGTGTACTGGTGTTTGAGTACCTGACTGAAGAAGGGTTATTGAACTCGAGGAGGGATACCGAAACCAAAAGGTTAGCATACCGAAAGGGAAATTATGAGGAGATAAGAAAATGCCTAGCAGATATAGCATGGGAAACAGAGCTCAGGGAAAAGACGGCCCAAGATATGATGGAATACATCACGCAAAAATGCAAGGACGCAGCAAACAAGTTTGTCCCAGTCCAAAAGGAAAACAGTGAAATGAAGATGAGAAACCCATGGTTTAATCAGAGATGTAGGCTAGCTAAGCAGCAAAGTAAAAGGGCATGGAGAAACTATAGGAATAACAGGACACTGGAGAGCAGAGAAAGATACCAGAATGCAAGGAATGAATATGTTAGGATGAGAAGAGAGGCAGAAAGACAATACGAAAATGACATCGCAAGCAAGGCAAAGACTCAGCCTAAATTGCTGCATAGCCACATCAGGAGAAAAACAACAGTAAAGGAACAGGTTATGAAATTAAGGATAGGGGCAGAAGGATTCACTACAAACGACAAGGAATTGTGTGAGGAACTGAATAAGAAATTCCAAGAGGTCTTCACCTTAGAGCAAGGAGAAATCCCAGAGATAAGAGAGGGAATAGCTAACCAGGAACCACTGGAAGAGTTTGAGATTACCAGCGGGGAAGTAAGGAAGTGTTTACTAGAATTGGATATGACAAAGGCTATAGGCCGAGATGGAATCTCCCCTTAGATACTAAAGGAAGGAGCAGAAGAACTGTGCCTCCCGCTCTCCATGGTGTATAACAAATCACTGGCAACAGGGGAACTGCCAGAAATTTGGAAAGCAGTTAACGTAGTCCCGTTATACAAGAAAGGGGATAGACAGGAGGCACTGAATTACAGACCAGTGTCCCTAACCTGCATACCATGCAAGATGATGGAGAAGATTGTGCGAAGAAAGCTAGTGGAGCACCTGGAGCGAAAGAACTTTGTAACACAGCATCAACATGGATTCAGGGATGGCAGGTCCTGCCTCACAGGGTTACTTGAATTCTACGACCAGGCAACAAAAATAAGGCAAGAAAGAGAAGGGTGGGCAGACTGCATATTTTTGGATTGTCAGAAAGCCTTTGACACAGTGCCACACAAGAGGCTAGTGAAAAAACTGGAGATGCAGGCTGGAGTGAAAGGGAAGGTACTCCGTTGGATACAGGAGTACCTAAGTAACAGGAGACAACGAGTCAGTGTGAGGGGTGAGGTCTCAGATTGGCGAGACGTTACGAGTGGAGTACCGCAGGGGTCAGTCCTTGGACCTATTGTGTTTCTGATATATGTAAATGATCTTCCAGAGGGTATAGAATCGTTTCTCTCAATGTTTGCCGATGATGCCAAAATTATGAGGAGGATTGAAACTGAGGACGATAGTAGGAGGCTACAAGATGACCTAGACAGACTGAGTGAATGGTCCAACATATGGCTGTTGAAGTTCAACCCAAGTAAATGCAAAGTAATGAAACTAGGTGGTGGAAATAGGAGGCCAAACACAGGATACAGAACAGGAGATGAAGTACTAAATGAAACGAACAGAGAGAAAGATCTAGGAGTTGATATCACACCAAACGTGTCTCCTGAAGCCCACATAAAAAGAAAACGTCTGCAGCATATGCGAGGCTGGCTAACATCAGAACAGCGTTCAGGAACCTGTGTAAGGAATCATTCAGAATCTTGTACACCACATATGTAAGACCAATCCTGGAGTAGCCGGCCCCAGCATGGAGCCCGTACCTTGTCAAGCACAAGACGAAGCTGGAAAAAGTCCAAAGGTATGCCACTAGACTAGTCCCAGAACTAAGAGTCATGAGTTACGAGGAAAGGCTGCGGGAAATGCACCTTACGACACTGGAAGACAGAAGAGTAAGGGGAGACATGATCACAACCTACAAAATCCTCAGAGGAATCGACCGGGTAAACAAGGATAAACTATTCAACACTAGTGGGACGCGAACAAGGGGACACAGGTGGAAACTGAGTACCCACATGAGCCACAGAGACGTTAGAAGGAACTTTTTCAGTGTCAGAGTAGTTAACGGATGGAATGCATTAGGTAGTGATGTGGTGGAGGCTGACTCCATACTCAGTTTTAAATGTAGATATGATAGAGCCCAGTAGGCTCAGGAATCTGTACACCAGTTGATTGACAGTTGAGAGGCGGGACCAAAGAGCCAAAGCTCAACCCCCGCAAGCACAAATAGGTGAGTACAAATAGGTGAATACACACACACACACACACACACACACACACACACACACACACACACACACACACACACACACACACACACACACACACACACACACACACACACACACTCACACACACACACACACACACACACACACACACACACACACACACACACACACACACACACACACACACACACACACACACACACACACACACACACACACACACACACACACACACACACACACACACACTCACACACACACAAATGGTGGTATGGTGTATGGAAATGGTGGTATTCATGAGCGAAATCGCGAAAGAGGAACTGTTAGAAAGGAAGAGCTGTCTAGCAGATGTAGAGAAGTTCAAAAGAGTATTCCTGCAGAGGAATATGACAAGGGAAGAGAGAAAGCAGGTAGCAGACGCGAGGAAGGAGCGCAGGGAAAGAGAAAGGAATCGGGGAGCCACAACCCCGAACCCTACAATCTGAGAGGGGAATGGGGAACCCTCCTCACACAGTGCAACAGTCACAGGGATTGGGGCACCACCCTCACATTCTACCCAACAGACACCCAACCTGCCCCATTCCCTGTCAGCCCCCCACTAAGTACCCACCTAGGGCACCTTCCCCCCACCCACCCCCTCCTCCCATTCACCCCCCTCCTCCCACTCACCCCTCTCCCCAGGACCTCCCTTCTCCCACATTCCTCAAGCCCTCCAATCTTCCACATGCCTTCCCGTCTCTCCCACCCCCAAGCCCTCCCTTCTCCCCCGCCCCCCTAAGCCCCCCACCCCACCTAAGTCTTCCCCTCACCCCCACTCCCCTAAACCCTCCCCTCTTCCTCACCCACCTCAACCCTCCTTTTTCCCCCACGCCCTCCACCCTTTTCTCCCCCCCCCCAAGCCCCCCATCTCCCCTATCCCCCACAGCCTCTCCTCCCCCATGCTTCCCCAACCCTCCCTCTCTCACCCCCCCCCAACCCTCCCCCTCTCACTCTCCCCCCCCAACCTTCTCCCTCTCACTCTCCCCCCCTACCCTCCCCCTCTTACCCACACCCCTTACCCTCCCCCTCTCCCCCACCACCCCCCCCTCTCCCCCACCCCCCCAAGCCCTCTCTCCTCCACCAGTCTCCCCGTGCCAGGCCCCCCAGCTCCCACTCACAACAGATCCCAAAGGTCCCCCCCAGAGAAGAAGCAGAAGAGAGTCAGTTTCAGGGCGATGTACTCGAACATAGATGAGATCACAAGCAAGACAAGTGAACTAAGGGAAAGAGCACAGGAAGTTAACCCAGATGTGATCGGACTCACTGAAACAAAATTCTCTGGAATCATAACGAATGCCGTGTTTCCCCAGGAGTGCACAGTAATAAGGAAAGAGAGGGAAGGTAGGGGAGGAGGCGGAGTGGCCCTACTCATGAGAAAGGAATGGAGTTTTAAGGAGATGGCCATCCCAGGCTGTGAGGAGTTCAGAGACTACATAGCAGGCACCATAACAATGGGAGGACCAAGAATAGTAGTAGCAGAAATATACAACCCTCCACCAAATGACAGAAGACCCAGTCAAGAGTATGAAAACAACAACATGGCAGTTAATACTATAATTGAGAGGGCAGCCTCTGCTGCCTGTAGAAATAGATCCCACCTGCTCATCATGTGCGACTTCAATCACGGAAGGATTGACTGGGAGAACAAGGAACCGCATGGAGGCGAGGATACGTGGAGAGCCAAACTATTGGAGGTGGTGACAAGAACCTTTTTAACCCAGCATTTCGGAGAATCCACAAGGATGAGAGGCAATGATGAACCAGCGAGACTCGACCTAGTCTTCACTCTGAACGACTCCGACATTAGAAAAATCGGTTTTGAGGAGCCAGTAGGAATGAGCGACCACAGTGTACTGGTGTTTGAGTACTTGATTGAAGAAGGGTTATTGAACTCGAGGAGGAATATCGAAACCAAAAGGTTAACATACTGAAAGGGAAACTATGAGGGGATAAGAAAATTCCTAACAGATATAGCATGGGAAACAGAGCTCAGGGGAAAGACGGCCCAAGATATGATAGATTACATCACACAGAAATGCAAGGACGCAGCAAACAAGTTTGTCCCAGTCCAAAAGGAAAACAGAGAAATGAAAATGAGAAACCCATGGTTTAATCAGAGATGTGGGCTAGCTAAGCAGCAAAGTAAAAGGGCATGGAGAAACTATAGGAATAACAGGACACTGGAGAGCAGAGAAAGATACCAGAATGCCAGGAATGAATATGTCAGGATGAGAAGAGAGGCAGAAAGACAATACGAAAATGACATCGCAAGCAAGGCAAAGACTCAGCCTAAATTGCTGCATAGCCACATCAGGAGAAAAACAACAGTAAAGGAACAGGTTATGAAATTAAGGATAGGGGCAGAAGGATTCACTACAAATGACAAGGAAGTGTGTGAGGAATTGAATACGAAATTCCAGGAGGTCTTCACCTTAGAGCAAGGAGAAATTCCAGAGGTAAGTGTGGGAATAGCTAACCAGGAACCACTGGAAGAGTTTGAGATTACCAGCGGGGAAGTAAGGAAGTGTTTACTAGAGTTGAATGTGACAAAGGCTGTAGCCCCAAATGGAATCTCCCCTTGGGTTCTAAAGGAAGGAGCAGGAGAACTGTGCCTACCACTCTCCATACTGTATAACAAATCACTGGCAACAGGGGAACTGCCAGATATTTGGAAAGCAGCTAACGTAGTCCCGATATACAAGAAAGGGGATAGACAGGAGGCACTGAACTACAGGCCTGTGTCCCCTAACCTGCATACCATGTAAGCTGATGGAGAAGATTGTGCGAAAAAAACTAGTGGAGCGAAGGAACTTTGTAACACAGCATCAACATGGTTTCAGGGATGGCAGGTCCTGCCTCACAGGGTTACTTGAATTCAACGACCGTTCGTAGAATTCGTTCCTACGATTCGTTCCTCTCAATGTTTGCCGACGATGCAAAAATTATGAGGAGGATTGAAACAGAGGATGATAGTAGGAGGCTACAAGATAACCTAGATAGACTGAGTGAATGGTCCAAAATTTGGCTGTTGAAGTTCAACCCGAGTAAATGCAAAGTAATGAAACTAGGCAGTGGAAACAGGAGGCCAGACACAGGAAACAGAATAGGAGATGAAGTACTTAATGAAACAGACAGAGAGAAAGATCTAGGAGTTGATATCACACCAAAGCTGTCTCCTGAAGCCCACATAAAGAGAATAACGTCTGCGGCATATGCGAGGCTGGCTAACATCAGAACGGCGTTCAGGAACCTGTGTAAGGAATCATTCAAAATCTTGTACACAACATATGTAAGACCAATCCTGGAGTATTCGGCCCCAGCATGGAGCCCGTACCTTGTCAAGCACAAGACGAAGTTGGAAAAAGTCCAAAGGTATGCTACTAGACTAGTTCCAGAACTAAGAGGCATGAGTTATGAGGAAAGGCTGCGGGAAATGCACCTTACGACACTGGAAGACAGAAGAGTAAGGGGGACATAATCACAACCTACAAAATCCTCAGGGGAATCGACCGGGTAAACAAGGATGAACTATTCAACACTGGAAGGACACGAACAAGGGGACACAGGTGGAAGCTGAGTACCTAAATGAGCCACAGAGATATTAGAAAGAACTTTTTCAGTGTCAGAGTAGTTAATAAATGGAATGCACTAGGAAGTGATGTGGTGGAGGCTGACTCCATACACAGTTTCAAATGTAGATATGATAGAGCCCAGTAGGCTCAGGAATCTGTACACCAGTTGATTGACGGTTGAGAGGCGGGACCAAAGAGCCAGAGCTCAACCCCCGCAAGCACAATTAGGTGAGTACAATTAGGTGAGTACACACACACACACACACACACACACACACACACACACACACACACACACACACACACACACACACACACACACACACACACACACACACACACACACACACACACATAGGGACTAGGAGATAGGAGACCAAAGGGACAGTACACAATGAAGGGGAACAGCCTACCTGTAACGACGCGTGAAAGAGACCTGGGGGTGGACGTAACACCTAATCTATCTCCTGAGGCACATATTAATAGGATAACGACAGCAGCGTACTCTACACTGGCAAAAGTTAGAACATCATTCAGAAACCTAAGTAAGGAGGCATTTAGGGCGCTTTACACTGCCTACGTAAGGCCAGTCTTAGAGTATGCCGCCTCATCATGGAGTCCCCATCTGAAGAAGCATATAATGAAACTGGAAAAGGTTCAGAGGTTTGCAACGAGACTCGTCCCAGAGCTACGAGGGATGGGGTATGAAGAGCGCCTGAGGGAACTGTGCCTTACGACACTAGAAAGAAGAAGGGAGAGGGGGGACATGATAGGAACGTATAAGATACGCAGAGGAATTGACAGAGTGGACATAGACGAAATGTTCACACGGAATAGTAACAGAACGAGAGGACATGGATGGAAGCTTGAAACTCAGATGAGTCACAGAGATGTTAGGAAGTTTTCTTTTAGCGTGAGAGTAGTGGGGAAATGGAATGCACTTCAGGAACAGGTTGTGGAAGCAAATACTATTCATAATTTTAAAACCAGGTATGATAGGGAAATGGGACAGGAGTCATTGCTGTAAACAACCGATGCTCGAAAGGCGGGATCCAAGAGTCAATGCTCGATCCTGCAAGCACATATAGGTGAGTACATATAGGTGAGTACACACACACCTATTTGTCCTCAACCCTCGCAAGAACAAATAAGTGAATACAAATAGGTGAACACACACACACACATTCAGAAGCCTAAGTAAGGAGGGATTTAGGGCGCTTTACACTGCCTACATGAGGCCAGTCTTAGAAGGGACTCCTCATCATGGAGTCCCCATCTAAGTAAGCATATAAAGAAAAATGGAAAAGGTTCAGAGGTTTGCAACGAGACTCGTCCCAAAGTTACGAGGGATGGAGTATGATGAGCGACTGAGGGAACTGTGCCTTACGACACTAAAAAGAAGGGAGAGGGGGGACATTATAGGAACGAATAAAATACTCAAGGGGATTGACAGAGTGGACATAGACGAAATGTTCACACGGAATAGTAACAGAACGAGGGGACATGGATGGACACTGGAAATTCAGATGAGTCACAGGGATGTTAGGAAGTTTTCTTTGAGCGTGAGAGTAGTGGGAAAATGGAATGCACTTCAGGAACAGGTTGGGGAAGGAAATACTATTCATTATTTTATAACTAGGTATGATAGGGAAATAGGACCATAGTCATTGCTGTAAACAACTGATACTCGAAAGGCGGAATCCAAGAGTCAATGCTCGATCCTGCAGACACAAATAGGTGAGTACGCACACACACACACACACACACACACACACACACACACACACACACACACACACACACACACACACACATGGGGGCCTCGTAGCCTGGTGGATAGCACGCAGGACTCGTAATTCTGTGGCGCGGGTTCGATTCCCGCTCGAGGCAGAAACAAATGGGCAAAGTTTCTTTCACCCTAAGTGCCCCTGTTACCTAGCAGTAAATAGGTACCTGGGAGTTAGTCAGCTGTCACGGGCGGTTTCCTGGGGTGTGTGTGTGTGTGGTGTGGAAAAAAAAAGTAGTTAATAAACAGTTGATTGACAGTTGAGAGGCGGGCCGAAAGAGCAAAGCTCAACCCCCGCAAAAACACAACTAGTAAACACACACACACACACATATCCGGCCCAAGCTGTTGGGCCGGATGGAATCTCGCCATGGGTATTGAAAGAGTGTGCAGGAGCACTTTGCCTACCACTCTCCATAGTGTATAGTAGGTCACTGGAAACGGGGGACCAACCAGAAATATGGAAGACTGCTAATGTAGTACCAATATACAAAATGGGTGACAGACAAGAGGCACTGAACTACAGGCCAGTGTCCTTAACTTGTATACCATGCAAGGTGATGGAGAAGATTGTGAGAAAAAACCTAGTAACACATCTGGAGAGAAGAGACTTCGTGACAACCCATCAACATGGGTTCAGGGAGGGTAAATCTTGCCTTACAGGATTGATAGAATTCTACGATCAGGTGACAAAGATTAAACAAGAAAGAGAAGGGTGGGCGGACTGCATTTTTCAAAGGTCAGAAAGCCTTTGACACAGTACCCCATAAAAGGTTGATGCATAAGCTAGAGAAACAGGCAGGAGTAACTGGTAGGGCGCTCCAGTTGATAAGGGAGTACCTAAACAATAGGAAGCAGAGAGTTACAGTGAGGGGAGAGACCTCACAATGGCGTGAAGTCACCAGTGGAGTCCCACAGGGCTCTGTCCTTGGACCTATCCTGTTTCTGATATACGTAAATGATCTCCCAGAGGGTATAGACTCATTCCTCTCAATGTTTGCTGACGACGCCAAAATTATGAGAAGGATTAAGACAGGAGGACAGCTTGAGGCTTCAAGAAGACCTGGACAAGCTGTAGGAATGGTCGAACAAATGGCTGTTAGAGTTTAATCCAAGCAAATGTAATGTAATGAAGATAGGGGTAGGAAGCAGGAGACCAGATACAAGGTATCACTTGGGAGATGAAATACTTTAAGAGTCCGAGAGAGAGAAAGACCTGGGGGTTGATATCACGCCAGACCTGTCCCCGGATGCTCATAGCAAGAGGATAACAGCAGCAGCATATCCCAGGTTGGCTAACATAAGGACGGCCTTTAGAAACTTGTGTAAGGAATCTTTCAGAACATTATATACCACATATGTCTGACCAATCCTGGAGTATGCGGCACCAGCATGGAGTCCATATCTAGTCAAGCATAAGACTAAAATGGAAAAGGTTCAAAGGTTTGCCACCAGAATAGTACCCGAGCTGAGAGGTATGAGCTACGAGGAGAGACTACGGGAATTAAACCTCACTTCGTTGGAAGACAGAAGAGTTAGGGGGGACATGATCACCACATTCAAGATCCTCAAGGGAATTGACAGGGTTGATAAAGACAGGCTGTTTAACACAAGGGGCACACGCACTAGGGGACACAGGTGGAAACTGAGTGCCCAAATGAGCCACAGAGATATTAGAAAGAACTTTTTTAGTGTCAGAGTGGTTGAAAAATGGAATGCATTAGGAAGTGATGTGGTGGAGGCTGACTCCATACACAGTTTCACATATAGATATGATCCATATATAGCCCAGAAGGGTCAGGATCCCGTACACTAGTTGATTGACAGTTGAGAGGCGGGACCAAAGAGCCAGAGCTCAAGCAAGCACAAATTGGTGAGTACAAATATATGAGTACACACACACACATGGGGGCCTCGTAGCCTGGTGGATAGCGCGCAGGACTCGTAATTCTGTGGCGCGGGTTCGATTCCCGCACGAGGCAGAAACAAATGGGCAAAGTTTCTTTCACCCTAAGTGCCCCTGTTACCTAGCAGTAAATAGGTACCTGGGAGTTAGTCAGCTGTCACGGGCTGCTTCCTGGGGTGTGTGTGTGTGGTGTGGTGTGGTGTGGTGTGGGAAAAAAAAAAAAAAAAAAAAAAAAAAAAAAAAAAAAAAAAAAAAAAAAAAAAAAAAAAAAAAAAAAAAAAAAAAAAAAAACAGTAGTAAACAGTTGATTGACAGTTGAGAGGCGGGCCGAAAGAGCAAAGCTCAACCCCCGCAAAAACACAACTAGTAAACGCAACTAGTAAACACACACACACACACGTGTGTGTGTTTGGCACACGATGAACCAGCGAGACTCGACCTAATCTTCACTCTGAATGACTCCTACATAAGGGAAGTTGACTTCGAGGCCCCAGAAGGAATGAGCGATCACAGTGTACTGATGTTTGAGTATTTGGTCGACGAAGGGCAAAAGTTCTCGAGAAAGGGAACTGAAAGCAAAAGGCTGGCATTCCGAAAGGGAAATTACGAGGAGATAAGAAAATTCCTAACAGATATAACATGGGAATCAGAGCTAAGGGGAAAGACGGGCCAATACATGATGGAACACATCCCGCAGGAGTGCAAGGAGGCAGCAGAAAAATTTATCCCGGCCCAAATTGTAAAAAATTAAATGCAGATGAGAAACCCATGGTTTAATCAGAGATGTAATCTAGCTAAGCAACAACGTAAAATAGCATGGAGAAACTATAGAAATAACAGGACACTTGAGAGCAGAGAAGGTTACCAGAGAGCCAGGAATGTATATGTCAGGGTGAGAAGAGAGGCAGAAGGGCAATATGAAAACGACATAGCAAGCAAGGCTATGACCCAACCCAAATTGCTGTGCAGCCACATCAGGAGAAAGACAACAGTGAAGGAACAGGTAATGAACTGAGGATAGGGGCAGACAGATTCACTACAAACGACAAAAAAATGTGCAAGGAACTCAGTATGAAAATCCAGGAAGTCTTCACACTAGAGCAAGGAGAAGTTCCAGAGATAAGAGAAGGAATAATTAACCAGGCACCACTAGAGGAATTTGAGGTTACCAGTGATGATGTAAGGAAGCTTTTGCTAGAGTTGGATGTGAAAGGCCCTGATCGAATATCACCATGGATACTAAAGGAAGGAGCAGAAGCACTGTGCCAGCCACTCTCCATTGTAACTGCAGGCAGTGTCTCTAACTTGCATACCATGGAAACCAATGAAGAAAATTGTGCGAAAAAAGATAGTCAAACATCAGGAGCGTAGGAACTTTGTGTTACAACACCAACATGGTTTCAGGGATGGTAAGTCATGCCTCACAGGATTAATTGAATTCTATGATCAGGCATAGAAGCCGGTCGGCCGAGCGGACAGCACACTGGACTTATGATCCTGTGGTCCCTGGTTCGATCCCGGGCGCCGGCGAGAAATAATCGGCAGACTTTCTTTCACCCTATGCTCCTGTTACCTAGCAGTAAAATAGGTACCTGGGTGTTAGTCAGCTGTCACGGGCTGCATCCTGAGGGTGGAGGCCTGGTCGAGGACCGGGCCGCGGGGACACTAAATCCCCGAAATCATCTCAAGATAACCTCAAGATAAGATAACCCAGGCAACAAGAATCAGACAAGAGAGGGGTGGGCAGACTGTATAATTTTAGATTTCCAGAAAGCCTTTGACACAGGGCCATACCAGAGACTAGTGAGAGATGGAGATGCAGGCTGGAGTGAAAGGGAAGGTACTCCATTGGATAAGGGAGTACCTAAGTAACAGACGGAAGCGAGTCACTGTGCGGGGTGAGGTCTCAGATTTGCGAAACGTCACCAGTGGGTCCCACAGGGTTCAGTCTTTGGACCCATACTGTTTCTTATATATGTAAATGATCTTCCAGATGGTATAGAATAATTCCTCTCATTGTTTGCTGATGGTGCAAAAATTATGAGGAGGATTAAGACGGGGAAGACAGTATGAGACTACAAGATGACCTAGACAGACTGCATGATTGGTCCAACAAATGGCTACTAAAGTTCATCCATAGTAAATGTAAGGTAATGAAACTAGGCAGTGGAAACAGGAGGCCACACACACACGGGTCAACAGGTATGTCCAACACACACGACTCAACACGAATGACCCACAAACACACACGGGTCAACAGGCCGGCACCATACACATGCGCCAACAGGTATGCCCAACACACAAACGGGTGAACATGTATGCCCCCAAATATAAGGGTCAACAGATATGCCCCTACACACACACAGGGGTCAACAGGGATGCCCCACACACACGGGTCAACAGGTTTGCCACACACAGAGTCAACAGGAATATCCCATACACTCAAATGGGTCTACAGGTATGCCACACACACACACACACGGGGTAAACAGGTATGCCACACACACGGGTCAACAGGTCTGCCACACTCTCACGGGTCAACATATATGCACCACACACAGAAATCAACAGGTATGCCACATACACACACGGGTCAACAGGTATGCCCCGCACACACGGGTTAACAGGTATGCCCCACACACACACACGTCACTCGGGTCAACAGGTATGCCCCACACACACATGGGCTAACATGTATGACCCACACACACATGGGTCAACAGATATGTCCCACACACACACACATGGGTTAACAGGTATGCCCAACACACACACGGGTCTGCCGGTATGCCCCACAATCACACCGGTCAACAGGTAAGCCCCACACAAACACGGGTCAACAGGTGTGTTGACCCGTGTTTGCCTCGGGTCCGGTAGGGGCCTCGTAGCCTGGTGGATAGCGCGCAGGGCTCGTAATTCTGTGGCGCGGGTTCGATTCCCGCACGAGGCAGAAACAAATGGGCAAAGTTTCTTTCACCCTGAATGCCCCTGTTACCTAGCAGTAAAATAGGTACCTGGGTGTTAGTCAGCTGTCACGGGCTGCTTCCTGGGGGTGGAGGCCTGGTCGAGGACCGGGCCGCCGGGACACTAAAAAACCCAGAAACCATGTCAAGATAACCTCAAGATAACCCGTGTTTGTTGCTCATACCTGTTGATCCGTGTGTGTGTGTGTGTGGCATACCTGTTGATTTTTGTGTGTGGGGCATACCTGTTGACCCGTGTGTGTTTGTGGTGTATACGTGTTGACCCGTGTGTGTGTGTGGCATTCCTGTTGACCCGTGTGTGTGTGGGGCATATCTGTTGACCCCTGTATGTGTGGGGCATACCTGTGGACCCCTGTATGTGTATTCACCTAGTTGTGCTTCCGGGGGTTGAGCTTTGCTATTTCGGCGTGCCTCTCAACTGTCAATCAACTGTTTACTACTTTTTTTTTTTCAACACCAAACACACACCCCAGGAAGCAGCCTGTGACAACTACCTAACTCCCAGGTACCTATTTACTGCTAGGTAACAGAGGCATTCAGGGTGAAAGAAACTTTGCCCATTTGTTTCCGCCGGGTGCGGGAATCGAACCCGCGCCACAAAATTACCAGTCCCGAGCGCTATCTACTAGGCTACCAGGCCCCCCACAGGTATGTGTGGGGCATACCTGTTGACACGCATGTGTGAGGGGGTATACCTGTTGACCCGTGTGTCTGTGGGGCGTTCTTGTTGACCCATGTGTGTGTGGGGGGTAGGCATACCTGTTGACCTCATTGGTGTGAGGCATACCTGTTGACACGTGTGTGTGGGGGGGGCATATCTGTTGACCAGTGTGTGTGTGGGGCATACCTGTTGACCTATGTATGTTTGGGGGTAGGCATACGTGTTGACCCGTGTGTGTGGGGCATACCTGCTGACCCGTCAGTGTTCGTGTGTGTGGAATACCTGTTAACCCGTGAGTGTGAGTGGCATACATGATGACCCATGTTTGTGTGGGGCATACCTGTTGATCAGCGTGTGTGTGTGGCTTACCTGTTTACCTCTGTGTACTCACCTAGTTGTACTCACCTAGTTGTGTCTGCAGGATCGAGCATTGACTCTTGGATCCCGCCTTTCGAGCATCGGTTGTTTCAGCAATGACTCCTGTCCCATTTCCCTATCATACCTGGTTTTAAAATTATGAATAGTATTTGCTTCCACATCCTGTTCCTGAAGTGCATTCCATTTTCCCACTTCTCTCACGCTAAAAGAAAACTTCCTAACATCTCTGAGACTCATCTGAGTTTCAAGCTTCCATCCATGTCCCCTCGTTCTGTTACTATTCCGTTAAACATTTCGTCTATGTCCACCCTGTCAATCCCTCTGAGTATCTTATACGTTCCTATCATGTCCCCCCTCTCCCTTCTTCTTTCTAGTGTCGTAAGGCACAGTTCCCTCAGGCGCCCCTCATACCCCATCCCTCGTAGCTCTGGGACGAGTCTCGTTGCAAACCTATGAACCTTTTCCAGTTTCATTATATGCTTCTTCAGATGGGGACTCCATGATGAGGCGGCATACTCTAAGACTGGCCTTACGTAGGCAGTGTAAAGCTCCCTAAATGCCTCCTTACTTAGGTTTCTGAATGATGTTCTAACTTTTGCCAGTGTAGATTACGCTGCTGTCGTTATTCTATTTATATGTGCCTCAGGAGATAGATTAGGTGTTATGTCCACCCCCAGGTCTCTTTCTCGCGTCGTCACAGGTAGGCTGTTCCCCCTTCATTGTTTACTGTCCCTTTGGTCTCCTATCTCCTAGTCCCATTTCCATAACTTTACATTTGCTCGTAATGAATTCCAGTAGCCATTTCTCTGACCATCTCTGCAACCTGTTCAGGTCCTCTTGGAGGATCCTGCAATCCTCATCTGTCACAACTCTTCTCATCAACTTTGCGTCATCCGCAAACATCGACATGTAGGACTCTACGCCAGTAAACATGTCGTTAACATATACAAGAAATAGAATTGGTCCCAGCACCGATCCTTGTGGTACTCCACTTGTTACTGTTCGCCAGTCCGACTTCTCACCCCTTACCGTAACTCTTTGGCTCCTTCCTGTTAGGTAGTTCCTTATCCATGCTAGGACCTTTCCCCCCACCCCCGCCTGCCTCTCGAGCTTGAACAGCAGTCTCATGTGCGGTACTGTATCAAAGGCTTTTTGGCAGTCCAGAAATATGCAGTCTGCCCAACCATCTCTGTCCTGTCTTATCCTCGTTATTTTATCATAGAATTCCAGAAGGTTTGTTAGGCACGATTTCCCTGTCCAGAACCCATGTTGATGTTTGTTCACAAACCTAATGTTCTCCAGGTGTGCAACCAGTCGTAGCCTAATTATTCTTTCCAGTATTTTACAGGGGATGCTTGTCAGTGATACAGGTCTATAGTTAAGTGCCTCCTTCTTATCACCTTTCTTGAAGATCGGCACGACATTTGCCTTCTTCCAGCAATTGGGCAATTCTCCTGATATAAGTGACTCATTAAAGATCATTGCCAGAGGCACGCTGAGGGCCTGTGCTGCTTCTTTTAGTATCCAAGGTGATACTTTGTCTGGTCCAACTGCTTTAGTTGCATCTAGAGTTGTCAACTGTTTCATAACCTCCTCTGATGTCACCTCTATATCTGATAGTCTTTCATCTAGGTAACCCCTTCCAACAATGGGAGCTGCTCAGGCTCGGTAGTGAACACTCCATGGAAACTGGCATTCAGTGCCTCGCAGATTTCCTTGTCACTTTCAGTATATGCCCCCTCTGCCTTCCCTAGTCTTGTCACTTGGTCGTTCACCGACATTTTTCTTCTTATATGACTGTGTAGTAACTTAGGTTGTTTTTTCGCTTTGATTGCAATATCGTTTTCATAGTCCCTTTCCGATGTTCGTCTTATGTTAATGTAATCGTTCCTAGCTCTGTTGTATCTGATCCTGTTGTCCTCTGTTCTTTGTCTTCTGTACTTCCTCCACTCCCGCCTGCTGGCCATTTTTCCTTCCTGACACTGTCTATTAAACCATGGGTTATTATAGTCCTTCTTATTTTTTCCCTTTACCGTTGGTATAAATCTCTCTTCGGCCTCCTGGCATTTCTGTATGACTAGGTCCATCATATCTTGGACTGTTTTTCCTCTAATTTCTTCCTCCCACTGCACTTCACCCAGATAGTCCCTTATCCTCATATAGTCCCCTTTCCTGTAGTCAGCTCTCCTTTCCCAGATCTCTTG
This sequence comes from Procambarus clarkii, assembly GCF_040958095.1. Lineage (NCBI taxonomy): Eukaryota > Metazoa > Arthropoda > Malacostraca > Decapoda > Cambaridae > Procambarus > Procambarus clarkii. Next base: position 28,654,476 of record NC_091163.1, read on the forward strand.
TCCCATGGTCATAAGTTTGAATTCCATCATGTAGTCAAAGACTAGGACACAATGGTCACTGGCCCCTAGATGTATTTCATGCTCTAAATTCTCGATGTCTTCTACGTTCTGGGTGAAAAACAGGTCTAATAGGCTCGGTGCATCTCCTCCTCTTTCCCTTGTGTCTTCCTTCACATGTTGTGTCAGGAAATTCCTGTCTATAACATCTACTAATTTTGCTCCCCACGTTTCGTCCCCTCCATGGGGATTCCTTGATTCCCAATTTATCTCTCCATGATTTAGGTCTCCCATGATCAGCAGCTTCGCTCTCATTCTGTGGGCTAGTGTTGCTGCCTTCTGCAGTTCATCTATACATGCTTTGTTGTTGTCATCATACTCCTGCCTGGGTCTTCTACTGTTTGGTGGGGGATTGTAGATTACCAAGATCACAATCTTCCTCCCATCTACTGTCAGAGTTCCATGTATGAAGCTTGTGCACTCATTGGTAACTCGATTTCCCAGGTCTTCAAACTTCCATTTCCGCTATATTAGGAGTGCTACTCCCCCTCCCTGTCTCTGTGTCCTCTCTTTTCGTATCACCTGGTACCCTTCAGGAAAGATTGCATCTGAGATCATGTCATTAATTTTAGTTTCCACAATTGCAACTATGTCAGGATCTGCTTCACTCACTCTTTCTTTTATCTCTTCTGCTTTATTAGATACCCCATCAGCATTGGTGTACCAAACCTTGAGATTCTTCATGGAAACTCTTGTACCAGAGTTCTCCCTTTCTCTGGGGGTGTGGGGGGATCTGGGGGGTGTCTGGGGGGTGACTGGGGGCAGGGGGGGATCTGGGGGATCTGGGGGGTGTCTGGGGGATGACTGGAGGCGGGGGGGATCCGGGGGCTGTCCGGGGGGATCCGGGGGGTGTCTGGGGGGGTCCGGGGGGTGTATGGAGGGTGAAAGAGGTCAGGAGGGGTGCTTGGGGGGCTACTGAGGGCTGGGCTTCTAGGAAGGTAGGTAGGAGGGTCTGGGGTAGGGCCTGGGTAGGTAGGTCTGGAGTAGGAAGGGCATACTGGGTCTGAAGATTAGGGAGGGCATAGAGAGGGTTGGGAGATAGCGTAAGGTTGGGAGTCAGATAGAGGTTGAGAGGTTGGGAGGGGGAAGGATAGAGGGGGTGGGGGGAACCTCCCACCCCCCTCGCAAGGGTGGGGGGTCACATGGAAGGAGAGGGGATGAGGAGGGTTGAGGGCTGGGTAGGCTTTGGGTGTTGAGGGGATGAGGGCTGGGTGGGTTCTTGGGGTTGAGGGGATGAGGGCTGGGTGGGTTTTGGGGGTTGAGGAGATGAGGGCTGGGTGGGTTTTGGGGATTGAGAGGATGAGGGCTGGACGGGTTTTGGGGGTTGAGGTGATGAGGGGGTCCTTGGAATGTGGGATGAATTTGACTGCAGTGGGGTCAGAGGGGTCAAGGGATGTGTTGGGGAGATAAGCAGGGGCGGCTGATTTGGGGAAGGGGTGACCTGAGAAGCAGGTGTGAGCTGGTTATCATGGGGTGGATTAGCACTGGGGTGTGTAGCTACTCTCAAATGGGAAGAGTTGTATTGTTGTTTGCTTGCTCTGTGGGCAATCTGTTCCTCCTTCGACATGAATTTGTCAATATATACATTGTAGTAATCTTCGCTACCTCTGAGCAAGTGTTTGTGATGCAGTATGTAATCCACTGCCTCTTCGTTAGTGAACTGTACCAGGACAGGTCGTTTCCTGTTACAGTTGTATGGTCCAATGCGTCGTTGAACTTGCACCTCATTCCCTGCCATCTGGGCTCTCATGTGTCTCAAGATCCCCTGATTTGATTGATTGTTGCCGCGGAAGGCGGCTAGTTTATTGTGCACCCCATACTCATCCTGTGAGCGGTAGTGCAAAAGCATTACAGAGGGCACAAAAGGTCTTTATCAGACCTCATCTTAGATTATTACATAAACAATTTCTTCAATCCTTCACACCTTATAGATACAATGTCAGCTTGTTACAGAAAAAGTGCTATTACAAGAGCTACATATTTACAGTAAGTCATCATACATCAATGGTAGGTCTTGTCGTTAATACATAATAGTTTGGCCAATGGGGATATTACAGAGTCATAGGGGAGCTTCTGTTTATTATTAGTCCTCACAATACACTACTTGTTTCTGAATCTCATATGTCGTTCATCTACTGGAAGCAAAATGTGGGTACAGTGCAAGGATTTCAGGTAATTTATCCATGGTAATAAGATAGGTTGCCATATCATACAGAGTGAGCTTAGATTTATCTCTCAAAGGCTCAATTTTACAACAATCCAAGATATAGTGTTCTAGTGTGTGTCCCTGCCTATGTCCACACACTTTACACTTTACTTCATCTAGATCCATATACAAGCCGAACTGCCAGAGATACTTGTAGCCAAGTCTTATACGAGCTGTGACAACATCTGTTAGTCTACTGACTTTGTTACTTGCCCCATACACATGTTTTACTTCACACATTTCATTGTGATGAACAATGGACCTACTAGTTCCAGTTTGCACTGTTCTACTTTCTTCAAATCCATCTAGGAGTTCTCGTCTAATGGCACTTTTAAGGGACCTATTTGATAACTCAAGATTCCATTCAATACTGTCTTTATTTACTGCAGCCTTAGCAAGGGCGTCAACTTTGTCATGTTCCTGCATGCCAATGTGAGAAGGAATCCACAACATTTTTATATTTACCCTCTTGCTAAGTATTCTTACATATCTACGTCTAGCTTCCAAGACAAGCACGTTATTACTTGATTGCAAACTGTTTATTGCTCGTAGTGAGGATAGGGAGTCAGAAATAATTAAGCTGTCTACTTCAGTGTTGTCAATAATTTCGAGTGCTACCAGTATCGCTACCAACTCGGCTTGCATTGTGGACGCCCAGTTACTAATTCGGATATTTCTTTGAATTATTCTGCCATCGGGCTGATGAGCAATAACAGCACTTCCTGCCCTCCCTGTAGCTGTATTGAGTGATCCGTCAGTGTATATGGTCTGTGCAATGTTGTTTTCAGCTTGTATATTGTGAATGTGTTCTATGGTGCTTAATTTAGCAGCAAGCTGAGCATGAGGGTTGCTTGTGATTAGTTTCTTGGTGGGGTATGCAGGGGTCAGGATGTCAAAAGGTACTATCTGCCTGGGTGGAAGGAAGTGCTGTACTCTTTCATCTGTATATACATCGTGCAGTCCCATCATTTTAATATGAGTGGCAGTTCTTTGAATCCATTTAGACTCGCTAGTTCCATTTCGTATGTGTTCTAACAGTGCAACTGACACAATGTTGTTTTTGTTATCACGCAGCAGCTTTGGTCCCATCATAAGATTAATTTCAAATATTCTATCTCGAATGCTAAGTATATTTAATTCTTTCTGCATGTTGAGAACTTTGGTAGTTATAGGACAGCGAAGTATAATTCTGAGTGCTTCATTTTGCATTTTTTCCAGTCTATCAATACTTTTGCCATTCTGCAGGACCAAAGCTGGTGCATGATAGTCTATCAGAGACCTTATATACGCTAAATACATCATTCTTGCTATTCTAATATTAACACCATATTTCGGGCTGTACCCCACTACAGTTCTGAGAGCCTTGAGTCTGTCTCTACATTGTTGATGTAACTTATTGACTGCAGTTGAGGTACAAGGGACAGAGACTCCAAGGTATTTGAAAGAAGAGACATAGTCTATTGGTATGTTGTCTATCTTAAGTTTTCGTGGTCCACTTTTGCGGTTGCCAATTTGTCTGTTAAATACCTTAGTTTTAGCAGCGTTGATTACAAGACCAAGGCTCTCACAAGTTGTATGTATACAATTTAAGACTGTTTGCATTTCGCGGTGGGTTTTAGTATGCACAAGAATGTCATCTGCATAGCTGATAGTGATGTTTGCCGGACTAGTTGGGATTGATTTTAGTAAAGCATTAATTAGAACATTAAACAAGGTAGGACTAAGTACTCCTCCTTGTGGGGTGCCTAGTTGCATTACTTTAGTTTCACTCTTGTAGCCTTGGAACAGTGCAGAGGACTTCCGGTTGGTTAGATAGCCTCGTATCCATTGTAATAAATGTCCCCCTATATCCATTCTCGCTAATTCATACATAATCACTCCCCTATTAGCAATATCAAATGCATTTTTTAAATCAAGAAATGTTGTGTACTTGTGCCTTTTATCTCCATGAACAGTAAGAAAGGTTGTGATACAGTTGTGTACACTTTTACCATGTGTGTAACCATTGATATCAGGTGACATGTGCTCTTTAACTCTATACAATAATCTATTAAGCACCATTCTCTCAAAGGTTTTGCACATGCAACTGGTCAGTGAGATGGGACGGAAAGCATCAGGTTGGCCAGGCTTTGGTACAGGTACCGTAAGACTGGTGGTCCATGATACTGGCAACTGCCCAGTGACATAGCTAGCATTAAACAATTCTAATAATGGGCTACCGGGTACACGATGTAGGAGTCTTAGAATATCATAGGTGATGCCGTCCTCACCAGGAGCAGTGCTACCGCCCCTGGAGATTGGGCTGCATCCAATTCATAATCTGTATATGGAACATCACATTCATCATGTTGCTTGCTCAACATGAAATTTATGAGAGCATTTCTGTCTGTGGACCTCTCCTGCAATTTCTCCCTAGTGCTAGCTGGTAACATTCCAAGGCTGGAAACCTGAGCCCATTTTGCAATTAACTGATTGGCTTTCTGTAGCGGGTTTGGGTGTGAAACTTGTCTACTATTTTTACCAATAATTTTGTTTATGCCTTTCCAGGCTTTGCCCAGGGGAGTATGCAGGTTAAGTCCACTAACAAAACCCTCCCATTCATTTTGTCTCAGTTCAGTCATTCTCTCCCTTGCCGCTGCAAGCGCGGCCTGAAACAGTTTTAACATTTGAGGAGTTCTAAGGTTCTTATATGCTTTACCTGTCTGTCTAGCAATTGATTTAAGCTCTTTCAGTTTAGCATCATCATAGTACTGGTTGTGTCTGACCTGTTTACCAGTACTTCTTTTTGTTTGGTGTGACTCCCCTGTAGCTCCAAATCCTCAACCTCCATCCTTTCCTGCCTCGATGGTGCCCTGGCTTCAAGCAATCCATGGATTATGATTGTCCTCTTTCTCAGTTCAGGGTCATGCTGGTGGCCCTCTCCCTGGCTGACCCCCACCCCTCCCACACCCGCTACTCCACCTACTACTACTCCCCCTTCCCCTGCCAAGCTTCCCTTATTCCTGCCAAATTCATTAGTAAGCCTAGATATTTCTCCTTGCCATTCTACCCTGCTCTTCGTGATTTCCTCTTGAATATAATCCATAAACTCTTGTTTGAGTCTTTGAACCTCGTCCTGTATCTTATTAAAGACTTCACTTTTAATCCCCTGGATTAGATCACCTATCCAAACATCCCTCTTCTCTACAAATTTCCCAATCATCTTCTCCACAAACCTATCTTCTTCCTCAATCATAATACTGTTGGACCTAAACACCCTTCATGACCTAGTCATTGCTATAATGCAACCTTACCCACAGGGGTTCCAAGTATCTTACCGTCCTGCTAACACAATAGGTGAGTGAATCTCCAATCGTGGTCCCAGGTAGTGGTAGAAGGGTTGCTGCCGGAGGTGAGGTCACGCGGTCAGAGTCCGGTGAGGTCTGCTTCCACACTGCACACTGCCACAGTACTTCCTCAACTATTTTGAATTACGCTATTTAAACTGTTTCTCTTCACTACCTTATGGCTTTGGTCAAAACCCAAGGTTTTTTCATTCACTTGTACACACTTATTCACTTCGAAGTTGCCTGATTACCCCTCCTACTCCACTAGTGAACTAGGAGCTCCCAACCCCACGTCCACCCAACACGATGGTCACAAGACAAGTGTGTGTGTGTGTGTGTGTGTGTGTGTGTGTGTGTGTGTGTGTGTGTGTGTGTGTGTGTACTCACCTATTTGTACTCACCTATTTGTGCTTGCGGGGGTTGAGCTTTGGCTCTTTGGTCCCGCCTCTCAACTGTCAATCAACTGGTGTACAGATTCCTGAGCCTACTGGGCTCTATCATATCTACATTTAAAACTGTGTATGTATTCATTAGTAAGCCTCGATATTTCTCCTTGCCATTCTACCCTGCTCTTCGTGATTTCCTTTTGAATATAATCCATAAACTCTTGTTTATGGATTTATGTGTTTGTGTGTGTGTGTGTGTGTGTGTGTGTGTGTGTATGTGTGTGTGTGTGTATGTATGTGTGTGTACTCACCTAGTTGTGTTTGCGGGGGTTGAGCTCTGGCTCTTTGGTCCCGCCTCTCAACCGTCAATCAACAGGTGTACAGATTCCTGAGCCTATCGGGCTCTATCATATCTACACTTGAAACTGTGAATGGAGTCAGCCTCCACCACATCACTTCCTAATGCATTCCATTTGTCAACCACTCTGACACTAAAAAAGTTTTTTCTAATATCTCTGTGGCTCATTTGGGCACTCAGTTTCCACCTGTGTCCCCTTGTGCGTGTTCCCCTTGTGTTAAATAGACTGTCTTTATCTACCCTATCAATTCCCTTCAGAATCTTGAATGTGGTGGTCATGTCCCCCCTAACGCTTCTGTCTTCCAGCGAAGTGAGGTTTAATTCCCGTAGTCTCTCCTCGTAGCTCATACCTCTCAGCTCGGGTACTAGTCTGGTGGCAAACCTTTGAACCTTTTCCAGTTTAGTCTTATCCTTGACTAGATATGGACTCCATGCTGGGGTTGCATACTCCAGGATTGGCCTGACATATGTGGTATACAAGGTTCTGAATGATTCTTTACGCAAGATTCTGAATGCCGTTCGTATGTTGGCCAGCCAGGCATATGCCGCTGATGTTATCCGCTAGATATGTGCTGCAGGATACTCCCTCTGTGTTGACTTCGAAGCTCTCAGCAACTTCTTCCCCAAAGACAAACCTGCAACCTATTGACACGCCAATAAAAATGTTTCCTTATAAACACATAGACGAAATAATCCACTCAATATGTTTGCATCCAACATCTATCTGCTCTCTACATGCAGTGAGAATGGACTCTCCCATTGGGCTGGTCCATGCTCCGCTGTGCCCGGAGGTCCCTCAACTCAGGGAGGGTCCTCCGCCGCCAGTCAGTTGGCTTCAGGCGGTCGACGGGAGAGGACGTGCTGCTCGTCCCTCCAGCTGTCTCTCTCATCTCCGTCCTCTCATTTAGGCTTCCTGCCTTACCAAAACATTTCTAACTTATCAATAAACATTCGCTACTGTCGCTGGGCACACGACCAACTATAGGTAATCACTATAAACTGGCTTATATCGGGCTTACCACAGATTGTCTAGTCGAGGGCGCTATCCCTCTGACGGCGTCTGGTCAGGGCGCTCCCACAGCCCACGAAAATGTCTCTGGGCGGCTTAATGCTCTCTCCTCGCCGTCCAGGACTTGAGACCACAACTTCCCAGCTCGATTCCACAGCTGGCACGTCTGCATACTTCTCCTCTCTTGGAAATATATCACTAAGGGTTCCTTTCTGACGGGAGCTCGAACGGAGCACAGCTTCCCCCTGTGGTGTCAGGCGCTCAAGTAAGCTCAAAGCCTTCCAGAAGCAAGCCTCACGCCTCCAGCAAATTATCCACATCTCCTAACTAGTCATTTATCTATTTTCTTATTCACTGCCCGTAATCTAAAATTGTTCATCATATCCAACCAGCTATTTTACATCGGTGTCTTCACCTCCATATTTCCCAGACCATATAGTCAGGTCAGGCTTGATAGAATAATTCTCAAAGGGGAGACTCGTTTTTCGGCTGCCTGGGATCATAACGCTCGTCAGAACATTTCGTTTATGTCCACTCTGTCAATTCCCCTGAGTATTTTATACGTTCATATTATATCCCCCCCCCCTCTCCCTTCTCTTTCCTAGTGTTATAAGGCTCTGTTCCTTCAGGCGCTCTTCATACCCCATCCCTCGTAACGCTGGAACGAGTCTCATTGCAAAGCTCTGAACCTTTTCCAATTTCCTTATGTGTTTCCTGAGATGGGGACTCCATGATGAACCGGCAAACTCTAAAACTGGCCTCACGTAGGCAGTGTAAAACGCCCTAAATGCCTCCTTACTTAGGTTTCTAAATGATGTTCTAACTTTTGCTAGTGTAGAGTACGCTGCTGTCGTTATCCTATTTATATGTGCCTCAGGAGATAGATTAGGTGTGTCTGTGTTTACTCACCTAGTTGAGCTTACGGGAGTTGAGCTCACGGGAGTTGAGCTCAGGATCTTCGGGCCCGCCTCTCAATGGTCAATCAACTGATTTTTGTTTGTTTTCTCTCTCTCTCTCACACACACACACACACACACACACACACACACACACACACACACACACACACACACACACACACACACACACACACACACACACACACACAGGAAGCAGCTCGTAGCAGTCATCTAACTCCCAGATACCTATTTACTGCTAGGTGAACAGGCGCATCTGGGTGAAAAAAGCTGCTAATTTGTTTTCTCCTCCCATCGATCAAACCCTGACCCTTGAGACTACGAATCCCGAGCGCTGTTAACTGAGCTGTCAGGCCCCTATATGCGTGTGTATAGAGGCGAGTTAGGATAATCGACACGTGTGTTACGGAGATCAGGCAGCAGTAGAGCATCCAAGAACTGTGTCCAGGAAATCACCTAAAGTATCAGATTCGTTTATTTCTTTGGTTTATTAAATCATAATTTGTTAACATTTTTTCTCTGGCCTCGGATTTTTATTTTTATTGTTTTTGTATGAGACCATTATATTGTCCTGCCTACTAATAAACAATGAAAGATTGAACGAATGTAAATGGGAAATGATAATGAGATAAAGGATGAGATAATGAGAGACCAGATGAGAACACTGAGGAGAGAACCGCCTGTAATCCCAGCAATGAGTGTGACGTCATGACTGCAGGTATGTAGAGAGATGATGATGGGTGGGTTATGGGGATTAGGGGGGAGGGGAGGGTAGGTGGGATTCCAACCCGTGTGACCTGGCACCGCCTTGCCTACAACTCCTACACGTTGCTGGGTGAGTTACTGCAGGTGTGGCTGGCACGACAGGGGTTTAGTGCAGGTTGTGTGATGGGGTCTTCTGGGTGTAGTGGGTTATAGTTTTTTTGCATGACCACCGTCACCGTCATGATACATAAAGAATGTATGATACATAATGCATGAATGATACATAATGCTTGTGTGATACACTACAAATTATTAATCAACACATTACTTGTAGCGATGCTGCAATACAATAATACTCTTCCAGCAGTAAAAAATTAACCAATCGCATTTGCTGTCTATTTCAACACACTGAAACATACTTGCCCTCAGTGGCAACACAGAACAGCATATTTGCCAACATTACAAAATATATTTCCCCTCCATAACATAATATATTTGGCCCCAACCAACGCCACCATTGAAACACAAAACACTCTCCCTTCATAACGCCACCTCGCAACATTTGCAACACACGAGAGGAACATTTGCAACACACGAGAGTAACATTTGCAACACGCCAGAGTAACACAGCGGAACTTAGGCCTATTTCAACGCGAAGGTGACGTCATACGTCCACGTCCGAACGGTAGAGATGCAATTCATCTCAATTCGAACAACTAACGAGCCGCAATTTGTTCTTGCTCGCCGAGCAAACACAATGTGATCGAACTATGAGGATTACATTTTTTTTTCTGTTTTTACATCAAACTTAATTATATGATCGGCGAACGAACACACACATATATAGAAAAATATATTGGCTGGAAAGGTAGTGTGTGTGTGTATATATATATATATATATATATATATATATATATATATATATATATATATATATATATATATATATATATATATATATATATACACACACACACACACACACACACACACACACACACACACACACACACACACACACACATATATATATATATATATATATATATATATATATATATATATATATATATATATATATATATATATATATATACATATGTCGTACTTAGTAGCCAGAACTCACTTCTCAGCCTACTATGCGAGGCCCGATTTGCCTAATAAGCCAAGTTTTACTGAATTAATATATTTTCTCTAATTTTTTTCTTATGAAATGATAAAGCTACCCATTTCATTATGTATGAGGTCAATTTTTTTTTATTGGAGTTAAAATTAACGTAGATATATGACCGAACCTAACCAACCCTACCTAACCTAACCTAACCTATCTTTATAGGTTAGGTTAGGTTAGGTAGCCGAAAACGTTAGGTTAGGTTAGGTTAGGTAGGTTAGGTTGTCAAAAAAACATTAATTCATGAAAACTAGGCTTATTAGGCAAATCAGGCCATGCATAGTAGGCTGAGAAGTGAGTTCTGGCTGCTAGGTACGACACATATATATATATATATATATATATATATATATATATATATATATATATATATATATATATATATATATATATATATGTATATATATATATGTCGTACCTAGTAGCCAGAATGCACTTTTCAGCCTACTATGCAAGGCCTGACTCCCAGGAGCAACGCAACTGGTATGTACAAGACGCCTTAATCCACTTGACCATCACGACCGGACATAATGAGGTGATAGCCGAGGCTATTTGAACCACCCCACCGCCGGCACTCGGATAGTAATCTTGGGCATAGCATTTTACCAAATCACCTCATTCTTTGGGGCACACGTGAGGAACACAAATGCGAACAAGCCTGAATGGTCCCCAGGACAATATGCAACTGAAAACTCACACCCCAGAAGTGACTCGAACCCATACTCCCAGGAGCAACGCAACTGGTATGTACAAGACGCCTTAATCCACTTGACCATCACGACCGGACATAATGAGGTGATAGCCGAGGCTATTTGAACCACCCCACCGCCGGCACTCGGATAGTAATCTTGGGCATAGCATTTTACCAAATCACCTCATTCTTTGGGGCACACGTGAGGAACACAAATGCGAACAAGCCTGAATGGTCCCCAGGACAATATGCAACTGAAAAATGAATGAGGCGATTTGGTAAAATGCTATGCCCAAGATTACTATCCGAGTGCCGGCGGTGGGGTGGTTCAAATAGCCTCGGCTATCACCTCATTATGTCCGGTCGTGATGGTCAAGTGGATTAAGGCGTCTTGTACATACCAGTTGCGTTGCTCCTGGGAGTATGGGTTCGAGTCACTTCTGGGTGTGAGTTTTCAGTTGCCTATTGTCCTGGGGACCATTCAGGCTTGTTCGCATTTGTGTTCCTCACGTGTGCCCCAAAGAATGAGGTGATTTGGTAAAATGCTATGCCCAAGATTACTATCCGAGTGCCGGCGGTGGGGTGGTTCAAATAGCCTCGGCTATCACCTCATTATGTCCGGTCGTGATGGTCAAGTGGATTAAGGCGTCTTGTACATACCAGTTGCGTTGCTCCTGGGAGTATGGGTTCGAGTCACTTCTGGGGTGTGAGTTTTCAGTTGCATATTGTCCTGGGGACCATTCAGGCTTGTTTGCATTTGTGTTCCTCACGTGTGCCCCAAAGAATGAGGTGATTTGGTAAAATGCTATGCCCAAGATTACAATCTGAGTGCCGGCGGTGGGGTGGTTCAAATAGCCTCGGCTATCACCTCATTATGTCCGGTCGTGATGGTCAAGTGGATTAAGGCGTCTTGTACATACCAGTTGCGTTGCTCCTGGGAGTATGGGTTCGAGTCACTTCTGGGGTGTGAGTTTTCAGTTGCATATTGTCCTGGGGACCATTCAGGCTTGTTCGCATTTGTGTTCCTCACGTGTGCCCCAAAGAATGAGGTGATTTGGTAAAATGCTATGCCCAAGATTACTATCCGAGTGCCGGCGGTGGGGTGGTTCAAATAGCCTCGGCTATCACCTCATTATGTCCGGTCGTGATGGTCAAGTGGATTAAGGCGTCTTGTACATACCAGTTGCGTTGCTCCTGGGAGTATGGGTTCGAGTCACTTCTGGGGTGTGAGTTTTCAGTTGCATATTGTCCTGGGGACCATTCAGGCTTGTTCGCATTTGTGTTCCTCACGTGTGCCCCAAAGAATGAGGTGATTTGGTAAAATGCTATGCCCAAGATTACTATCCGAGTGCCGGCGGTGGGGTGGTTCAAATAGCCTCGGCTATCACCTCATTATGTCCGGTCGTGATGGTCAAGTGGATTAAGGCGTCTTGTACATACCAGTTGCGTTGCTCCTGGGAGTATGGGTTCGAGTCACTTCTGGGGTGTGAGTTTTCAGTTATATATATATATATATATATATATATATATATATATATATATATATATATATATATATATATATATATATATATATATATATATATATATATATATATATATATATATATATATATATATATATATATATATATATATATATATATATATATATATATATATATATATATATATATATATATATATATATATATATATATATATATATTGTTAAATATGACCGAAAAAGTAAGATTAATAATTCTAACACGCAATTTCTCAATCTTTCCTACATTTTTTTTCACTGTTGGAGGTAAATAAAAAATCAATTCTCCAAAATTCATTTTTATTTCTAGTCTGACGCGACACGAGCGCGTTTCGTAAAACTTATTACATTTTCAAAGACTTTAGTTTACAAATACACAACTGAATAGAACTTACGCATCTCCGATTTTATATCTACATTTGAGTGAGGTGGATGGGGTGAGGTGGCATTAATAGGATATTAATTTCATCAACACAAGACAGAACAAGAGGTGGTATTAATAGGGTATTAATTTCATCAACACAAGACAGAACACGAAACAATGGGTATTGAATAGAAGTGTTTGTAGAAAGCCTATTGGTCCATATTTCTTGATGCTTCTATATTGGAGCGGAGTCTTGAGGTGGGTAGAATATAGTTGTGCATTAATTGGCTGTTGATTGCTGGTGTTGACTTCTTGATGTGTAGTGCCTCGCAAACGTCAAGCCGCCTGCTATCGCTGTATCTATCGATGATTTCTGTGTTGTTTACTAGGATTTCTCTGGCGATGGTTTGGTTGTGGGAAGAGATTATATGTTCCTTAATGGAGCCCTGTTGCTTATGCATCGTTAAACGCCTAGAAAGAGATGTTGTTGTCTTGCCTATATACTGGGTTTTTTGGAGCTTACAGTCCCCAAGAGGGCATTTGAAGGCATAGACGACGTTAGTCTCTTTTAAAGCGTTCTGTTTTGTGTCTGGAGAGTTTCTCATGAGTAGGCTGGCCGTTTTTCTGGTTTTATAGTAAATCGTCAGTTGTATCCTCTGATTTTTGTCTGTAGGGATAACGTTTCTATTAACAGTATCTTTCAGGACCCTTTCCTCCGTTTTATGAGCTGTGGAAAAGAAGTTCCTGTAAAATAGTCTAATAGGGGGTATAGGTGTTGTGTTAGTTATCTCTTCAGAGGTTGCATGGCGTTTCACTTTCCTTCTTATGATGTCTTCGACGAAACCATTGGAGAAGCCCTTGTTGACTAGGACCTGCCTTACCCTACAGAGTTCTTCGTCGACTTCCTTCCATTCTGAGCTGTGGCTGAGAGCACGGTCGACATATGCGTTAACAACACTCCTCTTGTACCTGTCTGGGCAATCGCTGTTGGCATTTAGGCACATTCCTATGTTCGTTTCCTTAGTGTAGACTGCAGTGTGGAAACCTCCGCTCTTTTCCATGACTGTTACATCTAGAAAGGGCAGCTTCCCATCCTTTTCCATCTCGTAAGTGAAACGCAGCACGGAACTCTGCTCAAATGCCTCCTTCAGCTCCTGCAGATGTCTGACATCAGGTACCTGTGTAAAAATGTCGTCAACATACCTGCAGTATATGGCCGGTTTCAAGTTCATGTCGACTAAGACTTTTTGCTCGATGGTACCCATGCAGAAGTTTGCAAACAGGACACCTTGGGGAGAACCCATGGCGACCCCATCTACTTGCTTATACATGTGCCCATCCGGGCTCAAGAAGGGTGCCTCTTTAGTACAAGCTTGGAGTAGTTTCCTCAGAATATTTTCTGGTATGTCAAGAGGAGTACAGGCTGGATCACGTTACACTCTGTCGGCTATCATCCCGATTGTCTCGTCCACAGGTACGTTGGTAAACAGCGATTCTACGTCCAACGAGGCTCTTATCCCTGTGGCCCGTGTGCCCCGCAGTAAGTCAACAAATTCCTTTGGAGACTTCAGGCTGAAGGCGCAAGGAACATAAGGCGTCAGCAGGCCGTTGAGTCGCTTCGCCAGTCTGTACGTGGGTGTGGGTATCTGGCTAATGATTGGCCGAAGTGGGTTTCCAGGCTTGTGTGTCTTGACATTTCCATACGCATATCCAGGTTTATATTCCCCAATGATCTTTGGCAGGTGGGGTCCGGATTTCTTGGCGTTCACAGTTTCGATCAGTTTGTTGACCTTTGCTTTTAATTCGGCTGTAGTGTCCTTCGTTACCCTTTGGAACTTAGTTTGGTCAGAGAGTATGATGTTCATTTTCGCCATATATTCGTCTTTTTTAAGAATGACATATATTGGCGACTTGTCACCTCTCCTGACAACTATCTCCTTGTTCTCACGAAGGCTTTTAGCTGCCGCCTTGAGCTCGGGGGACAGTATGGTGCTTCTGTAATTGCCTCGATTCTTTCCTCCTTCTGCAATAAGTTCTGCTTGTAAGGTATCGTTGGTAGTGACCTTCTTTTGTGTCTCGAGGTCGAATATGTCGTCCAACAGAATTTCCAACTCTACTTTCCGGGCCATCTCACTCGGTCTGGACATAACATGACAGTTTATGCCCAGATTTAGGAGAGTGACCTGGTCCTCAGTGAGGTTAATTCCTGCAAGGTTCAGGAAGCCATCTCTTGGTCTCGGAATTGCCATAGGTCCTCCATATAATGTTGTTAGTTTCTTGATAATCCTTGTTTCAGTGCTGAGGTGATGTTGGTCTGTGAGGATGTCGAGGTGTTGTTCAATGCGGGTACGGATACTTTCGTCTATGTTGCTATTTCTCCACTCGTTTGTAGCATGAAGTAGTTGCGTTTTGTTGTCTTTGATTTCATTCTCTGCCTTGCATATCTGATCACGAATCAAAGAATGAAATCAAAGACAACAAAACGCAACTACTTCATGCTACAAACGAGTGGAGAAATAGCAACATCGACGAAAGTATCCGTTCCCGCATTGAACACCAGTGAAAAGAAATGTACGAAAGATTGAGAAAATTCGTGTTAGAATTATTAATCTTACTTTTTCGGTCATATTTAATAATATATGTCTACAGGAAAGACTGCTACAAAAATATATATATATATATATTTATATATATATATATATATATATATATATATATATATAATATAATATATATATATATATATATATATATATATATATATATATATATATATATATATATAATATAATATATATATATATATATATATATATATATATATATATATATATATATATATATATATATATATATATATATATAATATAACCTCACTGTCCTGACATAGGACAGTGAGGTTCTACTCCTTGATATGTTGGTTCAACAGACTCTCACGCTCGAGACCTCCCACGCTGCAATAACCACGTTCATACCACCCCCGAAGAGTGTAAACGCTTAGTGAGTGAAATTGCATCTCTGATATTATAAGCGTGCCGGGGTTTAGTTAATGCAAACTATAACATAAGTTATTTTTCCAGATAGCCTAGTTTAAGTTAGTTTATCAAAAGTTACCGAAAGTTTTCTTTGTTCAAAATTAACTATCTAGTACTATATAATAGCCAATAAATTTTTATGACATATTAGAACATTGTTGCATCCAGTTAGGAGGAGTTAAAACTTGTTCGAACGTTGAAGTTCTAGAACGTTGAATCGGACGTCAAACTTACCCGCCAAATGTGGTGTGTTTTGGTGGGTAATAGCTATTAAAACACCAATACATTCATACATAGACAAGTTGAAGTGCCACGTCGTCGAGGCGTCAACACCATATGATGGTGTTTGACGCGTCCAGAGCAGCCAGACAAACGACCCAACCAGAGTGAAATTCTCTCTCATCGTCTGCCGTAAATCATTCTTACTCGTGCACCAATTAGTCCCCAACACGTATGATGAAACGTTCCATGGTTGATCACTGGCTGCAGGCGTCTGCTTCACCACAATCAATCCTCATTCTCGTTCGAGCAGCCATAGAGCTGAGCCGCAGGGAGCTCAGCCTTGACTGTAGGCAATCTCTCTCTCACTCTCTCTCTCGCACTCTCACTCTCTCTCACTCTCACTCTCACTCTCTCTCTCTCTCTCTCTCTCTCTCTCTCTCTCTCTCACTCTCACTCTCACTTTCACTCTCTCTCACTCTCACTTTCACTCTCTCTCACTCTCACTCTCACTCTCTCTCTCTCTCTCACTCTCACTCTCACTCTCTCTCTCACTCTCTCTCTCACTCTCTCTCTTTCTCACTCTCTCTCTCTCTCTCTCACTCTCTCTCTCTCTGAGTTGGCCATTAATCTCACTGTGTCTGTACCACAGCGCGCATGGGATAGAGAGAGAGATAGAACGTGCGTTGTGTATACCTTGTGGTATACCTTTTGAGTATATCAAGAGGTATACCCCGCGTCAAGGCGTATTAAATGAGTCTTAATAACCAGCTCGCGCATGTCAGACCTTTGAACCAACACAATATCAAGTTTGGGCTAATAAGGGGTCGCAAGGTCAATACATCTGCGAACCAAACAAGACTGAATAAACAGCACTCATAAATAACAGGTACTGAGGCTTTTTAAATCAGACACTCAACACACACACACACACACCTGGAAATGAGAGAATTGACGACGCTTCGGTCCGTTCTGGACTATTACTCGCCCTGAGAATCGTCCAGGACGGACCGAAACGTCGGCAATTTTTCTTTTCAGGAATGTGGTCAATTTTCAACCCCGGCTATTTTGACTAATTGTTCCCGAAGAGGCATCAAATGGTTGAAGAAATATCACCTGTGACTGATTATTTGTGATTTATGTTTGGGTTATTTCATATCAATTTATATTTTAAAACTACGATTTGCTCTGCACAGAAAAATTAAACTTGTATTAGTGTTCTCTACAACACGAAAATTCTAGGAAAGAATATCAGCAACTAGTCACCCCCTCCAAATTTAACTTTTTATTTCCTTTTTTTTTTAGAAAGAAAATTCTGTTACCCCTCAAGTTAGAAATAGTACAAGAGAGTTAAAGCTTCGTCGCTTGTATTTTTCCCAAAGTTACATTCCAACTTGTGTCTCTCTGATGAGGTAAAGTTATTTTCAAAAAAGTTACACGAGGCAGCAAAGGGTTATATGTGCAGTACCGCCGAATGGGTCTTGTTAGTGATTTTCGTTAATAATTTGTCTCCGAACTTCTCTCCCTAACTATCGCTGGTTCTGTCCGTAGTTGCAACAGTCTTCGTCAAAAGCTGATTACTTAATTGTCATAACATGAGGTGCATATAAGACATGGTGGACAAAAGTTGAAAACCACGAAAATGTAAGTTTAATTGCTAACTTTTTTGCAGCTTTAGTGATTTCCTTATTTTAATAGTAATTTTATTTATATCTTAATTATAATTGACATTTGCAATATGTCTCTCCCTATTTTTTATATGTTCGTATTTACGAAGTTTTTCATTTTATTTTTATTCTCCAATTTTTCTATTTCATTGGATTTGTCAGCAGAATGTTTTTTCTAAATTATCTAATTTCATCATGCTTTACATGATCCATTGCAGTGCATCCTATCTTATCGCATATGTCTCATCGAAAAGGGGCCTCTGTCTCCTTCTGTGAGAGTCGGTATCGCTCTTAATCTCCATTCTCACTATTATCTTCGATATGGCTAGATATCTCTCTCTCTCTCTCCTCTTCCCACATTTGCATTTTAATGTATTATTTACGTAACTATGTTCTCCTGTTGGCCTTCTGTGTTATATCACCATATATAGCAATGGTTCGCCTTTACAAAACACGCGGGCGGTAGTATAACGGTGGCTCCCATATGCAAAACTTGCGAGCGGTAGTATAACAGTAGCTTGCATTTTCAGAACCCGCATGCGGTCTTAAACGATGGCTTCCCTTTACAAAACTTGCGAGCGGTAATATAACGATGGCTCGCCTTTACAAAACTTGCGAGCGGTAGTATAACGGTGGCTCGCCTTTACAAAACTCGCGGGCAGTAATAAACGATGGCACGCCTTTACAAAACTTGCGAGTGGTATTAAACAATGGCTCGCCTTTACAAAATTTGCGGGCAGTAGTATAACGATGGCTCGCCTTTACAAAACTCACGGGCGGTAGTGTAACGGTGGCTCGCCTTTACAAAACTTGCGAGTGATAGTATAACGGCGGCTCGCCTTTACAAAACTTGCGAGCGGTAGTAAACGATGACTCGCCTTTACAAAACTTGCGGCGATAGTAAACGATGGCTCGCCTTTATAGAACTTGCGAGCAGTAGTAAACGATGGCTCGCCTTTACAAAACTTGCGAGCGGTAGTAAACGGTGGCTCGCCTTTACAAAACTTGCGAGCGGTAGTAAACGGTGGCTCGCCTTTACAAAACTTGCGAGCGGTAGTAAACGGTGGCTCGCCTTTACAAAACTTGCGAGCGGAAGTAAACGATGGCTCGCCTTTACAGAACTTGCGAGCGGTAGTAAACGATGGCTCGCCTTTACAAAACTTGCGAGCGGTAGTAAACGATGGCTCGCCTTTACAAAACTTGCGAGCAGTAGTAAATGGTGGCTTGCCTTTACAAAACTTGCGAGTGGTAATAAACGATGGTTCACCCGTACAAAACTCGTGGGCGGTAGTATAACGGTGGCTCGCCTTAACAGAACTTGCGAGTGGTAATAAACGATGGTTCACCTTTACAAAACTCGTGGGCGGTAGTACAACGGTGGCTCGCATATGCAAAACTTGCGAGCAGTAGAATAACGCTCATAATCTCGACTTTCTATCCAAAATCACGTCGCCCAAGTCGGTATTCTTCTACTGCCGGGGAAGACGGTTCTTAGCATTCACTTAGCGATGTCATTTTTGGCTCTTCCCCATCTTCGTGACCTGAGATGAATGGCTCTTCACCTTCGAACTGGCCATTTTGAACATCATATTTATCCACTCAATAAATTCAGTGGACGTAATTATGGTATACTTGTCGAACCATAGTACCTGGGTTTGCAGGAAATCTTGGTTGTTTAGCAGTCTCCGGAAGCGTGTGAACTCAGGCGAGTCACCAAGACTGATGTTCTCAAGAACAATGCAGGCGCGGAAGGTGGTGGTGTTCTTTTTGTCCCGAAGTTCCCAAAGGATGTTGGAATTAAGGTTTTTGCTGTCGGTAACCTCGGAGGTTAACCTTAAGAATTTTGTATCTATTACGGTCTTCGAGGGTTGTGAAGTGACTTCTTCCACCCTCACGGCGTCGACCTCTTCCACCCCCTCGGCGTCGTCCTCGTCCACCCTCACGGCGTCGTCCTCTTCCACCCCCCCGGCGTCGTCCTCTTCCACCCCCTCGGCGTCGTCCTCTTCCACCCCCTCGGCGTCGTCCTCGTCCATCCCCTCGGCGTCGTCCTCTTCCACCCACTCGGCGTCGTCCTCTTCCACCCCTTCGGCCTCGTCCTCTTCCACCCCCTCGGCGTCGTCCTCTTCCACCCCCTCGGCGTCGTCCTCTTCCACCCCCTCGGCGTCGTCCTCTTCCACCCCCTCGGCGTCGTCCTCGTCCACCCCCTCGGCGTCGTCCTCGTCCACCCCCTCGGCGTCGCCCTCTTCCACCCCTGCGGCGTCGTCCTCCTTCACCCCTGCGGCGTCGTCCTCATCCATCCCATCGGAGTCGCCCTCTTCATCCCCCGCGGCGTCGTCCTCTTCCACCCCCTCGGCGTCGTCCTCTTCCACCCCCTCGGCGTCGTCCTCTTCCACCCCCTCGGCGTCGTCCTCTTCCACCCCCTCGGCGTCGTCCTCTTCCACCCCCACGGCGTCGTCCTCTTCCACCCCCACGGCGTCGTCCTCTTCCACCCCCACGGCGTCATTCTCTTCCACCCCCACGGCGTCATCCTCTTCCACCCCCACGGCGTCATCCTCTTCCACCCCCACGGCGTCGTCCTCTTCCACCCCCACGGCGTCGTCCTCTTCCACCCCCACGGCGTCGTCCTCTTCCACCCCCACGGCGACGTCCTCTTCCACCCCCGCGGCGTCGTCCTCTTCCACCCCCGCGGCGTCGTCCTCTTCCACCCCCACGGCGTCATCCTCTTCCACGCCCGCGGCGTCGGCCTCTTGCAGTCTCACAGCGTCGTCCTCTTCCACCTCCGCGGCGTCATCCTCTTCCACCCCCGAGGCGTCATCCTCTTGCTTTCCTTCGGTGTCGTCCTCTTCTACCCCCACGGCGTCGTCCTCTTCCACCTCCACGGCGTCATCCTCTTCCACCCCCGCGGCGTCATCCTCTTCCACCCCCGCGGCGTCATCCTCTTCCACCCCCGCGGCGTCATCCTCTTCCACCCCCGCGGCGTCATCCTCTTCCACCCCCGCGGCGTCATCCTCTTCCACCCCCGCGGCGTCATCCTCTTCCACCCCCGCGGCGTCGCCCTCTAACAGTCCCGCGGCGTCATCCTCTTCCACCCCCACGGCGTCGCCCTCTTGCAGTCCCGAGGCGTCGTCCTCTTCCACCACCACGGCGTCGTCATCTTTGACCCCCGCGGCGTCGTCATCTTTGACCCCCGCGGCGTCTTCATCCTGGACCCCCGCGGCGTCGTCATCCTGGACCCCCGCGGCGTCGTCATCCTGGACCCCCGCGGCGTCGTCATCCTGGACCCCCGCGGCGTCGTCATCCTGGACCCCCGCGGCGTCGTCATCCTGGACCCCCGCGGCGTCTTCATCCTGGACCCCCGCGGCGTCGTCATCCTGGACCCCCGCGGCGTCGTCATCCTGGACCCCCGCAGCGTCGTCATCCTGGACCCCTGCGGCGTCGTCATCCTGGACCCCTGCGGCGTCGTCATCCTGGACCCCCGCGGCGTCGTCATCCTGGACCCCCGCGGCGTCGTCATCCTGGACCGCCACGGCGTCGTCATCCTGGACCCCCGCGGCGTCGTCATCCTGGACCCCCGCGGCGTCGTCATCCTGTACCGCCACGGCGTCGTCATCCTGGACCCCCGCGGCGTCGTCATCCTGGACCCCCGCGGCGTCGTCATCCTGGACCCCCGCGGCGTCGTCATCCTGGACCCCCGCGGCGTCGTCATCCTGGACCCCCGCGGCGTCGTCATCCTGGACCCCAGCGGCGTCGTCATCCTGGACCCCCGCGGCGTCGTCATGCTGGACCCCCGCGGCGTCGTCATCCTGGACCCCCGCGGCGTCGTCATCCTGGAACCCGACGGCGTTCTGTGCGGATCCTCGCATAGCAACAACGTAAACAACAAATCCGAACAAAGTCACGCCGTAGGCGACGCTCATCGCCACGTCGTGCCGAACGCACCTGCAGACGCATGCCACGTCGTCTGTCAGCTGGTTCAGGCGCTTGAACGAGGATACGATCGGGAACCACATGCCCGTGCAGGGCACCTGTAGGTCCCGGGGCACCACACGCCATACCAGCGGCAGGTTGGCCAACCACGCCCAGAGGACACTCACGTAGGTTCCTCGAGGCTTTTTCCCGGCGCCCCAGACCAGGAGGGTACTAGCCCCATCCCAGAGCCAGGTCACGAGGCTGGTGTGACGGTGTGCTTGCTGTAGGTCCTGGTACACCTGGTTTACGCGGGTGTAGTGCCAGGCCAGGAGGTACTCCAGGCAGAGCCATGTGGCGGTAATGAAGCTTAATGCAAGTTGAGACTTTGTGGGCATCATGTTGCGTAAGAGAAGATTTTGTTTTATGATAACAAATATACTATTTCACTAGAGGAAATAGGTGTGGCGTTACAGGTGAAAGTGGGTTGGTCCATCCCACGTCTGTCTGTCTCTCTCTCGTACTGTCCCGCTGGAACCATCTCTCGTGAACCATCTCTCTTGAACCGTCTCTGTCGTACCGTCTCTCTCTCGTACTGTCTTCGTGGTACCGTCTCCGTCGTACCGTCTTCCTGGTACCGTCTCTCCAGTACCGTCTCTTTGATACCGTGTCTCTCAACTATCTCTATCTATACCTCCATATTTTTACTCCTGTCTATTTCTTCGCGTGTGTGTGTGTGTGTGTGTGTGTGTGTGTGTGTGTGTGTGTGTGTGTGTGTGTGTGTGTGTGTGTGTGTGTGTGTGTGTGTGTGTGTGTGTGTGTGTGTGTGTGTGTGTGTGATTGTGTGTGTGTGTGTGTGTGTGTGTGTGTGTGTGTGTGTGTGTGTGTGTGTGTGTGTGTGTGTGTGTGTGTGCGTGTGTGTGTGTGTACTCACCAATTTGTACTCACCTATTTGTGCTAGCGGGCGTTGCTCTTTGGTCCTGCCCCTCAACTGTCAATCAACTGATGTACAGATTCCTGAGCCTACTGGGCTTTGTCATATCTACATTTGAAACTGTGTATGGAGTCAGCTTCCACCATATCACTGCCTAATGCATTCCATCTGTTAACTACTCTAACACTGAAAAAGTTCCTTCTAACGTCCCTGTGGCTCATGTGGGTACTCGGTTTCCACCTGTGTCCCCTTGTTCGCGTATCACCAGTGTTCAATAGCCTATCCTTGTTTACCCGGTCAATTCCCCTGAGGTTTTTGTAGGTTGTGATCAGGTCTCCCCTTACTCTTCTATCTTCCAGTGTCGTAAGGTGCATTTCCTGCAGCCTTTCCTCGTAACTCACGCCTCTTAGTTCTGGGATTAGTCTAGTGGCATACCTTTGAACTTTTTCCAGCTTCGTCTTGTGCTTGACAAGGTACGGGCTCCATGCTGGGGCCGTATACTCCAGGATTGGTCTTATATATGTGGTGTACAAGATTCTGAAAGATTCCTTCCACAGGTTTCTGAACGCTGTTTTGATGTTAGCCAGCCTCGCATATGCCGCAGACGTTATTCTCTTTATGTGGGCTTCAGGAGACAGGTTTGGTGTGATATCAACTCCTAGATCTTTCTCTCTGTCCGTTTCATTAAGTACTTCATCTCCTTTTCTGTATCCTGCGTCTGACCTCCGGTTTTCACTGCCTGGTTTCATTACTTTGCATTTACTCGGGTAGAACTTAAACAGCCATTTGTTGGACCATTCACTTAGTCTGTCTAGGTCATTTTGTAACCTCCTACTATCAGCCTCTGTTTCAATCCTCCTCATAATTTTTGCAATCAGCAAACATTGTATGAAACGAGTCTATACCCTCTGGGAGATCATTTACATATATCAGAAACAGTATAGGTCCAAGGACTGACCCCTGCGGGGACTCCACTTGTAAC
This sequence comes from Procambarus clarkii, assembly GCF_040958095.1. Taxonomy (NCBI): domain Eukaryota; kingdom Metazoa; phylum Arthropoda; class Malacostraca; order Decapoda; family Cambaridae; genus Procambarus; species Procambarus clarkii. Next base: position 28,677,934 of record NC_091163.1, read on the forward strand.
TTCTCGTCAATCTGAAACCTCACCCCTCACACTGACTCGTTGTCTCCTGTTGCTTAGGAACTCCTTTATCCTATGGAGTACCTTCCCTTTCACTCCAGCATGTATCTCCAGCTTTTTCACTAGCCTCGTGTGTGTGTGTGTGTGTGTGTGTGTGTGTACTCACCTAATTGTGCTTGCGGGGGTTGAGCTCTGGCTCTTTGGTCCCGCCTCTCAACCGTCAATCAACTGGTGTACAGATTCCTGAGCCTATTGGGCTCTATCATATCTACATTTGAAACTGTGTATGGAGTCAGCCTCCACCACATCACTTCCTAATGCATTCCATTTACTAACTACTCTGACACTGAAAAAGTTCTTTCTAACGTCTCTGTGGCTCATTTGGGTACTCAGCTTCCACCTGTGTCCCCTTGTTCGCGTCCCACCAGTGTTGAATAGTTCATCCTTGTTTACCCGGTCGATTCCCCTGAGGATTTTGTAGGTTGTGATCATGTCCCCCCTTACTCTTCTGTCTTCCAGTGTCGTGAGGTGCATTTCCCGCAGCCTTTCCTCATAACTCATGCCTCTTAGTTCTGGGACTAGTCTAGTAGCATACCTTTGGACTTTTTCCAGCTTCGTCTTGTGCTTGACAAGGTACGGGCTCCATGCTGGGGCCGCATACTCCAGGATTGGTCTTACATATGTGGTGTACAAGATTCTGAATGATTCCTTACACAGGTTCCTGAACGCCGTTCTGATGTTAGCCAGCCTCGCATATGCCGCAGACGTTATTCTCTTTATGTGGGCTTCAGGAGACAGGTTTGGTGTGATATCAACTCCTAGATCTTTCTCTCTGTCTGTTTCATTAAGTACTTCATCTCCTATTCTGTATCCTGTGCCTGGCCTCCTGTTTCCACTTCCTAGTTTCATTACTTTGCATTTACTCGGGTTGAACTTCAACAGCCATTTGTTGGACCATTCACTCAGTCTATCCAGGTCATCTTGTAGCCTCCTACTATCATCCTCTGTTTCAATCCTCCTCATAATTTTTGCATCGTCGGCAAACATTGAGAGGAACGAATCTATACCCTCTGGGAGATCATTTACATATACCAGAAACAGTATAGGTCCAAGGACTGACCCCTGCGGGACTCCACTTGTGACGTCTCGCCAATCTGAGACCTCACCCCTCACACAGACTCGTTGTCTCCTGTTGCTTAGGTATTCCTCTATCCACCGGAGTACCTTCCCTCTCACTCCAGCCTGCATCTCCAACTTTCGCACTAGCCTCTTGTGTGGCACTGTATCAAAGGCTTTCTGACAATCCAAAAATATGCAGTCTGCCCACCCTTCTCTTTCTTGCCTTATTTTTGTTGCCTGGTCGTAGAATTCAAGTAACCCTGTGAGGCAGGACCTGCCATCCCTGAACCCATGTTGATGCTGTGTTACAAAGTTCCTTCGCTCCAGATGCTCCACTAGTTTTTTTCGCACAATCTTCTCCATCAGCTTGCATGGTATGCAGGTTAGGGACACTGGCCTGTAGTTCAGTGCCTCCTGTCTATCCCCTTTCTTGTATATCGGGACTACGTTAGCTGCTTTCCAAATATCTGGCAGTTCCCCTGTTGCCAGTGATTTGTTATACACTATGGAGAGTGGTAGGCTCAGTTCTCTTGCTCCTTCCTTTAGAACCCAAGGGGAGATTCCATCTGGGCCTATAGCCTTTGTCACGTCCAACTCTAGTAAACACTTCCTTACTTCCCCACTGGTAATCTCAAACTCTTCCAGTGGTTCCTGGTTAGCTATTCCCTCACTTACCTCTGGAATTTCTCCTTGTTCTAAGGTGAAGACCTCCTGGAATTTCTTATTCAATTCCTCACACACTTCCTTGTCATTTGTAGTGAATCCTTCCGCCCCTATCCTTAATCTCATAACCTGTTCCTTTACTGTTGTTTTTCTCCTAATGTGGCTATGCAACAATTTAGGCTGAGTCTTTGCCTTGCTTGCGATGTCATTTTCGTATTGTCTTTCTGCCTCTCTTCTCATCCTGACATATTCATTCCTGGCATTCTGGTATCTTTCTCTGCTCTCCAGTGTCCTGTTATTCCTATAGTTTCTCCATGCCCTTTTACTTTGCTGCTTAGCTAGCCTACATCTTTGATTAAACCATGGGTTTCTCATCTTCATTTCTCTGTTTTCCTTTTGGACTGGGACAAACTTGTTCGCTGCGTCCTTGCACTTCTGCGTGATGTAATCCATCATATCTTGGGCCGTCTTTCCCCTGAGCTCTGTTTCCCATGCTATATCTGTTAGGAATTTTCTTATCCCCTCATAGTTTCCCTTTCGGTATGCTAACCTTTTGGTTTCGGTATCCCTCCTCGAGTTCAATAACCCTTCTTCAATCAAGTACTCAAACACCAGTACACTGTGGTCGCTCATTCCTACTGGGTCCTCAAAACCGATTTCTCTTATGTCGGAGTCGTTCAGAGTGAAGACTAGGTCGAGTCTCGCTGGTTCGTCATTGCCTCTCATCCTTGTGGGTTCTCCGACATGCTGGGTTAAAAAGTTGCTTGTCACCACCTCCAATAGTTTGGCTCTCCACGTATCCTCGCCTCCATGCGGTTCCTTGCTCTCCCAGTCAATCTTTCCGTGATTGAAGTCGCCCATGATGAGCAGGTGGGATCTATTTCTACAGGCAGCAGAGGCTGCCCTCTCAATTATAGTGTTAACTGCCTTGTTGTTGTTTTCATACTCTTGACTGGGTCTCCTGTCATTTGGTGGAGGGTTGTATATTACTGCTACTACTATTCTTGGTCCTCCCATTGTTATGGTGCCTGCTATGTAGTCTCTGAACTCCTCACAGCCCGGGATGGCCATCTCCTTAAAACTCCATTCCCTTCTCATGAGTAGGGCCACTCCGCCTCCTCCTCTACCTTCCCTCTCTTTCCTTATTACTGTATACTCCTGGGGAAACACGGCATTCGTTATGATTCCAGAGAGTTTTGTTTCAGTGAGTCCGATTACATCTGGGTTAACTTCTTGTGCTCTTTCCCTTAGTTCACTTGTCTTGCTTGTGATCCCATCTATGTTCGAGTACATCACCCTGAAACTGACTCTCTTCTGCTTCTTTTCTGGGGGGGACCTTTGGGATCTGGGGTGAGTGGGAGCTGGGGGGACCTGGCACGGGGGGATTGGTGGAGGAGGGAGGGCTTGGGGTGGTGGGGGAGAGGGGGAGGGTACAGGGGGTGGATAAGAGGGGGAGGGTACAGGGGGTGGGTAAGAGAGGGAGGGTTGGGGAAGCATGGGGGGAGGAGAGGCTGTGGGGGATAGGGGAGATGGGGGGGCTTGGGGGGAGAGAAAAGGGTGGAGGGCTTGGGGGGCGTGGGGGAAAAGGGAGGGCTGAGGTGGGTGAGGAAGAGGGGAGGGTTTAGGGGAGTGGGGGAGAGGGGAAGACTTAGGTGGGGTGGGGGAGAGTGGGGGGCTTAGGGGGGAGGGGGGGAAGGGAGGGCATGGGGGTGGGGGAGACGGGAAGGCATGTGGGAGAAGGGAGGGCATGGGGGATGGGGGGGAAGGGAGGTCCTGGGGTGAGGGGTGAGGGGGAGAAGGGGGGTGAGTGGGGGGAGGGGGGTGGGTGGGGGGAGGGTGCCCTAGGTGGGTACTTAGTGGGGGGCTGACAGGGGATGATTTACTGCTAGGTAACAGGGGCATCAGGGGGTAAAGAAACTCCGCCCGTTTGTTTCCGCTGTATCCGGGGATCGAACTCTGGCCACAGGACTAGGTATCCATCGTGCTGTCCACTCAGCCACCAGGCGCCCCACCAGCCGTCGTGTCTGTGTACTCACCAAGTTGGGCTCACTTAGTTGTGCTTGCGGGGGTTGAGCTTCGGCTCTTTGGTCCCACCTCTCAACTGTCAATCCACTGGTTTACAGATTCCTGAGCCTACTGGGCTCTATCATATCTACCCTTGAAACTGTGTATGGAGTCAGCCTCCACCACATTACTTCCTAGTGCATTTCTTTTACTTACTACTCTGACACTGAAAAAGTTCTTTCTAACGTCCCTATGGCTCATTTGGGTACTCAGCTTCCACCTGTGTTCCCTTGTTCGCGTACCACACGTGTTAAATAAGCTATTCTTGTCTACTTTGTCACTTGCCTGAGAATTTTGTATGTGGTGATCACGTCTCCCCCTAACTCTTCTGTCTTCCAGCGACGTGAAGTGCAGTTCACTCAGTCTTTCTTCGTAGCTCATGCCTCTTAGTTCTGGAACTTATCTAGCCTAACCTCTCAACTTTATCCAGCTTCGTCTTGTGCTTGACAAGGTACATGCTCTATGCTGGGGCCGCAGACGCCTGGAATGGCCTTACGTACGTTGTATACAAGGTTCTAAAAGATTCCTTATACAGGTACCTTACACAGAAGGCAGTTCTGTTGCTAGCCAGCTTTGCATACGCCGCCGATGTTTCTCTCTGGATGTGGGTTTTGAAGTGGGTTTTGATGTGTGTGTTTACTTACTTACTTACTTACGTAGTTGTATTTACCTAGTTGTGCTTGAGGGGGTTGAGCTCTGACTCTTTGGTCCCGCCTCTCAACTGTCAATCAACTGATGTACAGGTTCCTGAACCTATTGGGTTTCATCGTATCTACAATTGAATCTGTGTATGGAGTCAGCCTCCCACATTACTTCCTAATGCATTCCATTTGTCAACTACTCTGACACTGAAAAATTCGTTTTAATGTGTGTATGGCCGATATGGCACTCAATTTCCACCTGTGTTCCCTAGTGCGTGTGGCCCTTTTGTTAAATAGTCTGTCTTTATCGACCCTATCAATTCCTTTGAGAATCTTGTATGTGGTGAGCATCCCCCCCCCCTATTCTGTCCTCCAATGATGTGAGGTTTATTTCCCATAGTCTCTCCTCGTAGCAAGGAGAGACTATGGGAATTAAACCCCCAAGTCTTTCTCTCGGACTCTAGAAAAATTTCATCTCCCAAATGATACCTTGTATCTGGCATCATCCTCCCTACACCTGTCTTCATTACATTACGTGTGTGTGTGTGTTTGTACTCACCTATTTGTGTCTGCACGATCGAATATTGACTCTTGGATCCCGCCTTTCTAGCCTTCGGTTGTTTACAGCAATGAATCCGGTCCTATTTCCCTATTATACCTAGTTTTAAAATTATGAATAGAATTTGCTTCCACAACAGGCTCCTTAAGTAGATTCCATTTTTCCACTACTCTCGCGCTATAAGAAAAATTCCTAACATCTCTGTGACTCATCTGGGTTTCCAGCTCCCACCCATGTCCCCTCGTTCTGTTACTATTCCGTGTTATAGTGTTGGTTGGTGGTGGTGTCGTCGTTGTTGATCCTTCTTTACGGACATCCCAACCCACAACCCGGTGGAGTGCTTATACTTTACCAGGAGATCACACTGGGCACTTCTGGCTCTTGGAGAGGGGCTCGACATCACACGTTTAGGGGATGCGGCTCCAATGCTTAGCCTTGTTGTCACGTGCACACACCCACTCGAGCCGCTGTGACTCCCCACTCTCTCCTTAGGTGACATGATCTCCTCAATCCCCTTTGACCTATTAGTTTTCTGTCCTACCTTGTCCACAGCAATAGTTCTTGGTTCTTTCTCTCTCTCTCCTTCTTTACTACATCCTGGGAAGCCTCACTAGGACAAGGGCAAACACCAGCAAATTTGAATACATTTACTGGACAGAGCACATACACATATAATAATAATGAATCCTACACTCTACACTATTCCAGTCAGGTTGCACTCCAACACCATCAGAACTCTATCATCTGCTTATCAAGTGGTATCCTATCTCCTGGTTCACCACCTAATATCACCAACCTCCTAAAGTAGGTCAAGTCCTATAATACAATGTTGTACTATCAGCAAGAGAATATATATATATATATAAACATGTACAAGGAAAATCAGCGTATGAGTGCAATAACATATATATATCAGTATAAATGTTCCTTGATATACAACAATGATCAATCGATCACCCTATCAGTCCTAGAACACGTACATCTGTAGGTAATCCAGCCTACGACTGTAACTCTATGATTCAGTATAAACACTCCTCGGCACAAGAACGGCAAACAATCACTCACCTCTCACTGCGTCTTGCACGCTAATGACAACCAAACACTATCAACTCCCTACAAGTAATAATTTAGAACTTCCCTTCCACAACTGGAAGTTCACTACCCTGATCTCTTCACGTTCTTCCGAGTTTACTACCAGAATCCTCTGCAGCATTTCTTGGCTGCTACACCATGAAGTCTTCCTTGAGCAACTACGGTGCTTCACTACTTCTGCTAGGGTCCTCCACAGCTCTCCAGGCTGCTACACCATGAAGTTTCCTCGAACAACTATGGTGCTTCACCACCTCTACAGAAGCACGTGACACTCCTCTTCACTGCTTCTCCTCACAGCTCGAGGTCCTCTCCTCCACTTCCTTGGAGTCTCATCAACTACTCCCTCTGTGTTGACTTCGAAGCTCTCAGCAACTTCTTCCCCAAAGACAAACCTGCAACCCATTGACCACGCCAATAAAAATGTTTCCTTATAAACACATAGACGAAATAATCCACACAATATGTTTGCATCCAAAATTTATCTGCTCTCTACATGCAGTGAGAATGGACTCTCCCATTGGGCTGGTCCATGCTCCGCCGTGCCCGGCGGCCCCTCAACTCAGGGAGGGTCCTCCGCCGCCAGTCAGTTGGCTTCAGGCGGTCGACGGGAGAGGACGTGCTGCTCGTCCCTCCAGCTGTCTCTCTCATCTCCGTCCTCTCATTTAGGCTTCCTGCCTTACCAAAACATGTCTAACTTATCAATAAACATTCGCTACTGTCGCTGGGCACACGACCAACTACAAGTAATCACTATAAACTGGCTTATATCGGGCTTACCACAGATTGTCTAGTCGAGGGCCTATCCCTCTGACGGCGTCTGGTCAGGGCGCTCCCACAGCCCACGAAAATGTCTCTGGGCGGCTTAATGCTCTCTCCTCGCCGTCCAGGACTTGAGACAAATACTTCCCAGCTCGATTCCACAGCTGGCACGTCTGCACACTTCTCCTCTCTTGGAGATATATCACTAGGGGTTTCTTTCTGACGGGAGTTCGAACGGAGCACAGCTTCCCCCTGTGGTGTCTGGCGCTCAAGAAAGCTCAAAGTCCTCCAGAAGCAAGCCTCACGCCTCCAGCAAATTATTGACATCTCCTAACCAGTCATTTATCTATTTTCATATTCACTGTCCATAATCTAAAATTGTTCATCAAATCCAACCAGCTATTTTACATCGGTGTCTTCACCTCCATATTTCCCAGACCATATAGTCAGGTCAGGCTTGATAGAATAATTCTCAAAGGGGAGACTCGTTTCTCGGCTGCCTGGGATTATAACATCCGTCGGAATATTTCGTTTATGTCCACTCTCTTAATTCCCCTGAGTATTTTATACGTTCCTATTATATTCCCCCCCCCTCTCCCAAATCTTTTCTAGTGTCGTAAGGCTCTGTTACTTTAGGCGCTCTTCATACCCCATCCCTCGTAACGCTGGGACGAGTCTCATTGCAAAGCTCTGAACCTTTTCCAGTTTCCTTATGTGTTTCCTCAGATGGGGACTCCATGATGAACCGGCAAACTCTAAGACTGGCCTCATGTAGGCAGTGTAAAACGCCATAAATGCCTCCTTACTAAGGTTTCTGAATGATGTTCTAACTTTTGCTAGTGTAGAGTAGGCTGCTGTCGTTATCCTATTTATATGTGCCTCAGGAGATAGAATAGGTGTGTCTGTGTTTACTCACCTAGTTGTACTCACCTAGTTGAGCTTACGGGAGTTGTGCTCAGGATCTTCGGGCCCGCCTCTCAATGGTCAGTCAACTGATTTTTGTTTGTTTTATCTCTCTGACCCCCCCCCCACACACACACACACGCACACACACACACACACACACACACACACACACACACACACACACACACACACACACACACACACACACACACACACACACACACACACACACACAGGAAGCAGCTCGTAGCAGTCATCTAACTCCTAGATACCTATTTACTGCTAGGTGAACAGGCGCATCAGGGTGAAAAAAGCTGCTAATTTGTTTCCTCCTCCTCCCAGCGACCAAACCCTGACCCTTGAGACTACGAATCCCGAGCGCTGTTAACTGAGCTGTCAGGCCCCTGTATGCGTGTGTATAGAGGCGAGTTAGGATAATCGACACGTGTGTTACGGAGATCAGGCAGCAGTAGAGCATCCAAGGACTGTGTCCAGGAAATCACCTAAAGTATCAGATTCGTTTATTTCTTTGGTTTATTAAATCATAATTTGTTAACATTTTTTCTCTGGCCTCGGATTTTTATTTTTATTGTTTTTGTATGAGACCATTATATTGTCCTGCCTACTAATAAACAATGAGTGATTGAACGAATGTAAATGGGAAGTAATAATGAGATAAAGGATGAGATAATGAGAGACCAGATGAGAACACTGAGGAGAGAACCGCCTGTAATCCCAGCAATGAGTGTGACGTCATGACTGCAGGTATGTAGAGAGATGATGATGGGTGGATTAGGAGGATTAGGGGGGGGGGGGGAGGGTAGGTGGGATTCCAACCCGTGTGACCTGGCACCGCCTTGCCTACAACTCCTACACGTTGCTGGGTGAGTTACTGCAGGTGTGGCTGGCACGACAGGGGTTTAGTGCAGGTTGTGTGATGGGGTCTTCTGGGTGTAGTGGGTTTCTTTGAATGACCACTGTCAACGTCATGATACATAAAGAATGTATGACGTCTGGCGTGATATCAACCCCCAAGTCTTTTTCCTTCTCTGACTCCTGAAGATTTTCCTCTCCCAGATGATACCTTGTATCTGGCCTCCTGCTCCCTACACCTATCTTCATTACATTACATTTTGTTGGGTTAAACTCTAACAACCATTTGTTTGACCATTCCTTCAGCTTGTCTAGGTCTTCTTGAAGCCTCAAACAGTCCTCTTCTGTTTTAATCCTTCTCATAATTTTAGCATCGTCCGCAAACATTGAGAGAAATGAATCGATACCCTCTGGGAGATCATTTACATATATCAGAAACAAGATAGGACCGAGTACAGAGATAGGACCTGTGGGACTCCATTGGTGACTTCACGCCAATCGGAGGTCTCACCCCTCACCGTAACTCTCTGCTTCCTATTGCTTAGATACTCTCTTATCCACTGGAGCACCTTACCAGCTACACCTGCCTGTCTCTCCAGCTTATGTACCATCCTCTTATGTGGTACTGTTTCAAAGGCTTTCCGACAATCCAAGAAAATGCAGTCTGCCCAGCCCTCTCTTTCTTGCTTAATCTTTGTCACCTGATCGTAGAATTCTATCAAGCCTCTAAGGAAAGATTTACCCTCCCTGAACCCATGTTGGCGATTTGTCACGAAGTCCATTCTCTCCAGATGTGTTACCAGGTTTTTTCTCTCGATCTTCTCCATCACCTTGCATGGTATACAAGTCAAGGACACTGGCCTGTAGTTCAGTGCCTCTTGCCTGTCGCCCTTTTTGTATATTGGGACCACATTCGCCGTCTTCCATATTTCTGGTAGGTCTCCCGTCTCCAGTGACTTACTATACACTATGGAGAGTAGCAAGCAAAGTGCCTCTGCACACTCTTTCAGTATCCATGGTGAGATCCCATCTGGACCAACAGCCTTTCTAGCATCCAGATCCAGCAGGTGTCTCTTGACCTCCTCTTTCGTAATTTCGAACTCTTCTAAGGCCGCCTGGTTTACCTCCCTTTCTCCTAGCACAGTGACCTCACCTTGTTCTATTGTGAAGACCTCCTGGAACCTCTTGTTGAGTTCTTTACACACCTCTCTGTCATTCTCTGTATACCTGTCTTTCACTGTTGTTTTCCTTGTGATGTGACTGTGGAGTAGCTTTGGTTCGGTCTTGGCTTTGTTTGCTATATCATTTTCAAAACTTTTCTCTGCTTCTCTTCTCACCCTGACGTACTCATTCCTGGTTCTCTGGTATCTCTCTCTGCTTTCTGGTGTTCTGTTATTCCGGAAGTTCCTCCACGCCCTTTTGTTCAGTTTCTTCGCTTCCATACATGCTCTATTATACCATGGATTCTTCTGCTGCTTCTCGGATTTTTCCCTTTGGGCCGGGATGAACCTGTTTACTGCCTCCTGACACTTTTGGGTAACATAGTCCCATACCCTGTACAGACAAACAGTCCCTCCTGTTCTCTGAGGTCTGTGTCTCAAGGTATTTCACTTAGGAAACTTCTCATTTGTTCATAATTTCCCTTTCGGTATGCCAGTCTTTTGATTCCTAGTTCTTTTTTGGAGGAGATAAGTCCTAGCTCTACCAGGTACTCGAAGTTCAATACACTGTGGTCACTCATTCCCAAGGGCGCTTCCATCTTAACTTCTCTTATATCCCACTCATTTAGGGTAAATATCAAATCAAGCATTGGTTGTTTATCTTCTCCTCTCATTCTTGTTGGTTCTTTGATGTGCTGGCTTAGAAAGTTTCTTGTTGCCACGTCCAGCAGCTTAGCCCTCCATGTTTCTGGTCCTCCATGCGGGTCTCTGTTCTTCCAATCTATCTTCCCATGGTTGAAGTCTCCCATAATTAGTAGTCCAGGTCCATTCCTGCTAGCAACAGAAGCTGCTCTTTCTGCTATGTTAATGGTGGCCATGTTGTTTCTATCATATTCCTGTCTAGGTCTTCTGTCATTTGGTGGTGGATTATATATATGACTACGACTATAATTTTTTCCCTCCATTTGTTACGGTACCTGCTATGTAGTCACTGAAACCTTCACATCCCTGAATATCCATCTCCTCAAAATCCCAGCCTTTTCTTACCAGCAGAGCTACACCACCCCCACCTCTTCCTTCCCTCTCTTTCCTCATAACATAATAGTCCTGTGGGAACACTGCGTTTGCTATCGTTTTCGTGATCTTTGTTTCTGTGAGGGCTATTATGTCTGGGTTTTCCTCTAGTACCCGTTCTCCAAGCTCATTTGCTTTATTTGTAATTCCATCTATGTTAGTGTACATCGCTTTGAGGATCACTTTCTTCTGCCCCTTCTCAAATCACCTCCTTGGTGAGTGTTCTGCTGGTGGGGGAGGCTGTTCCATGGGTGTGAGGACCTGGGAGGTGGATACCAGGGTCTCAGAGGATACTGGGATGAGGGGTGGGGGATCCAGTGAAGGGGGACGGACAGGGAGGGTATGGGGTGAAAGGGGAGGGAGGACGGGAAGGAAAGGGGGGGAGGGAGGACTCGGGAGGAGGGGAGGGGTAAAAGGGTGGGGATTGGGTGTGGGGGGAGGGTTTGGCTGAACATTTGAGTGGGGGCAGGGAGGGTTTGGGGTAGGGGGGTTTTCTATGCAGAGGAGGGAGGCGGGGTTGTCCTCCCTTCTGGTGTTACTGGGTAGCTGGTTGTGGGTTCCCCCCTCGCTTCTGGGGGGGTTGTGTTTGGAGCTGTGACTTCCTGGTTTTCCCCTCTAGCCCTGCGCCTTTTCGTTGCTTCTGTCGCCACGGCTCTCTCCTCCCTTGTCATGTCTCTCTGGAGGAATACATTTTTTAATTTTCCCACGTTTTTCAGGGAGCTCTTCCTTGATAGGATCTTCTCCTTTGTGCTCTCGTTTGCAAACACTATCTCTATCATTCAGTCTCGGTCTTTGTTGTACCAACCTAGCCTGAAAACCTTCTCAATGCTATGCTCATCCCCTTCCATGTCTAGTGCCTTTAGTACTTCATTCACTGCTGCTTTGTCCTTGTCATTCCACTCTGTCCTATTAGAGCCTTCCTGCTCTTTAATACCCACAGCAACCACTGATCTGTTCCTTTCCAGCAGTTGGCTAGTGGAGCGTGCCGCCTCCTGTGAGGTGGCTGCTATCATGGCCACCTCCTTCACTGCAGTCATTACTTCAGAGTTATTTTTTTTTAGTATTTCCGCAAATCTTGATTTTATTTTGGCATTCTCATCCAAAAAACTATTACCACCTTCTCCCTGGATGGTTTTCTGATTCTCAGCCTCGATACCATTCTCTTTGAGGGCTCTAATCTCCTCCTTTGCTGCTGTCAGCTCTCTTTTCAGGTTGCTTATTTTGTTCTTCATTTCCTGCATCATTTCTTGCATCTCACTCTTGATGTCCTCCAGAAACTGGGCAAACATTTCCTTCATTTCGTCACCTTGGCTCTTCCCTGTTCCCCTGGTACCACTGGCTGCCATGCTTGACCCTGTTCCTATAGTTGTGCTGTGAAAAGATTTGTCAGGAGGGCAGAGCGGGATGGGGGAGGGAGAGAGAGAGAGGAAGAGAGAGAGAAAGAGAGAAAGAGAGAGAGAGAAGGGAGTGATAAAGGGAGAGATAAATGGGTGGGTGGGGGGGGATCCGACCCTTCCACTGAAGTGAGAAGCAAGTAGAAGGGGAGGGGGGGAGGAGATGGAGAGAGAGGCGGGAGGGAGAAAGGGAGAGAGAGGAGAGGGAGAGAGATGGAGAGGGAGAGAGCGGGTGAGGAAGAGAGGGGGGGAGGTGTGTGTATATGTGTGTATATGTGTGTATATGTGTGTGTGTGTGTGTGTGTGTGTGTGTGTGTGTGTGTGTGTGTGGGAAGAGAGGGAGGGGGAAGGAAAGAGAGAGAGAGAGAGAGAGAGAGAGAGAGAGAGAGAGAGAGAGAGAGAGAGAGAGAGAGAGAGAGAGAGAGAGAGAGAGAGAGAGAGAGAGATAGAGAGAGAGAGAGAGAGAGAGAGAGAGAGAGAGAGAGAGAGAGAGAGAGAGAGAGAGAGAGAGAGAGAGAGAGGGGGGGGGAGAGCAGGAGAGAGATAGTGGGAGAGATAGAGAGTGGGAGAGAGAGAGCGGGAGAGAGGGAGTGGGAGAGAGGGGGAGAGAGTGGGGAGGGGAAGAGTGTGTGTATGGGAGAAAATGCAGAATAGAACCAGTGAAGAGCAGAGGTGCCATAGGCACAATCAGAGAACACTTTATAAACATCAGGGGTCCGCGGTTGTTCAACATCCTCCCAGCAAGCATAAGAAATATTGCCGGAACAACCGTGGACATCTTCAAGAGGAAACTAGATTTATTCCTCCAAGGAGTGCCGGACCAACAGGGCTGTGGTGGGTATGTGGGCCTGCGGGCCGCTCCAAACAACAGCCTAGTGGACCAAACTCTCACAAGTCAAGCCTGGCCTCGGGCCGGGCTTGGGGAGTAGAAGAACTCCCAGAACCCCATCAAGCAGGTATGGGCGATGCGGGGGACTGGGGGTGGGGGGGGGGCGGGATGTGTGTGTGTGTGTGTGTGTGTGTGTGTACTCACCTATTTGTACTCACCTATTTGTGCTTGCAGGATCGAGCATTGACTCCTGGATCCCGCCTTTCCAGCTGTCGGTTGTTTACAGCAATGATTCCCGTCCCATTTCCCTATCATACCTAGTTTTAAAAGTATGAATAGTATTTGCTTCCACAACCTGTTCCCCAAGTGCATTCCATTTTTCCACTACTCTCACGCTAAAAGAAAACTTCCTAACATCTCTGTGACTCATCTGAGTTTCCAGTTTCCACCCATGTCCCCTCGTTCTGTTATTATTACGTGTGAACATTTCATCTATTTCCACTTTGTCAATTCCCCTGAGTATTTTATATGTCCCTATCATATCTCCTCTCTCCCTTCTTTTCTCCAGTGTCGTAAGGTTCAGTTCCTTCAGCCGCTCTTCATATCCCATCCCTCGAAACTCTGGGACAAGCCTCGTCGCCAACCTCTGAACCTTCTCCAGTTTCTTTATGTGTTTCTTCAGGTGGGGGCTCCATGATGGCGCGGCATACTCTAAGACGGATCTCACGTAGGCAGTGTAAAGCGCCCTAAAAGCCTCCTCATTTAGGTTTCTGAATGAAGTTCTAATTTTCGCCAGTGTAGAGTACGCTGCTGTCGTTATCCTATTTATATGTGCCTCAGGAGTTAGATTAGGTGTCACATCCACTCCCAGGTCTCTTTCTCGAATCGTTACAGGTAGGCTGTTCCCCTTCATTGTGTACTGTCCCTTTGGTCTCCTGTCACCTGATCCCATTTCCATAACTTTACATTTACTGGTGTTAAACTCCAGTAGCCATTTCCCTGACCATCTCTGCAGTCTGTTTAAGTCCTCTTGGAGGATCCTACAATACTCGTCTGTCACAACTCTTCTCATTAATTTTGCGTCATCCGCAAACATTGACATGTATGATTCCACTCCTGTAAACATATCATTTACGTAGATTAGAAAGAGGATTGGTCCCAGCACCGATCCTTGAGGTACTCCACTTGTTACTGTTCGCCAGTCCGACTTCTCGCCCCTTACCATTACCCTCTGGCACCTTCCTGTTAGGTAGTTCTTCACCCATACTAGGGCCTTTCCGCTTACTCCTGCCTGCCTCTCAAGTTTGTATAGCAGTCTCATGTGCGGTACTGTATCAAAGGCCTTTTGGCAGTCAAGAAATATGCAGTCTGCCCAGCCTTCTCTGTCCTGCCTTATCCTTGTTACTGTATCATAGAATTCTAAAAGGTTTGTTAGGCATGATTTCCCTGTCCAGAACCCATGTTGGTGCTTGTTTACAAACCCAATGCTCTCCAGGTGCTCAACAAGTCTTAGCCTAATTATTCTTTCAAGTATTTTGCAGGGGATGCTTGTCAGTGATACGGGTCTGTAGTTAAGTGCCTCCTCCCTATCACCTTTTTTGAAAATCGGTACGACATTTGCCTCCTTCCAGCAACTGGGCAATTCTCCCGACATAAGTGACTCATTAAAGATCATTGCCAGAGGCACGCTGAGAGCCTGCGCTGCCTCTTTAAGTATCCACGGTGATACTTTGTCTGGTCCAACAGCTTTATTTGCATCCAGTGTTGTCAACTGTTTCATTACATCCTCTGCTGTCACCTCTATATCTGATAGTCTTTCATCTTGGGTAATCTCTTCTAACAATGGGAGCTGCTCAGGCTCGGTTGTGAACACTCCATGGAATTTTGCATTCAGTACCTCGCAGATTTCCTTGTCGCTTTCTGTATATGCCCCTTCTGTTTTCCTCAGTCTTGTCACTTGGTCATTTACCGACATCTTCCTTCTTATATGGCTATGTAGTAATTTAGGTTGCTTTTTCGCTTTGACTGCAATATCATTCTCATAATTTCTTTCCGACACTCGTCTTATGTTAATGTAATCATTCCTAGCTCTGTTACATCTAATCCTGTTGTCCTCTGTCCTTTGTCTTCTGTACTTCCTCCACTCCCTCCTGCTTCTCGCCTTTGCTTCCTGACACTGTCTATTAAACCATGGGTTATTATATTCCCTCCTGCTTTTTTCCTTTATTGTTGGAATAAATCTCTCTTCAGCCTCCTTGCATTTCAATATGACTTGGTTCATCATACCTTGCACTGTTTTTCCTCTGAGTTCTTCCTCCCACTGCACTTCTCCCAGGTAGTCCCTTAATTATCCTTCTGTAGTCCCCTTTTCTGTAATCAAGTCTCCTTTCCCGGACCTCTTGTCCTTTGGTCACAATTTTAAGCTCCATCATGTAGTCAAAGACTAGGACACAATGGTCACTAGCTCCAAGTGGTATTTCATGTTCCAACTGCTCGATGTCTTCTACATTCTGGGTGAAAATGAGATCTAATAGGCTGGGCGTATCCCCTCCTCTTTCCCTAGTATCTTCTTTCACATGCTGTGTTAGGAAATTCCTGTCAATAACGTCTACCAGCTTCGCTCCCCAGGTCTCCTCCCCGCCATGGGGATTCCTCGTTTCCCAATCTATCTCTCAGTGATTTAGGTTCCCACATGACCAGCAGCTTCGCTCTCATTCTATGCGCTAAAGTTGCTGCCCTCTGCAGTTCATCTATACATGTCTTGTTGCTGTCCTCGTACTCCTGCCTGGGCCTTCTACTGTTTGGTGGGGGATTGTAGAGTATCAAGATTACAATCTTCTTCCCATCCACTGTCAGAGTTCCAT
The DNA here is from genome assembly GCF_040958095.1 of Procambarus clarkii. Lineage (NCBI taxonomy): Eukaryota > Metazoa > Arthropoda > Malacostraca > Decapoda > Cambaridae > Procambarus > Procambarus clarkii. The sequence continues at coordinate 28,693,928 of NC_091163.1, forward strand.
GTATGAAGCTCGTGCTTTCATTGGTACCCGGATTTTCCAGCTCATCAAACTTCCATTTCCGCTTAATTAGTAGTGCCACTCCTCCTCCCTGTCTCTGTGTCCTTTCTTTTCTTATCACCTGGTACCCCTCTGGAAAGATTGCATCCGAGATCATGCCATTTATTTTAGTTTCCACTATTGCCACTATGTCTGGGTCTGCCTCACTAACTCTTTCTTTTATCTCTTCTGCTTTATTGGCTACCCCATCAGCATTGGTGTACCAAACCTTGAGACTCTTCTTGGAAACTCGGGTGTCAGAGTTCCCCCTTTCACCATGGGTCTGGGGGGAACTGGGGGGTGTCTGGGGGGCAAGTGGGGGCTGTGGGGGTGAGTGGGGGGGTGCTAGGGGGGGTGCCTGGAAGGCGAATCGGGTCTGGGCATCTAGGGGGGTAGGAAGGGCATAATGGGTCTGAAAGTTAGGGGTCTGAATAGCATAGGGGGGTTGAGAAATAGAGTGAGACTGAGAGTCAGATAGAGGTTGAGAGGTTGGGGGGGAGAGGGATACTGAGGGCAGAGGGCTGAGATGAGAATGGAGCATGGGTGCTGGGAGTGGAAGAGAGGGTGTATTAGTTAGGGGGGAATCGGGGGTAGGTGGGGGTTTTGGGGTAGAAGAGGGGAAGAGGGAGATGGGGGAAGGTGTTAGGGGGTCACAAGGTGAGGGGGTTAAATGTGGGCTGGAGGTGCATAGGAGGGGTGAGGGTTGGGTGGGGTTTGGGGGTGAGTGGAAGAGGGGTGCAGTGGAAGCTGGGATGGAGTAGATGGAATTGAAGTCAATGGGGTAGAAGGGGCAGGGGAGTAGGAAGGGGTAGTTGGGGAGGGGGGATGGGAAGGTGGGTTTGGGGAGGGCATGGCTTGACCCACTGGGGTCGTTGACAGGTGTGATGTAGCAGGGGCAGGGGAATCGTTGGGGAGGTGCAAATGTGGAAGGGACAGGGGGGTTTTGGGGGGCTGAGGCAGGGGTTAGGTATAGGAGGGCTGAGTTGGAGAGGATGCGACCTGGGAGGTGACCTGGGAGGTGGCCTGGGAGGTGACCTGGGATGTGACCTGGGAGGTGAGACTACCTGAGAGGCTAGTTCGGTGTCGTGCTTGCCATCTAATCTTGTGGGCTATTTGCTCATCTTTCGTCATAAACCTCTCTATGAACACATTGTAATGGGTTTCACTCCCTCTGAGTAAATGCTTGTTCCTCATTATGTACTCCACAGCCTCCTCATTGGAGAATTGCACCAGAACAGGTCTATTCTTGGTACAATTGTAAGGTCCAATTGTAAGGTAAGGTACAATTGTGTGTGTGTGTGTGTGTGTGTGTGTGTGTGTGACATATCTGATGACCCGTGTGTGTGTTGCATACCTATTGGTCCGTGTGTGTGTGTGTGTGAGATACCCGTTGACCTGTGTGTGTGTGAGTGTGGCGTACCTGTTTACCAGTGTGTGTGTAGGGCATACGTGTTGACCCGTGTGTGTGTGTGGAGGCAAATCTGTTGTCCCGTTTGTGGGGGGCATACCTGTTAACCAGTGTGTGTGTGTGTGCGGCATACCTGTTGACCAGTGTGTGTGGGGGCACACCGGTTTTCCCGTGTGTGTGGGGGGCATACCTATTGACCTGTGTGTGAGTGGGGCATACCTATTGACCTGTGTGTGGGGGGGGGGCGTACCTATTGATCCGTGTGTGTGGGGGGGCGAATATCTGTTTACCCGTGTGTGTGGGTATGTGGGGAATACCCGTTGACCCGTGTGTGTGGGTGTGTGGGGTATACCCGTTGACCCGTGTGTGTGTGTGGGGCATACCTGTTAACCCCGTGTGTGTTGCATACTTGTTGACGCGTGTATACTCACCTAGTTGTGTTTGCGGGGGTTGAGCTCTGGCTCTTTGGTCCCGCCTCTCAACCGTCAATCAACAGGTGTACAGATTCCTGAGCCTATTGGGCTCTATCATATCTACACTTGAAACTGTGTATGGAATCAGCCTCCACCACATTAATAGGAGCTGCCTCGCATGGGCCAACAGGCCTTCTGCATTTGCCTTTGTTCTTATGTTCTTATATCATTTCCTTATGCATTCCATTTGTCAACCACTCTGACACTAAAAAAGTTCTTTCTAATATCACTGTGGCTCATTTGGGCACTCAGTTTCCACTTGTGTCCCGTTGTGAGTGTGCCCCTTGTGTTAAATTGCCTGTCTTTATCTACCCTATCAATTCCCTTCAGAATCTTGAATATGGTGATCATGTCCTTCCTAACTCTTCTGTCTTCCAGCGAAGTGAGGTTTAATTCCCGTAGTCTTTCCTCGTAGCTCATACCTCTCAGCTCGGGTACTAGTCTGTTGGCAAACCTTTGAACCTTTTCCAGTTTAGTCTTATCCTAGACTAGATATGGAATCCATGCTGGGGCTGCATACTCCATGATTGGCCTGGCATATGTGGTATACAAAGTTCTGAATGATTCTTTACACAAGTTTCTAAATGCCGTTCGTATGTTGGCCAGCCTGGCATATGCCGCTGATGTTACCTTTTTGATATGTGCTGCAGGAGACAGGTCTGGCGTGATATCAATCCCCTATATACCAACATATATATCACACACACACACACACACACGTGTGTGTGTGTGTGTGTGTGTGTGTGTGTGTGCGTGTGTGTGTGTGTGTGTGTGTGTGTGTGTGTGTGTGTGTGTGTGTGTGTGTGTCTGTGTGTGTGGTATACCTGTTGACAAGTGTGTGTGTGTGTGTGTGTGGGACATACCTGTAGAAAGGCGTGTCTGTGTGTGGGGTATACCTGTTGACCCTTATATGTGTGGGACATACCTGTTGACCGGTGTGTGTGTGGGGGGGGCATACCTGTTGATCCCGTGTGTGTGGGGGGGGGGCATACCGGTTGACCCCGTGTATGTGGCATATACCTGTTGACCCATATGTGTGTGGGGAATATCAGTTGACCTGGGAGTGTGGGAGGCTAACTTGTTTACCCCGTGTGTTTGCGGCATACTTGTTGACCAGTGTTTGTGTGGGGGCAAACATGTTGACCCGTGTGGGACATAGCTTTCGATCCGTGTGCTTGGAGGGCATACCTGTTGATGCGTTGATGCGTGGGGGGGGGGAGTTGAGGCAAACCTGTTGACACGTGAGTGTTGGGCATACGTGCTGAGCCATGTGTATGTGGGGAATAACTGTTGACCCGTGTGTGTGGGGGGCATACCTGTTGACCCGTTTGTGTGAGTGGGACATACCTGTTGGCCCGTGTGTGTGGGGCATACCTGTTTACCCGTGTGTGTGTGTGGAGCATACCTGTTGACTCGTGAGTGTGGGGGGCATATCTGTTGACCCGTGTGTGTGGGGCATATCTGATGACCCGTGTGTGTGTGTGTGGGGCTTAACTGTTGAACCGTGTACGTGTGTGGCATACCTGTTGACCCATGTTTGTGTTTCTGGCATACCTGTCGACCCATGCGTGTGTTTCTGGCATACCTGTTGTCCCGTATTATTGGGGCATACATGTTGCATACATGTTTACACGTGTGTGTGGGTGGCATGCATGTTGACCCGTGTGGGGCATGACTGTTGACCCTTGTGAGTTTGGGGCATGCCTGTTGATCCCGTACATATCAGGCATACCTGTTGACCCGTGTGGGTTTGTTTATGTTTTTTATTCCGTGTATTTGGAGCATACCATTTGAACCATATGGGTTGATCATACCTTTTAGTCCGTGTTTGTATGGGGCATACGTGTTGATCCGTGTGTGTGTGGCATATCTGTTGACCCGTGTGTGTGTGTGTCTGAGGCATACCTGTTGACTAGTGTTTGTGTGGGGCATACCTGTTGACCCGTGTGTTTGTGGGTCATACACGTTGACCCGGGTTTGTGTGGGGCATACCTGTTGACCCCTATGATTGAGGGGAATACCGGCTGACCGCGTGTGTGTTGGGCATACCTGTTAACCCATGTGTGCGTGGGGGCATATCTGTTGACCCATGTGTGTGTCGGGCATACCTGTTGACCCATGTGTGTGTGGGGCATACCTGTTGACCCGAGTGGCGTGTGTGTGTGTGTGTGGGGCATACCTGTTGACCCGTGTGTGTGGGGGGGCATACCTGTTGACCCGGGTGTGTGTGTGAGGGGCATACCTGTTGACCCATATGTTAAGGGAGCATACCTGTTGACCCGTTTGTGTGTGTGTGTGGGGCTTATTTGTTGACACGTGTGTGTGGGGCATACTTGTTTACCCGGGTGTATGTGGGGCATTCCTGTTGACTTGTGTGTGTGGGGGGCATTCCTGTTGACCAGTGTGCTTGGGGCATACCTTTTGACCCTTGTGTGTGGGCATACCTGTTGACCAGTGTGTGTGGGGCATACCAATTAACTCGTGTGTGGGAGCATACCTGTTGACCCTTGTGTGTGAGTGTGGGAAATACCTGTTGACACGTGTGTTTGGGCCATACCTGTTGACCCGTGTGTGTGGGCCATACCTGCAGAGCTTTGTGTGTGTGGGGCATACCTGTTGACCCGTGTGGGGGCATACCTGTTGACCCGTGAGTGTGTGGCATACATGTTGACCTGTGTGTGTTGGGGGGGGGGTAAATCTGTTGACCCGTGTGTGTGGGGCATACCTGTTGACCCGCGTGTGAGGGTCATACCTGTTGACCCGTGTGTGTGTGTGGGGCATACCTGATGAAACGTGTGTGTGTGTGTGTGTGTGTGTGTGTGTGTGTGTGTGTGTGTTGCATACCTATTGATCCGTGTGTGTAGGGGGCATACTTGTTGAGCCGTGTGCGTGTGTGGCATATCTGTTGACCTGCGTGTGTGTGTGTGTGTGTGTGTGTGTGTGTGTGTGTGTGTGTGTGTGTGTGTGTGTGTGTGTGTGTGTGTGTGTGTGTGTGTGTGTGTGTTTGTGGGGGGCATACCTGTTTTCCCTTATGTGTGGGGAGGGCATACCTATTGGCCCGTGTGTGTGGGGGCATACCAATTGACCCGTGTGTGGGGGGGGGGTCGTACCAATTGATCTGTGTGTGGGGGGGGGCGCATATCTGTTTACCCGTGTTTGTGGGAGGCATATCTGTTGACTACTGTGTGTGTGTGTGTAGGGAATACCCGGTGACCCATGTGTGTGTGTGGGGCATACTTGTTGACCCGTGTGCATGTGTGGCATACCTGTTGACCCCGTGTGTGTGTGTGTGTTGACTAACCGTTGACCAGTGTGTGTGTGTGTAGGGCATACCTGCTGACCCGTATGTGTGTGTGGGGAATAGCTGTTGACACGTGTGTCTGTATGGAGGCATACCTCTTGACCCATGTGTGTGGGACATACCTGATGACCCGTGGGTTTGTGGGGATTGGGGCATACATGTTGATCCATGTGTGTGGGGCATACCTGTTGATCCGTGTGAGATTTTTTTTCTTTGACAATTATCAAAAGAATTAAGTCCTATGGATGTTACGTTAATCGTAACTACCTCGCAAGAGAGGCAGACCATAAACAGCAAGAGCTGCCAGTGGCAGATATTTAATCTTAAAGCCTAAGATCATAGGACCGCGGGAGCAAACCGCCAGGCGAAACCACACGGGTAACACCTGTCACTTAGGTCGCTGGCTCCTCCTAGTTGACAACTAATAAAGGGTAGCCGACGGATTCTCACTTCTTATTTATAGAAGTGTGGTGCTGTGCAATGGACTCGAGCTTTAGATACAGACTTGATATGAACATAAGCAGGCAAAGCGTTGCAGAACATGAAATGTCGGGCAGTAATATTGGAAGGTTTGACGTAAACGACCGTTTTCTATAACAAACAATTTATTCACAAATAACTAATACTACTACACAGTGACTTTACGTTACTTTACTGTCACTCCAGTGGCACATTCAAGAACAGCTAATCAACAGCCTGATGGATCCACGGTATCCTTATCCCGTCGTCGCTGACTGAACAATGACACTAACTGAACAAAGTGGTGCCCACTGGTGACGCAAGCTTGCAATCAATATTGTCACGGCTTCACGGTGGCCAATACTATAATCACAAAACTTGACTGGCGCTCGCTGCCCTCAACGAGGTACCAAGTAACAAGGCGGTTAATCCAAGAATGATAACCCCTTATAAAAATCTTACGTTAACACTTACGTTAACTTCGCACAATCTTCTCCATCAGCTTGTATGGTATGCAGGTTAGGGACACTGGCCTGTAATTCAGTGCCTCCTGTCTATCCCCTTTCTTGTATATCGGGACTACGTTAGCTGCTTTCCAAATTTCTGGCAGTTCCCCTGTTGCCAGAGATTTGTTATACACTATGGAGAGTGGTAGGCACAGTTCTTCTGCTCCTTCCTTTAGTATCTAAGGGGAGATTCCATCTGTACTCACCTAGTTGTACTCACCTAGTTGTGTTTGCGGGGGTTGAGCTCTGGCTCTTTGGTCCCGCCTCTCAACCGTCAATCAACAGGTGTACAGATTTCTGAGCCTATCGGGCTCTGTCATATCTACACTTGAAACTGTGTATGGAGTCAGCCTCCACCACATCACCCCCTAATGCATTCCATTTGTCAACCACTCTGACACTAAAAAAGTTCTTTTTAATATCTCTGTGGCTCATTTGGGCACTCAGTTTCCACCTGTGTCCCCTTGTGCGTGTTCCCCTTGTGTTAAATAGACTGTCTTTATCTACCCTATCAATCCCCTTCAGAATCTTGAATGTGGTGATCATGTCCCCCCTAACTCTTCTGTCTTCCAGCGAAGTGAGGTTTAATTCCCGTAGTCTCTCCTCGTAGCTCATACCTCTCAGCTCGGGTACTAGTCTGGTGGCAAACCTTTGAACCTTTTCCAGTTTAGTCTTATCCTTGACTAGATATGGACTCCATGCTGGGGCTGCATACTCCAGGATTGGCCTGACATATGTGGTATACAAAGTTCTGAATGATTCTTTACACCAGTTTCTGAATGCCGTTCGTATGTTGGCCAGCCTGGCATATGCCGCTGATGTTATCCGCTTGATATGTGCTGCAGGAGACAGGTCTGGCGTGATATCAACCCCCAAGTCTTTTTCCTTCTCTGACTCCTGAAGAATTTCCTCTCCCAGATGATACCTTGTATCTGGCCTCCTGCTCCCTACACCTATCTGTGTGTGTGTGTGTGTGTATGTGTGTGTGTGTGTGTACTCACCTAATTGTGCTGGCGGGGGTTGAGCTTCGGCTCTTTAGTCTCTCCTTTCAACTGTCAATCAACTGGTGTACAGATTCCTGAGCCTACTGGGCTCAATCATATCTACATATGAAACTGTGTATGGAGTCAGCCTCCACCACATCACTTCCTAGTGCATTCCATTTATTAACTACTCTGACAATGAAAAAATTCTTTCTAACATCTCTGTGGCTCATCTGGGTACTAAGTTTCCACCTGTGTCCCTTTGTTCGTGTCCCACCCGTGCTGAAGAGTTTGTCTTTGTCCACCCTGTCAATTCCCTTGAGAATTTTGTAGGTGGTTATCATGTCTTCCCTTACTCCTCTGTTTTCCAGGTATGTGAGGTTCAGCTCCTTTAGCCTTTCGTCGTAGCTCATTCCTCTCAGTTCCGGGACGAGCCTGGTGGCATCTTATCTTGAGGTTATCTTGAGATGATTTCGGGGCTTTTTAGTGTCCCCGCGGCCCGGTCCTCGACCAGGCCTCCACCCCCCAGGAAGCAGCCCGTGACAGCTGACTAACTCCCAGGTACCTATTTACTGCTAGGTAACAGGGGCATTCAGGGTGAAAGAAACTTTGCCCATTTGTTTCTGCCTCGTGTGGGAATCGAACCCGCGCCACAGAATTACGAGTCCTGCGCGCTATCCACCAGGCTACGAGGCCCCCCCCAGTGATCTAGCATCCCCAGCTCCCTGCGCATTCATGAAAGGACCAGGTTTTGGCCTGTGGTGTCCGATAGGCTTTTAATGACACATAAGTGTGTGACGTGATGTGTTGAGCTATCAAGGTGGTTAGGAACAGGGAGGCACCAAGGGAGCCCTCAGAGAAAAATCTAAGTATCGAATTTTTCTTTTTCTTTCATACATTAAGTAAACTGGGTGAGGGGGGGGGGGTCATTAGGACCATGGATTCGTGCAATTCAATTTTGCTGACTCACGTTGTAGGGGGGAGAGCTATGATGATCATGTTAGTTGGTTTATATGTTCATATCACTTCAATTTACAGTGTGTGTGTGTGTGTGTGTGTGTGTGTGTGTGTGTGTGTGTGTGTGTGTGTGTGTGTGTGTGTGTGTGTGTGTGTGTGTGTGTGTGTGTGTGTGTGTGTAATAGCTCAATTTATTTATGCATAATTGACAAAAGCAGTGAATGAGTACTGTACATAGGCCTACAATGTAATACATAAACCTATATTGCACATAAATCAGTTACTGGCAAAAGCTGATCACACAGGGCCCGATGGTCTGCAGTGTGAAGCTGATCACACAGGGCCCGATGGTCTGCAGTGTGAAGCTGATCACACAGGGCCCGATGGTCTGCAGTGTGAAGCTGATCACACAGGCCCCGATGGTTTGCAGTGTGAAGCTGATCACACAGGGCCCGATGGTCTGCAGTGTGAAGCTGATCACACAGGGCCCGATGGTCTGCAGTGTGAAGCTGATCACACAGGGCCCGATGGTCTGCAGTGTGAAGCTGATCACACAGGCCCCGATGGTCTGCAGTGTGAAGCTGATCACACAGGGCCCGATGGTCTGCAGTGTGAAGCTGATCACACAGGGCCCGATGGTCTGCAGTGTGAAGCTGATCACACAGGGCCCGATGGTCTGCAGTGTGAAGCTGATCACACAGGGCCCGATGGCATACCGCTGAATCTTCTCTAATTTTGTCTTGTGTTTAACTAGGTATGGACTTCAGGCTTCAGCTGCATACTCCAGGACTGGTCTTACATAAGCGGTATACAGGGTTCTGAAAGATTCCTTACACAAGTTTCTAGAGGCAGTTCTTATGTTGGCTAGTCTAGCATATGCCGCTGATGATATTCTTTTGATGTGGGCCTCTGGAGACAGATTCGGTGTGATATCAACCCCCAGATCCTTCTCTCTATTTGACTCCTGCAGGATTTCACCTCCCAGATGATACCTTGTGTTCAGCATCCTGCTTCCTTCGCCTAATTTCATTACATTACACTTTCATGAGTTGAACTTTAACAGCCATTTTCTAGACCACTTCTCCAGTTTGTCCAGGTCATCCTGTAGTCTCTGTCTATCTTCATCCGTCTTGATTCTTCTCAAAATTTTTGCATCATCAGCAAACATTTTGAGGAATGAGTCTATACCCTCTGGAAGATCATTTACATATATTAGAAACAGGATGGGTCCAAGTACTGAGCCCTGTGGGACTCCGCTGGTGACATCTCGCCGCTCTGATGTCTCCCCCTCACCGTTACTCGCTGTTTCCTGTTGCTTAAGTACTCCCTTATCCACTGGAGCACCTTCCCTTTTACTCCTGCCAGTTGCTCCAACTTTTTTAACAGCCTTTTATGGGGTATTGTGTCAAAGGCTTTCTGGCAGTCCAGGAAAATACAGTCGGCCCACCCTTCTCTTTCCTGCCTAATTTTTGTTGCCGGGTCATAGAATTCTATTAAACCTGTGAGGCACGATTTACCATCCCTGAACCCATGTTGGTGGTGCGTTACATAGTTATTTCCCGATAGATGCTCTACGAGCCTTTTCCTCATGATCTTCTCCATCACCATGCAGGAATTACAAGTTAGGGGAAACTGGGCTTGTAGTTCAGTGCTCTTGCCTGTCACCCTTCTTGTATATTGGGACCACGTTAGCTGTCTTCCAACTTTCTGGTAAGTCTCCTGTTTCCAGTGACCTGTTATACACCATTGAGAGTGGCACACTTAGTGCATCTGCACCTTCCTTTAGTATCCATGGTGAGATTCTGTCAGGCCCAACAGCCTTTGTCACATCCAGCTCCAGCAGACACCTTTTGACCTCATCACTGGTGAGGTCAAATTCCTCCAAGATTGCTTGGTTTACTGCCTCATTTAGTGCAGGGGCTTCTCCATGTTCTATTGTGAAGTCCTCCTGGAATATCTTGTTGAGTTTTTCACACACTTCCTTGTCATTCTCTGTGTATCTGTTCTCCCCTTTCGCAGCTTCATCACTTGTTCCTTCACTGCTGTTTTCCTCCTGATGTGGCTGTGGAGCAGCTTTGGTTGGGTCTTGGCTTTACTCGCGAGGTCATTTTCAAACTGTCTCTCTGCTTCCCTCCTCACTCAGAGGTACTCATTTCTGGCCCTCTGGTATCTCTCACTGCTCTCCGGTGTTCTGTTATTTCTGTAGTTTCTCTATGTTCTTTTACTCAGTTGCTTCGCTACCTTGCATTCCTGGTTGAACCATGGGTTTTTCTGTTGTTTTTCGTTTTTCTCCTTTTGCATGGGTATAAACCTATCTGCAGCTTCCTGGCACTTCCGGGTGACAAAATCCATCATGACCGGCACAGTCTTGTCTCCAAGTTCTGTTTCCCATGGTATTCCCCTGAGGAAGTTCCTCATCTCGTCATACTTTCCTCTTCGGTAATTTATTCTTTTTCCCTCTGATCCCATCCTTGGATAGGTTATCCCTACCTCCACCAAGTACTCACAGGTCAGTACACTGTGGTCACTCATTCCTAAGGGGGCTTCAACTTTGACTTCCCTTATTTCTGACTCATTCCGGGTGAATATCAAGTCGAGTCTAGCTGGTTCATCATTGCCTCTCACTCTTGTGGGTTCCTTGACATGTTGTCTCAGAAAGTTCCTTGTTGCTACTTCCAAGAGTTTAGCTCTCCACGTATCTGCACCACCATGTGGGTTCACATTCTCCCAGTCTATCTTTCCATGGTTGAAATCGCCCGTGATTAAGAGTCTTGAGTCATTCCTGCAGGCAACTGAAGCTGCTCTCTCTATTATATTAATGGTTGCCATGTTGTTCCTATCAAACTCCTGTCTAGGTCTTCTGTCATTTAGGGGAGGGTTGTAAATGACTGCCACTATTATCTTAGGTCCACCCATTGTTATAGTTCCTGTTATGTAATCTCTGAATCCGTCACAGCCTGTAATTTTCATCTCATCAAAACTCCAGTCCTTCCTTATCAGCAGGGCCACTCCTCCACCTCCTCTCCCTTCCCTCTCTTTCCTTACTATATAGTAGTCCTTTGGAAACACAGCATCTGTTATGACTCCTTTGTTTCCGTGTGTCCTATTGCATCAGAGTTTTCTTCTTGCGCCCTTTCTGCCAGTTTCTTGATTTATTGGTAATCCCGTCAATGTTTGAGTACATTACCTTGAAGCTCACTTTCTTATATTCAATATCATCCTCACTCCCCACAGGTGTAGGAAGTTGTTCCATGGTCATTGCTACTTGGGTAGGCTCATCCTCCTGTGAGGTAGTTGCCAGGGGTTCAGGGGGAGCGGGGGATGGAGGGCTTTGGTCTTGCCCAGGCCTGCTTGGGGCAGGAAGAAGACCAGGGGCTGGGAAAGCAGGGGATACATGGGGTAAGGGGAGGGGGGAGGATTTGGGTTTCATGATGGGCATTGTGCTGGAGCAAGGAAGGGATTGTGCTGGGGGATAGAAGAAGCCCTATTGGGTGGTGGGATGAGGTGTTGCATTATCCCCTGGGGTTCCTGGGCTGCTGGATTGGGGTTCCTCACACCCCTCTGGGATTGCTAGGTTGGAGGCTGAGGTTCCCTGGCTCTCTTCCCTCTCCTTGCGCCTTTTTCTTGCATCTGCTGCCCTATCTCGTCTCTGGTCATGTCTCTCTGAACATATACCTCTTTGTAATTCCTTGCATATCTCAGTTTGCTCTTCTTTACTAGGATGTCCTTTTTGATGACCTCGCTCTTGAATACTACCTTGATCAATCTCTTTTTGTCTCTGTTGTGCTGGCCAATCCGGAAAAACTGTTCTATGTCTCGTTCAGCCCCTTCCATTCCTATTCCCCTTAATATCCCTGCTACTGCAGCTTTGTCTTTAATCCTCGATTCCTCCCTTGTAGAGTACTCTTGGTCCTTCACACCCACCACTACTACAGCTCTTTTCCTTTCCATTAGCTGGCTTGTGCATCTAGCAGCCTCCTGTGAGGTTACTGCTTTCATTACAACTTCCTTGACTGTCGACATTGCTCCTGGGCTCTTCAGGACTTCAGCAAAGGTTGGACCAATTGTAGGGGTCCCTGCCATTCCTACATCTCCTGGTACCTCAGGGTAGGTTGTCTGTACCAGTGTCTGATGAGGGCCTGTTTTCAGGCTTTTTATCTCCTCTTGGGCTGCACTTAGTTCTATCTGGAACTTACATATAGTTTCCCTCAGGTCCTTCAATTCCCCACTGATTTCCTTCCATGCCTTAGCAATCATCTCCATGTATGACTCGTCCAGTCCCTCTCCTCCAGCTTCATTCTGTTGTCTTACCATCCCGAGTGACTTGTGTGTGTGTGTGTGTGTGTGTGTGTGTGTGTGTGTGTGTGTGTGTGTGTGTGTGTGTGTGAGTGTGTGTACTCACCTAGTTGAACTCACCTAGTTGTGCTTGCGGGGGTTGAGCTCTGGCTCTTTGGTCCCGCCTCTCAACTGTCAATCAACAGGTGTACAGGTTCCTGAGCCTATTGGGCTCTATCATATCTACACATGAAACTGTGTATTGAGTCAGCTTCCACCACATCACTTCCTAATGCATTCCATTTGTCAACCACTCTGACACTAAAAAAGTTCTTTCTAATATCTCTGTGTCTCATTTGGGCGCTCAGTTTCCACCTGTGTACCCTTCTGCGTGTGCCCTGTTACCTATCGTTCGTTACAGCTCGTGACCCTACAGCAGCCAAGCTTTAATTACGTCTACGGATACGAGAAAACTGCTGTTCTCAAGAGCGGGTCACCAGTATAACCCCTTGATAAGTAATGAGCACATAAATAAAAATCTTCCTTTAGGACTGAAGAATAGATACAAAATATTATATAGATATATATTCAAGACAGTATAATATAAAAACACAGATGGTCAAGTTAACTTATACAACAAACAAAAGTTATTGTCCTTCTCCTAATATAGTATAATAAAATATGGCACAACAAGAAGTAAACAGACTTATCTCCCACATGTTATTTCTTCGAGTCCCGTGAAGCTACTGAACTCTCGCTCTGTCGCTACCCATAATCCTCTCCCATCTGCCTCATCCAGGATGAGGGATGGAAACTAAGGACTTTTTAATATTTAAAACTAATTGAACAACCACTTGTTCTCAAAACACACAAGAATGCAAATTACAGATAATAGTTACTTACAAAATATATAAGTACAATGCCACCTGTTTAATTGCAGAAAATAAACAATTACCTAAACTAAATAAAAGTGACATCTGGAACTCCCAACTGAACAGGTCCAACTTCCCGAATCTAACAGGTATTAGACGTGTGCAAAGCAACCGCGCTCCTGTCCCCACTGACGCTGCCACACCACACGATAATTTACAAAAACACAATATGTGTACATATACAGGCAATGATATAATGGAACAAAACAAGTTATTTTAAATTTATATACATATTCTGCTAGGAGTACGTAACACTTCCACCACCGAGAAAAAAAATGCAATAGATTGAAGATCAATGGCATTTTTTCAAAGTAAAATGTAAGACACTTGAGATTTATGGTATTAATTACACCAAACATGTAAAAGTAATAAGAACACATTTGTGGACAAAAATGAAAACACTCCAAATATAGTCTTACAGGAAACTCAGAAATTTCAGTCTTATGACTATGTGCTACATATGTGTCACTGGAGTATGCAAATTTATCTCTCCAAGGTACTATCTCATTTATGTCACTTTGTTGCAGATCATATTTCACACTCCTATCTACATTATTATCATTAGCATGAATAGAATTGTCAATAAAGGTAGCTGCTTTCACACAGTTATCATGGCAATTTATCTTTCTATCTGTTGCTACTATTTCTCTAAGATCAGTCCCGTATTTCCATGTGATCCCTTTTCCACATGGTGAATTTTTCCAAGACAGACTCCATTTCCCATTACTCCCTTTTTCTGGAGCTGAACTGCTTAAGTGAAGCTGACTGGATGGTGAGTAGATTTGGGACTTCTCCTGGGTATGCTCTGACACAGACATCTGCCCTTCATCACTCTTGATCCTCTGTGGAACACATACTCTCGCCCAATGGATACTAAAATTAGAGAAATTAGCATTAAGCCTCACAATTATGCATAAGACTTTCCCATTCATAGAACCTTCCGAAACACAAGACACCGACTTAGCAAACCGTTGACCTTCAACCCAAGGAATACAACCCAAGATTAGTGCAAAGACTACCTGATCGAACTGACTCAGATGATCCATAAGGAACACAGAAATCAATTGCCTCATAACTCTGTCATAACGATCAGTGAAAGAAAACAGGCATATGCCTAGGCACCATATCTCAATCATAACTCCGAAGACAAGTTTACACCCCCTGATGGTGAACTTGAACACAACACACACTTTCATCAACCGTCTAGTCTGCCAAAAGACTAAATAAAACATGCCGAAAACTTTACAACCCTCACCATCACTTCCCAAGTGATTTACGTCTGATGACAACCAATTAACCAAGAGGTTTAAGGGTCTTAACATCTTGAAGATGAACAGCAGATTACCTGGGAAACGCCCAAGGACAATCTGAAACCCTTCACAATGATTAACACTAGGTAGGATAACCTTATCTCCCTACTTGAAATACACACCTGGAGCCTCAAACATCTGCTCCCCAGTATGATTTAATCCTTCACCCACAATATGACTCTGAAGGTCAACACCACACTTGAGTGGAACATACACTTTTATCACTCGTGTTGCATCAAATTTAACTGGATCTGAATATAGAGACACTGCTCTAGCATAACTCACCACTTCCTCAGAACTGCTGGGTGCACAACCTACTTGAGTAAACTCTCTCTGCTCAACCACAAGGCTTGACAAAGATGTCCCACAGTCCATCACTTCACAAGAAAATGGCTCCTGCAGAATAAAAGTAGATTTCAACATCGTACACACACTCTGACTCAATGTACACAATGAGAAATACTTACTCCACATGGAATAAGAATCACAACTCCGCAACTTAGATCCAAATGCTACTTTACCACTCTTAATGATTTTACCAAAATTTCCTCCCATGACTTCTGGAGCTGCTTGGAGTACTGTCTGCTCACAATCAATAATATCACTACCAAGCTGGGTCACATCCTCACAGACAACTGAAGAGGGAGGCTCAATGGGTCTCCATCTACTCAACAGAAGCTGATCCTCTGGCTGCTTTCCCACACTCTCCAAAACTGGATCTACAGTACAGACTGTCTCCTTGCTTCTCTCTGAAATCTTAGGGTCAGTTCTACTCAATGCACTTAAATTAAGGGAATCTGAAACGAGCGGGCAAGTAACAGGTAGTTTGACCTCCTCCCCTATTATATCACCTTGACTAGGGTGAGGCGGGGCCTCTACAACAGACTTACTCTCGACAACTGATTCTAAACTTGGAGTGAGCGGGAATACTTCTGCCAACCCGACATCTTGTCCTAAACCATTCACTTGGCTGGAATACAGAGTCGTGGCTTTTAAGTTTCTCTCAACTCCTGGCACAACGTTCGTAGTGAGCGGGCAAGACAATGGTACATGGACATCCTTTCCCAATTTATTGGAATAAAGCAGAGTCATAGTATCAGGCTTACTCTCAACAACTAAATCGGCCACACAGGAATCTGGAACAACCACATCCCACTTCTCCACTGAAGGGGTACTGGTTACTGGAACAAATGCTTGAGTAACAACATCAGAACTGACAACTGGATTTATATTAGTACTGACATCAGCACAGGTAGAATGGACAAAACCATCTTCTACAACAGGTTCATTCATAGAACTAACTTCAGCACAGGCAGAATAAACATGGTCTGCAACTGGCTGTTTACACAAACGGGGATCAATCTCACCCACAACATGATTTATGGCCACATCATTACCCAATATAACATCCACACCTGGGATGGGCAACTGTGTACTAACACCCACAGTGCATAAACTTGGTGTAATGGTGGATCTGAAATTAATGTCTATTAGAGGTACAGTTTTACATCCTGCAACACTCTGAAGAACAACAAACTTTCCAGTCTCTCTCTTTTCAACATCAGAAAGAATGCTGGATGAAATTATGGTTTGGGAAGCACCTGTATCACGAAGAATAACCACTGGCTTCCACTTCCCATTAATGCACAAAACTTCACCTGAAGACATATATGGTGAATACTGTTTCACCCAATTGGGGTTTACAGTTACATGTTTATTAGTAAGTTTATTTTGCACACCTCTGCAATAAATGAGACCAGTTGGTCGTAACTCAGGGTGCAATATAAAACAGGAATTAATTCCATGGCCTTTTCTCTTACAATGGGAACAAGACCTTACAGTGGACACACTGGTAGAACCAACTGTAGGTTTAGAAATAACCTTATTATTATTTGACATTCCTGACAATGAAGTAGCAGGGTTAGGTTTTGTAAGAGAAGAGCTCATGGGAGTAACTGGAGCACTAGGACTGGAGGGATTCTGATAAGGAGTTCGGTGAGCATTATAATTTACTCTACGACTAGACTTAGGTGAAGTGGCCGTAAACTGGGCCTTAGTCAGCAACTCATGCTCATCCGCGAGCTTTGACAGCTCATAAATGTCTGTTACATTCTTGTGTTCTGCCATAAAAGTAGACAACTTGTCTGGGAGACATGACAATACTTCTTCCATTATAAGAAGATTCTTTAGAGCATCAAAGTCAGTGACTGAAAGTGACTTTAGCCATCTGTTGCAAAAATTCGTCTTCTGACGAGTAAAATCTGCTATTGTCTGATCACTTATCCTCCTTAGGTTCCTAAACTTTTGCCTGTGTGCCTCTGGATTTATTTGATATGCATTTAAGATGCTTTTCTTTACAAATTCGTAATCAAAACTATGAGCGTCAGGTAGGGATGTAAAAACCTCCTGACTACGTCCCTTAAATTGAGACTGCATAATGGCTACCCACTGATCCCTTGGCCAGTTCATACTGATGGCAATTTTATAAAAATGTGCAAAGAAAACCTCAGGATCCTCCTCATTGATCTTGGGTAACTCTATATACTTATTCATCCTGATGGGATTATTATCACTATTTGTTGAAACAATACTAGTATTTCCATGCCCAGCTGCCATACGCTGTGATTCAAGCCTGAAGTTAGTGTCAGCCATTTGTTGTTGAATCTCTAATTGTTGCTTCTTTGTGGCTTCTAGTTGCAACTGTGCCATAACCTCTAACCGCCTAGTCTCAAGCTCCCTTTGCTGAGCTTCAGCCTCTAACTTTTTCTGTTCCTTTTGAGCTTCAAGTTCTAATATTCTCTGTTCTTTTTGAGCATCAAGCTTAGCATATGCTATTTGCGCTTCTAACTGAAGACGCTTTAACGTCATCTGATCACTCGACTCCTCTCTTAACTCCTCTAGAATTTCTTCCTCTAACTCTCCATTCTCAACAAAATGTGTCACAATGACTTTCAATATTTGGGCTTTAACCATTCTATTGTTGGCGGTCAAATCCAAATGATTTGCCATTTGTATTAACTCAGTCTTTTTCAGGCTCTGAATCCCTTCAATGTCTGGGTGAGCCACCAACGCTGCAACTTTCTCCTCCATCGTTACTAACACTTGGCACTTGATTCACAACAATAATTAAAACAATGGCACTGCACTACACTTCACTGTAAAATTGTCACCAGACTGAAAATTCGCTTGGCCTCACTGCACAAACAAAATATATAGGATGACTTACCTCAAAATCGTGAAACGTTGTTACTTGACACACAGGAAAGCTTGCTTGGCACATGGAATAGTTCTTAAGAAAAACACACAAGACACTTAACACACTGGTACCTAGGAAGGCAAGGTTAGATTAGCATAGTTAAGGTTAAGTGGGAACAATATTTCCCGGCACAGGCCCCCATAACTCTTTGTTACCTATCGTTCGTTACGGCTCGTGACCCTACAGCAGCCAAGCTTTAATTACGTCTAGGGATACGAGAAAACTGCTGTTCTCAAGAGCGGGTCACCAGTATAACCCCTTGATAAGTAATGAGCACATAAATAAAAATCTTCCTTTACGACTGAAGAATAGATACAAAATATTATATAGATATATATTCAAGACAGTATAATATAAAAACACAGATGATCAAGTTAACTTATACAACAAACAAAAGGTATTGTCCTTCTCCTAATATAGTATAATAAAATATGGCACAACAAGAAGTAAACAGACTTATCTCCCACATGTTATTTCTTCGAGTCCCGTGAAGCTACTGAACTCTCGCTCTGTCGCTACCCATAATCCTCTCCCGTCTGCCTCATCGAGGATGAGGGATGGAAACTAAGGACTTTTTAATATTTAAAACTAATTGAACAACCACTTGTTCTCAAAACACACAAGAATGCAAATTACAGATAATAGTTACTTACAAAATATATAAGTACAATGCCACCTGTTTAATTGCAGAAAATAAACAATTACCTAAACTAAATAAAAGTGACATCTGGAACTCCCAACTGAACAGGTCCAACTTCCCGAATCTAACAGGTATTAGACGTGTGCAAAGCAACCGCGCTCCTGTCCCCACTGACGCTGCCACATCACACGATAATTTACAAAAACACAATATGTGTACATATACAGGCAATGATATAATGGAACAAAACAAGTTATTTTAAATTTATATACGTATTCTGCTAGGAGTACGTAACACTTCCACCACCAAGAAAAAAAATGCAATAGATTGAAGATCAATGGCATTTTTTCAAAGTAAAATGTAAGACACTTGAGATTTATGGTATTAATTACACCAAACATGTAAAAGTAATAAGAACACATTTGTGGACAAAAATGAAAACACTCCAAATATAGTCTTACAGGAAACTCAGAAATTTCAGTCTTATGACTATGTGCTACATATGTGTCACTGGAGTATGCAAATTTATCTCTCCAATGTACTATCTCATTTATTTCACTTTGTTGCAGATCATATTTCACACTCCTATCTACATTATTATCATTAGCATGAATAGAATTGTCAATAAAGGTAGCTGCTTTCACACAGTTATCATGGCAATTTATCTTTCTATCTGTTGCTACTATTTCTCTAAGATCAGTCCCGTATTTCCATGTGATCCCTTTTCCACATGGTGAATTTTTCCAAGACAGACTCCATTTCCCATTACTCCCTTTTTCTGGAGCTGAACTGCTTAAGTGAAGCTGACTGGATGGTGAGTAGATTTGGGACTTCTCCTGGGTATGCTCTGACACAGACATCTGCCCTTCATCACTCTTGATCCTCTGTGGAACACATACTCTCGCCCAATGGATACTAAAATTAGAGAAATTAGCATTAAACCTCACAATTATGCATAGGACTTTCCCATTCATAGAACCTTCCAAAACACAAGACACCGACTTAGCAAACCGTTGACCTTCAACCCAAGGAATACAACCCAAGATTAGTGCAAAGACTACCTGATCGAACTGACTCAGATGATCCATAAGGAACACAGAAATCAATTGCCTCATAACTCTGTCATAACGATCAGTGAAAGAAAACAGGCATATGCATAGGCACCATATCTCAATCATAACTCCGAAGACAAGTTCACACCCCCTTATGGTGAACTTGAACACAACACACACTTTCATCAACCGTCTAGTCTGCCAAAAGACTAAATAAAACATGCCGAAAACTTTACAACCCTCACCATCACTTCCAAAGTGATTTACGTCTGATGACAACCAATTAACCAAGAGGTTTAAGGGCCTTAACATCTTGAAGATGAACAGCAGATTACCTGGGAAACGCCCAAGGACAATCTGAAACCCTTCACAATGATTAACACTAGGTAGGATAACCTTATCCCCCAACTTGAAATACACACCTGGAGCCTCAAACATCTGCTCCCCAGTATGATTTAATCCTTCACCCACAATATGACTCTGAAGGTCAACACCACACTTGAGTGGAACATACACTTTTATCACTCGTGCTGCATCAAATTTAACTGGATCTGAATATAGAGACACTGCTCTAGCATAACTCACCACTTCCTCAGAACTGCTGGGTGCACAACCTACTTGAGTAAACTCTCTCTGCTCAACCACAAGGCTTGACAAAGATGTCCCACAGTCCATCACTTCACAAGAAAATGGCTCCTGCAGAATAAAAGTAGATTTCAACATCCTACACACACTCTGACTCAATGTACACAATGAGAAATACTTACTCCACATGTAATAAGAATCACAACTCCGCAACTTAGATCCAAATGCTACTTTACCACTCTTAATGATTTTACCAAAATTTCCTCCCATGACTTCTGGAGCTGCTTGGAGTACTGTCTGCTCACAATCAATAATATCACTACCAAGCTGGGTCACATCCTCACAGACAACTGAAGAGGGAGGCTCAATGGGTCTCCATCTACTCAACAGAAGCTGATCCTCTGGCTGCTTTCCCACACTCTCCAAAACTGGATCTACAGTACAGACTGTCTCCTTGCTTCTCTCTGAAATCTTAGGGTCAGTTCTACTCAATGCACTTAAATTAAGGGAATCTGAAACGAGCGGGCAAGTAACAGGTAGTTTGACCTCCTCCCCTATTATATCACCTTGACTAGGGTGAGGCGGGGCCTCTACAACAGACTTACTCTCGACAACTGATTCTAAACTTGGAGTGAGCGGGAATACTTCTGCCAACCCGACATCTTGTCCTAAACCATTCACTTGGCTGGAATACAGAGTCGTGGCTTTTAAGTTTCTCTCAACTCCTGGCATAACGTTCGTAGTGAGCGGGCAAGACAATGGTACATGGACATCCTTTCCCAATTTATTGGAATAAAGCAGAGTCATAGTATCAGGCTTACTCTCAACAACTAAATCGGCCACACAGGAATCTGGAACAACCACATCCCACTTCTCCACTGAAGGGGTACTGGTTACTGGAACAAATGCTTGAGTAACAACATCAGAACTGACAACTGGATTTATATTAGTACTGACATCAGCACAGGTAGAATGGACAAAACCATCTTCTACAACAGGTTCATTCATAGAACTAACTTCAGCACAGGCAGAATAAACATGGTCTGCAACTGGCTGTTTACACAAACGGGGATCAATCTCACCCACAACATGATTTATGGCCACATCATTACCCAATATAACATCCACACCTGGGATGGGCAACTGTGTACTAACACCCACAGTGCATAAACTTGGTGTAATGGTGGATCTGAAATTAATGTCTATTAGAGGTACAGTTTTACATCCTGCAACACTCTGAAGAACAACAAACTTTCCAGTCTCTCTCTTTTCAACATCAGAAAGAATGCTGGATGAAATTATGGTTTGGGAAGCACCTGTATCACGAAGAATAACCACTGGCTTCCACTTCCCATTAATGCACAAAACTTCACCTGAAGACATATATGGTGAATACTGTTTCACCCAATTGGGGTTTACAGTTACATGTTTATTAGTAAGTTTATTTTGCACACCTCTGCAATAAATGAGACCAGTTGGTCGTAACTCAGGGTGCAATATAAAACAGGAATTAATTCCATGGCCTTTTCTCTTACAATGGGAACAAGACCTTACAGTGGACACACTGGTAGAACCAACTGTAGGTTTAGAAATAACCTTATTATTATTTGACATTCCTGACAATGAAGTAGCAGGGTTAGGTTTTGTAAGAGAAGAGCTCATGGGAGTAACTGGAGCACTAGTACTGGAGGGATTCTGATAAGGAGTTCGGTGAGCATTATAATTTACTCTACGACTAGACTTAGGTGAAGTGGCCGTAAACTGGGCCTTAGTCAACAACTCATGCTCATCCGCGAGCTTTGACAGCTCATAAATGTCTGTTACATTCTTGTGTTCTGCCATAAAAGTAGACAACTTGTCTGGGAGACATGACAATACTTCTTCCATTATAAGAAGATTCTTTAGAGCATCAAAGTCAGTGACTGAAAGTGACTTTAACCATCTGTTGCAAAAATTCGTCTTCTGACGAGTAAAATCTGCTATTGTCTGATCACTTATCCTCCTTAGGTTTCTAATCTTTTGCCTGTGTGCCTCTGGATTTATTTGATATGCATTTAAGATGCTTTTCTTTACAAATTCGTAATCAAAACTATGAGCGTCAGGTAGGGATGTAAAAACCTCCTGACTACGCCCCTTAAATTGAGACTGCATAATGGCTACCCGCTGATCCCTTGGCCAGTTCATACTGATGGCAATTTTATAAAAATGTGCAATGAAAACCTCAGGATCCTCCTCATTGAACTTGGGTAACTCTATATACTTATTCATCCTGATGGGATTATTATCACTATTTGTTGAAACATTACTAGTATTTCCATGCCCAGCTGCCATACGCTGTGTTTCAAGCCTGAAGTTAGTGTCAGCCATTTGTTGTTGAATCTCTAATTGTTGCTTCTTTGTGGCTTCTAGTTGCAACTGTGCCATAACCTCTAACCGCCTAGTCTCGAGCTCCCTTTGCTGAGCTTCAGCCTCTAACTTTTTCTGTTCCTTTTGAGCTTCAAGTTCTAATATTCTCTGTTCTTTTTGAGCATCAAGCTTCGCATATGCTATTTGCGCTTCTAACTCAAGACGCTTTAACGTCATCTGATCACTCGACTCCTCTCTTAACTCCTCTAGAATTTCTTCCTCTAACTCTCCATTCTCAACAAAATGTGTCACAATGACTTTCAATATTTGGGTTTTAACCATTCTATTGTTGGCGGTCAAATCCAAATGATTTGCCATTTGTATTAACTCAGTCTTTTTCAGGCTCTGAATCCCTTCAATGTCTGGGTGAGCCACCAACGCTGCAACTTTCTTCTCCATCGTTACTAACACTTGGCACTTGATTCACAACAATAATTAAAACAATGGCACTGCACTACACTTCACTGTAAAATTGTCACCACACTGAAAATTCGCTTGGCCTCACTGCACAAACAAAATATATAGGATGACTTACCTCAAAATCGTGAAACGTTGTTACTTGACACACAGGAAAGCTTGCTTGGCACATGGAATAGTTCTTAAGAAAAACACACAAGACACTTAACACACTGGTACCTAGGAAGGCAAGGTTAGATTAGCATAGTTAAGGTTAAGTGGGAACAATATTTCCCGGCACAGGCCCCCATAACTCTTTGTTACCTATCGTTCGTTACGGCTCGTGACCCTACAGCAGCCAAGCTTTAATTATGTCTAGGGATACGAGAAAACTGCTGTTCTCAAGAGCGGGTCACCAGTATAACCCCTTGATAAGTAATGAGCACATAAATAAAAATCTTCCTTTAGGACTGAAGAATAGATACAAAATATTATATAGATATATATTCAAGACAGTATAATATAAAAACACAGATGGTCAAGTTAACTTATACAACAAACAAAAGGTATTGTCCTTCTCCTAATATAGTATAATAAAATATGGCACAACAAGAAGTAAACAGACTTATCTCCCACATGTTATTTCTTCGAGTCCCGTGAAGCTACTGAACTCTCGCTCTGTCGCTACCCATAATCCTCTCCCGTCTGCCTCATCCAGGATGAGGGATGGAAACTAAGGACTTTTTAATATTTAAAACTAATTGAACAACCACTTGTTCTCAAAACACACAAGAATGCAAATTACAGATAATAGTTACTTACAAAATATTTAAGTACAATGCCACCTGTTTAATTGCAGAAAATAAACAATTACCTAAACTAAATAAAAGTGACATCTGGAACTCCCAACTGAACAGGTCCAACTTCCCGAATCTAACAGGTATTAGACGTGTGCAAAGCAACCGCGCTCCTGTCCCCACTGACGCTGCCACATCACACGATAATTTACAAAAACACAATATGTGTACATATACAGGCAATGATATAATGGAACAAAACAAGTTATTTTAAATTTATATACGTATTCTGCTAGGAGTACGTAACACTTCCACCACCAAGAAAAAAAATGCAATAGATTGAAGATCAATGGTATTTTTTCAAAGTAAAATGTAAGACACTTGAGATTTATGGTATTAATTACACCAAACATGTAAAAGTAATAAGAACACATTTGTGGACAAAAATGAAAACACTCCAAATATAGTCTTACAGGAAACTCAGAAATTTCAGTCTTATGACTATGTGCTACATATGTGTCACTGGAGTATGCAAATTTATCTCTCCAATGTACTATCTCATTTATTTCACTTTGTTGCAGATCATATTTCACACTCCTATCTACATTATTATCATTAGCATGAATAGAATTGTCAATAAAGGTAGCTGCTTTCACACAGTTATCATGGCAATTTATCTTTCTATCTGTTGCTACTATTTCTCTAAGATCAGTCCCGTATTTCCATGTGATCCCTTTTCCACATGGTGAATTTTTCCAAGACAGACTCCATTTCCCATTACTCCCTTTTTCTGGAGCTGAACTGCTTAAGTGAAGCTGACTGGATGGTGAGTAGATTTGGGACTTCTCCTGGGTATGCTCTGACACAGACATCTGCCCTTCATCACTCTTGATCCTCTGTGGAACACATACTCTCGCCCAATGGATACTAAAATTAGAGAAATTAGCATTAAACCTCACAATTATGCATAAGGCTTTCCCATTCATAGAACCTTCCGAAACACAAGACAACGACTTAGCAAACCGTTGACCTTCAACCCAAGGAATACAACCCAAGATTAGTGCAAAGACTACCTGATCGAACTGACTCAGATGATCCATAAGGAACACAGAAATCAATTGCCTCATAACTCTGTCATAACGATCAGTGAAAGAAAACAGGCATATGCCTAGGCACCATATCTCAATCATAACTCCGAAGACAAGTTCATACCCCCTTATGGTGAACTTGAACACAACACACACTTTCATCAACCGTCTAGTCTGCCAAAAGACTAAATAAAACATGCCGAAAACTTTACAACCCTCACCATCACTTCCAAAGTGATTTACGTCTGATGACAACCAATTAACCAAGAGGTTTAAGGGTCTTAACATCTTGAAGATGAACAGCAGATTACCTGGGAAACGCCCAAGGACAATCTGAAACCCTTCACAATGATTAACACTAGGTAGGATAACCTTATCCCCCAACTTGAAATACACACCTGGAGCCTCAAACATCTGCTCCCCAGTATGATTTAATCCTTCACCCACAATATGACTCTGAAGGTCAACACCACACTTGAGTGGAACATACACTTTTATCACTCGTGCTGCATCAAATTTAACTGGATCTGAATATAGAGACACTGCTCTAGCATAACTCACCACTTCCTCAGAACTGCTGGGTGCACAACCTACTTGAGTAAACTCTCTCTGCTCAACCACAAGGCTTGACAAAGATGTCCCACAGTCCATCACTTCACAAGAAAATGGCTCCTGCAGAATAAAAGTAGATTTCAACATCCTACACACACTCTGACTCAATGTACACAATGAGAAATACTTACTCCACATGTAATAAGAATCACAACTCCGCAACTTAGATCCAAATGCTACTTTACCACTCTTAATGATTTTACCAAAATTTCCTCCCATGACTTCTGGAGCTGCTTGGAATACTGTCTGCTCACAATCAATAATATCACTACCAAGCTGGGTCACATCCTCACAGACAACTGAAGAGGGAGGCTCAATGGGTCTCCATCTACTCAACAGAAGCTGATCCTCTGGCTGCTTTCCCACACTCTCCAAAACTGGATCTACAGTACAGACTGTCTCCTTGCTTCTCTCTGAAATCTTAGGGTCAGTTCTACTCAATGCACTTAAATTAAGGGAATCTGAAACGAGCGGGCAAGTAACAGGTAGTTTGACCTCCTCCCCTATTATATCACCTTGACTAGGGTGAGGCGGGGCCTCTACAACAGACTTACTCTCGACAACTGATTCTAAACTTGGAGTGAGCGGGAATACTTCTGCCAACCCGACATCTTGTCCTAAACCATTCACTTGGCTGGAATACAGAGTCGTGGCTTTTAAGTTTCTCTCAACTCCTGGCATAACGTTCGTAGTGAGCGGGCAAGACAATGGTACATGGACATCCTTTCCCAATTTATTGGAATAAAGCAGAGTCATAGTATCAGGCTTACTCTCAACAACTAAATCGGCCACACAGGAATCTGGAACAACCACATCCCACTTCTCCACTGAAGGGGTACTGGTTACTGGAACAAATGCTTGAGTAACAACATCAGAACTGACAACTGGATTTATATTAGTACTGACATCAGCACAGGTAGAATGGACAAAACCATCTTCTACAACAGGTTCATTCATAGAACTAACTTCAGCACAGGCAGAATAAACATGGTCTGCAACTGGCTGTTTACACAAACGGGGATCAATCTCACCCACAACATGATTTATGGCCACATCATTACCCAATATAACATCCACACCTGGGATGGGCAACTGTGTACTAACACCCACAGTGCATAAACTTGGTGTAATGGTGGATCTGAAATTAATGTCTATTAGAGGTACAGTTTTACATCCTGCAACACTCTGAAGAACAACAAACTTTCCAGTCTCTCTCTTTTCAACATCAGAAAGAATGCTGGATGAAATTATGGTTTGGGAAGCACCTGTATCACGAAGAATAACCACTGGCTTCCACTTCCCATTAATGCACAAAACTTCACCTGAAGACATATATGGTGAATACTGTTTCACCCAATTGGGGTTTACAGTTACATGTTTATTAGTAAGTTTATTTTGCACACCTCTGCAATAAATGAGACCAGTTGGTCGTAACTCAGGGTGCAATATAAAACAGGAATTAATTCCATGGCCTTTTCTCTTACAATGGGAACAAGACCTTACAGTGGACACACTGGTAGAACCAACTGTAGGTTTAGAAATAACCTTATTATTATTTGACATTCCTGACAATGAAGTAGCAGGGTTAGGTTTTGTAAGAGAAGAGCTCATGGGAGTAACTGGAGCACTAGTACTGGAGGGATTCTGATAAGGAGTTCGGTGAGCATTATAATTTACTCTACGACTAGACTTAGGTGAAGTGGCCGTAAACTGGGCCTTAGTCAACAACTCATGCTCATCCGCGAGCTTTGACAGCTCATAAATGTCTGTTACATTCTTGTGTTCTGCCATAAAAGTAGACAACTTGTCTGGGAGACATGACAATACTTCTTCCATTATAAGAAGATTCTTTAGAGCATCAAAGTCAGTGACTGAAAGTGACTTTAACCATCTGTTGCAAAAATTCGTCTTCTGACGAGTAAAATCTGCTATTGTCTGATCACTTATCCTCCTTAGGTTCCTAAACTTTTGCCTGTGTGCCTCTGGATTTATTTGATATGCATTTAAGATGCTTTTCTTTACAAATTCGTAATCAAAACTATGAGCGTCAGGTAGGGATGTAAAAACCTCCTGACTACGCCCCTTAAATTGAGACTGCATAATGGCTACCCGCTGATCCCTTGGCCAGTTCATACTGATGGCAATTTTATAAAAATGTGCAATGAAAACCTCAGGATCCTCCTCATTGAACTTGGGTAACTCTATATACTTATTCATCCTGATGGGATTATTATCACTATTTGTTGAAACATTACTAGTATTTCCATGCCCAGCTGCCATACGCTGTGTTTCAAGCCTGAAGTTAGTGTCAGCCATTTGTTGTTGAATCTCTAATTGTTGCTTCTTTGTGGCTTCTAGTTGCAACTGTGCCATAACCTCTAACCGCCTAGTCTCGAGCTCCCTTTGCTGAGCTTCAGCCTCTAACTTTTTCTGTTCCTTTTGAGCTTCAAGTTCTAATATTCTCTGTTCTTTTTGAGCATCAAGCTTCGCATATGCTATTTGCGCTTCTAACTCAAGACGCTTTAACGTCATCTGATCACTCGACTCCTCTCTTAACTCCTCTAGAATTTCTTCCTCTAACTCTCCATTCTCAACAAAATGTGTCACAATGACTTTCAATATTTGGGCTTTAACCATTCTATTGTTGGCGGTCAAATCCAAATGATTTGCCATTTGTATTAACTCTGTCTTTTTCAGGCTCTGAATCCCTTCAATGTCTGGGTGAGCCACCAACGCTGCAACTTTCTCCTCCATCGTTACTAACACTTGGCACTTGATTCACAACAATAATTAAAACAATGGCACTGCACTACACTTCACTGTAAAATTGTCACCACACTGAAAATTCGCTTGGCCTCACTGCACAAACAAAATATATAGGATGACTTACCTCAAAATCGTGAAACGTTGTTACTTGACACACAGGAAAGCTTGCTTGGCACATGGAATAGTTCTTAAGAAAAACACACAAGACACTTAACACACTGGTACCTAGGAAGGCAAGGTTAGATTAGCATAGTTAAGGTTAAGTGGGAACAATATTTCCCGGCACAGGCCCCCATAACTCTTTGTTACCTATCGTTCGTTACGGCTCGTGACCCTACAGCAGCCAAGCTTTAATTATGTCTAGGGATACGAGAAAACTGCTGTTCTCAAGAGCGGGTCACCAGTATAACCCCTTGATAAGTAATGAGCACATAAATAAAAATCTTCCTTTAGGACTGAAGAATAGATACAAAATATTATATAGATATATATTCAAGACAGTATAATATAAAAACACAGATGGTCAAGTTAACTTATACAACAAACAAAAGGTATTGTCCTTCTCCTAATATAGTATAATAAAATATGGCACAACAAGAAGTAAACAGACTTATCTCCCACATGTTATTTCTTCGAGTCCCGTGAAGCTACTGAACTCTCGCTCTGTCGCTACCCATTATCCTCTCCCGTCTGCCTCATCCAGGATGAGGGATGGAAACTAAGGACTTTTTAATATTTAAAACTAATTGAACAACCACTTGTTCTCAAAACACACAAGAATGCAAATTACAGATACAGAGCACCACTTGGTTTCCGAACTTTAGTTATCCGAAACTTCCAGTTTCCCGATTGGGGTTGGGGAGTCATGCTACCCGAACAAAGTTCGGGTAGGAAGGGGTCCACCAAGCGTCACGCCGGCTTGTGGTGGTGGGTGGGCGATGGTCCAGTTTGCCCACTGTGACTTCACAGATTCACGGCCTATTATTCCTATTATTTTGAATTGCCATAAGGCTGGAATGTTCATTCTGTGCTTTTGTTTTACATATCTGCACAATCAAGAAACATCTGTGCACCATGTTGGCTCCAAATGCACGCATTGCGTCAGTGATGGCTGACTGGTGGGTGGATGGACGATGGAGCTGAGGTGGGAGGCAGTATGAATGAGGGGGGGGGAGAGAATCAGTGAGAGAGGGGGGGAGAGAGATGCTAGGAGGGAGGGGGAGGTATGGAGAGATGTTAGGAGGTAGGGAGAGATGCTAAGAGGGAGGGGGAGGTAGGGAGAGATGCTAGGAGGTAGGCAGGAAGGGGTGGAAGTAGTGAGAATTAGGGAGGGAAAGGCAGGCTGGCAGGCACAGGCAGGCAGGCAGGCACAGGCAGGCAGACAAGCAGGAAGGCAGGCAGGCTAGCTTGCAGGCAGGGAGTGAGTGGTAGTCACGCGGTTGAACCGCGTGACCTTGAGAGATGGGATGTAGGGGGGGCGGGTGGTTTGTTGGTGGTGGGGGTGAGACCGGCTCATTCCCGAAGATAAGCCTAACACACACTACCCGTTAGCATGATGGCAGGGGGGGAGGCAGGCTGGCTGGAAAGGAAGCAGGCTGGCAGGCTGGGAAGGAGGCAGGCTGGCAGGCTGGGAAGGAGGCAGGCTGGGAAGGAGGCAGGCTGGCAGGCTGGGAAGGAGGCAGGCAGGCAGGCTGGGAAGGAAGCAGGCTGGCAGGCTGGGAAGGAGGCAGGCTGGCAGGCTGGGAAGGAGGCAGGATGGGAAGGAGGCAGGCTGGCAGGCTGGGAAGGAGGCAGGCTGGCAGGCTGGGAGGGAGGCAGGCTGGCAGGCTGGGAAGGAGGCAGGCCTGCATTCTCTCCAAGGTGGGAAGGAGGCAGGCTGGGAAGGAGGCAGGCTGGGAAGGAGGCAGGCTGGGAAGGAGGCAGGCTGGGAAGGAGGCAGGCTGGGAAGGAAGCAGGCTGGGAAGGAGGCAGGCTGGCAGGCTGGGAAGGAGGCAGACAGGCAGGCTGGGAAGGAGGCAGGCTGGGAAGGAGGCAGGCTGGGAAGGAAGCAGGCTGGGAAGGAGGCAGGCTGGGAAGGAGGCAGGCTGGGAAGGAGGCAGACAGGCAGGCTGGGAAGGAGGCAGGCTGGGAAGGAAGCAGGCTGGCAGGCTGGGAAGGAGGCAGGCAGGCAGGCAGGAAGCGATATATGGGTGTTGAAGTGAACTGTGAACCACGTGACCTTTGAGAGTGTGTGTGTGTGTGTATGGGTTTGGGGTGGGGGGTGGGGGTGGTGTGTCGGTGGTGGGGGGAGAGGGGGAGGTGTGTCGGTGGTGGGGGGAGAGGGGGAGGTGTGTCGGTGGTGGGGGGAGAGGGGGAGGTGTGTCGGTGGTGGGGGGAGAGGGGGAGGTGTGTCGGTGGTGGGGGGAGATGGGGAGGTGTGTCGGTGGTGGGGGGAGAGGGGGAGGTGTGTCGGTGGTGGGGGGAGAGGGGGAGGTGTGTTGGTGGTGGGGGAGGGACCGGCTGACTCCGTAAGCCTAACCACACTCCACAGACCTGTGACCCAGATTTGTTTCTTAAATGTACAGTACATCATCGTATATTTTAGGCAGGATGTGCCTGCAGGCTGGCAGGAAACATCCAGAGGATGTTTGCCAGACGTCTTAATAATCAGTTAGGAACAATTAAGGACTTTTATAAAGCGGATCAGGACTTCACTTATTGATGAGTACAAACAAAACACGGTCGCATTTACGCCATGAACCTGACGATTTTTTCCCCTAGAGTTTTTTTCATAAATTTTTCGGAAAAATTTCTTTTTACATTTCTAGTTTATTTTTTCCCCTCTATTTCTCGTATACGAACTTACATGTTAACCGACGGGTCTCGTCCCCAAGGGGTTCGGAAACCAAGTGGTGCTCTGTAATAGTTACTTACAAAATATATAAGTACAATGCCACCTGTTTAATTGCAGAAAATAAACAATTACCTAAACTAAATAAAAGTGACATCTGGAACTCCCAACTGAACAGGTCCAACTTCCCGAATCTAACAGGTATTAGACGTGTGCAAAGCAACCGCGCTCCTGTCCCCACTGACGCTGCCACACCACACGATAATTTACAAAAACACAATATGTGTACATATACAGGCAATGATATAATGGAACAAAACAAGTTATTTTAAACTTATATACGTATTCTGCTAGGAGTACGTAACACTTCCACCACCAAGAAAAAAAATGCAATAGATTGAAGATCAATGGCATTTTTTCAAAGTAAAATGTAAGACACTTGAGATTTATGGTATTAATTACACCAAACATGTAAAAGTAATAAGAACACATTTGTGGACAAAAATGAAAACACTCCAAATATAGTCTTACAGGAAACTCAGAAATTTCAGTCTTATGACTATGTGCTACATATGTGTCACTGGAGTATGCAAATTTATCTCTCCAAGGTACTATCTCATTTATTTCACTTTGTTGCAGATCATATTTCACACTCCTATCTACATTATTATCATTAGCATGAATAGAATTGTCAATAAAGGTAGCTGCTTTCACACAGTTATCATGGCAATTTATCTTTCTATCTGTTGCTACTATTTCTCTAAGATCAGTCCCGTATTTCCATGTGATCCCTTTTCCACATGGTGAATTTTTCCAAGACAGACTCCATTTCCCATTACTCCCTTTTTCTGGAGCTGAACTGCTTAAGTGAAGCTGACTGGATGGTGAGTAGATTTGGGACTTCTCCTGGGTATGCTCTGACACAGACATCTGCCCTTCATCACTCTTGATCCTCTGTGGAACACATACTCTCGCCCAATGGATACTAAAATTAGAGAAATTAGCATTAAACCTCACAATTATGCATAAGACTTTCCCATTCATAGAACCTTCCGAGACACAAGACACCGACTTAGCAAACCGTTGACCTTCAACCCAAGGAATACAACCCAAGATTAGTGCAAAGACTACCTGATCGAACTGACTCAGATGATCCATAAGGAACACAGAAATCAATTGCCTCATAACTCTGTCATAACGATCAGTGAAAGAAAACAGGCATATGCCTAGGCACCATATCTCAATCATAACTCCGAAGACAAGTTCACACCCCCTTATGGTGAACTTGAACACAACACACACTTTCATCAACCGTCTAGTCTGCCAAAAGACTAAATAAAACATGCCGAAAACTTTACAACCCTCACCATCACTTCCAAAGTGATTTACGTCTGATGACAACCAATTAACCAAGAGGTTTAAGGGTCTTAACATCTTGAAGATGAACAGCAGATTACCTGGGAAACGCCCAAGGACAATCTGAAACCCTTCACAATGATTAACACTAGGTAGGATAACCTTATCCCCCAACTTGAAATACACACCTGGAGCCTCAAACATCTGCTCCCCAGTATGATTTAATCCTTCACCCACAATATGACTCTGAAGGTCAACACCACACTTGAGTGGAACATACACTTTTATCACTCGTGTTGCATCAAATTTAACTGGATGTGAATATAGAGACACTGCTCTAGCATAACTCACCACTTCCTCAGAACTGCTGGGTGCACAACCTACTTGAGTAAACTCTCTCTGCTCAACCACAAGGCTTGACAAAGATGTCCCACAGTCCATCACTTCACAAGAAAATGGCTCCTGCAGAATAAAAGTAGATTTCAACATCCTACACACACTCTGACTCAATGTACACAATGAGAAATACTTACTCCACATGGAATAAGAATCACAACTCCGCAACTTAGATCCAAATGCTACTTTACCACTCTTAATGATTTTACCAAAATTTCCTCCCATGACTTCTGGAGCTGCTTGGAGTACTGTCTGCTCACAATCAATAATATCACTACCAAGCTGGGTCACATCCTCACAGACAACTGAAGAGGGAGGCTCAATGGGTCTCCATCTACTCAACAGAAGCTGATCCTCTGGCTGCTTTCCCACACTCTCCAAAACTGGATCTACAGTACAGACTGTCTCCTTGCTTCTCTCTGAAATCTTAGGGTCAGTTCTACTCAATGCACTTAAATTAAGGGAATCTGAAACGAGCGGGCAAGTAACAGGTAGTTTGACCTCCTCCCCTATTATATCACCTTGACTAGGGTGAGGCGGGGCCTCTACAACAGACTTACTCTCGACAACTGATTCTAAACTTGGAGTGAGCGGGAATACTTCTGCCAACCCGACATCTTGTCCTAAACCATTCACTTGGCTGGAATACAGAGTCGTGGCTTTTAAGTTTCTCTCAACTCCTGGCACAACGTTCGTAGTGAGCGGGCAATACAATGGTACATGGACATCCTTTCCCAATTTATTGGAATAAAGCAGAGTCATAGTATCAGGCTTACTCTCAACAACTAAATCGGCCACACAGGAATCTGGAACAACCACATCCCACTTCTCCACTGAAGGGGTACTGGTTACTGGAACAAATGCTTGAGTAACAACATCAGAACTGACAACTGGATTTATATTAGTACTGACATCAGCACAGGTAGAATGGACAAAACCATCTTCTACAACAGGTTCATTCATAGAACTAACTTCAGCACAGGCAGAATAAACATGGTCTGCAACTGGCTGTTTACACAAACGGGGATCAATCTCACCCACAACATGATTTATGGCCACATCATTACCCAATATAACATCCACACCTGGGATGGGCAACTGTGTACTAACACCCACAGTGCATAAACTTGGTGTAATGGTGGATCTGAAATTAATGTCTATTAGAGGTACAGTTTTACATCCTGCAACACTCTGAAGAACAACAAACTTTCCAGTCTCTCTCTTTTCAACATCAGAAAGTATGCTGGATGAAATTATGGTTTGGGAAGTGTCATGTTCACAGAAAATGGTACCATCCGTTTTCTATGTGCGGCGGCTGGGACGCCCGAGAGAGATTGGAGGTAAACAAGAGAGCGTACAGGACGCCCGCCAAGCTTGGTAGCTACTAGTCATGTAATCATATTAAGTATTAAAGTCAGTAACCAAGTCATGACTTTACATCAACCCTACAACCAAGACTTCCTCAGTAACACACAAACACCACATTGGCGACGAGGATGAACTGTGAACGCAGGTATTTGTTCAGTTTCAAACACAAGGGAGAAGCATGCTGCCTGGAGGAGGAAGAGAAGCTGTGAGCGCCATACCCGATGCTGTATGCTAACCGATGCTGTGTGCTAACCAATGCTGTGTGCTAAACGATGCTGTGTGCTAACCGATGCTGTGTGCTACCCAAGCTGTGTGCTACCCAAGCTGTGCTGAAGAAACTGTACTGAGGAATCTGCCGACGTTGTGTACGAAACGACGCTTTGATGTGTACAAAACCTGATGTTTTGGTTACGAAACGACGCTTCGTGCTACAAAATTCATCACACTGAACTGACTGCTGTACCAACTGCTGCACCAACTGCTGCACCAACTGCTGTACCAACTGCTGCTGTACCAACTGCTGTGCCAACTGCTGTGCTGCTGCTGTGAGTAGGAACAACACATGTACACAAGGGCTAGGTAAGAAGTCAGTTGCTGCTATATTGTGCACTGTTGTGAACTTTTGCATTAAAATGCTTGTGTGCTTTGCAAAATTAAAGTAATTACAGTGAATTCTTGACTAACATATACAGTGCAGTAAGTGTTTAATATTCTGAGGAACATTTAAGTGATAAGTTACATTTATTCAGTAAAAATGGCAAATATACCTCAGTTTCCTGCATTTGATCCTGACTGTGACCAGACAAACCTGTCACAGAGGTGGGTCAAATGGCTTAAAAAGTTTGAAAATTTGTTGATAGTTTCTGACATCAAAAGTGCTGAAAGAAAGCGTGCCTTTCTACTTCATTATGCAGGTGATAGAGTTTGTGACATCTTTGACACACTGAAAGACACTGGTGGTGCCAAAGATTATGACACTGCCAAAGCCAAACTAACAGAGCATTTCAAACCAAGGCAAAATACTGCTATGGAAATTATGCATTTCAGGAGAGCAAAACAACTCTCTAATGAAACTGTGGATCAATACCACACACGTCTGCAGGGTTTAGCAGCCCATTGTGAGTTTGCTGATGTTGACAAAGAAATCAAACAGCAAATAATTGAAACATGCACATCTACACGTCTCCGTCGAAGAGCTCTAGAACTTGTTGATGATGAAAGTTCTCTTACCAAGATACTGGATATTGCTCGTCGAATGGAAGATGCTGCACGTGATGCTCGTCGAATGGAAGATGCTGCACGTGATGCTCGTGTCATGGAGTGCAGTGCCAACAACAGTTCTGCCACTGTTACTAACAGTGATGAGGTACGTAAGGTTCAGGGAGGACACCGTGATCAAAGAAGATATCATGGCAAACCTAACAGTAAATTTAGCCGAGAACCACGTCACAACTGGGGTCAAGGAACAAGGCTCAAGCAGTCACAACGACCCACATCAGAGGGTGTCAACAATAAATGTTACAATTGTGGAGGAGACTACCCACACCAAGATAATGTTTGTCCTGCTCAAGGTAAGAAGTGCTATGAGTGTGGAAAACTAGGTCATTTTGGTGCTATGTGTCGTTCCGCACTAAAGAAACCACAGTCAATGAATAAAAGCACTGTACGAGGATCAGGTCATAGGGGTCGAGGTGGTAAACACAATATTGCACCTCATATCCAGAATGTTAATAATGTACAAGACAACATTTCATTACAACCAGTCTCAGATGACAGTGAATGTGATTATACTTATGGAGTACAAGCAATCACAGAATGGAATGATCTTCCAAACAACCCAGAGACATGTGTATACATTGCTGGTATTTGTCTCAAGGTTCTCATTGACACTGGATCAAACATTGACACCATTGCTGAGTGCCACTATGAAAAATTTAAAAAACAGTTCCCAAAGCTTGAGAACTATGATGGCAAAGCCACTGCCTATGCTTCAAAGGTAGCCTTGCCAGTGATTGGAACTTTCACTGCAGAGATTAAGTCAAAGAATGCAATGCTCA
Source organism: Procambarus clarkii (assembly GCF_040958095.1). NCBI lineage: Eukaryota > Metazoa > Arthropoda > Malacostraca > Decapoda > Cambaridae > Procambarus > Procambarus clarkii. Next base: position 28,730,173 of record NC_091163.1, read on the forward strand.
TTACTACATTCCATGTTGTTAGGAATGCAAAGGAGTCTTTACTCAGTTACAAGACTTCAACCAAATTGGGGCTACTTCAGCTTTCTAATGCTGTAGCAGTGGAATCTGCAAACAATGTGGATGCTATTGTTGCTGAATTTTCTGATCGATTTAAATCCATAGGTTGTTATACTGATAGCAAAGTACATCTGCATATCAACCCAGATGTAATTCCGGTTGCCCAACCACATCGCCGACAACCATTCCATACTCGCAAGAAAGTCGATGCCGAACTGGATAGGCTGATGGAGCTAGATATCATTGAACCAGTAACAGGCCCAACACCATGGGTAAGCCCAATTGTCACTCCACCAAAGCCGAAGAATCCAGATGAGATACGCATTTGTGTGGACATGCGTGTTCCCAACAAGGCAATAATGCGTGAACGCCATCCTACACCTACTGTAGATGATATGATCTACCGCTTGAATGGTGCAACTGTATTCAGCAAGTTAGATTTAAACAAGGGCTATCATCAGCTTGAACTTGATGAGGAGAGTCGATTCATCACAACGTTTACGACACATCGAGGTCTGTATAGGTACAAGCGCCTGAGTTTTGGTATTAACAGTGCTGCCGAGGTATTCCAGCACATCATCAGCCAGGTATTGCAAGACATACCTAATGCTGACAACATGTCTGATGACATCATTGTTTATGGCCGTACCCAAGCTGAACACGACAAAGCTCTTCGTGCAACATTGCAACGCTTACGAGAAAAGAATTTGACGTTAAGCCGAGCAAAGTGTGAGTTCAATCAACATAAAATTGAATTCTTTGGACATGTACTTAGTGACAAAGGTCTGTCTCCAGATCCTAAGAAAGTTGCAGATATCAAGAACGCTGCACCTCCTTCAACGTCCACTGAAGTACATAGTTTTCTGGGAATGGCAAACTACTGTTCTCGCTTCATTCCAGATTTTGCTACCATTACGAAGCCTCTACGTGAGCTCCTGAAGAAAAATGCATCATGGTACTGGAGCGATATCGAGCAAAATGCATTTGATGCTGTGAAAGATGCACTAGTAGAGAATGCGACTGCTGCATACTTTGATCCATCAATGGACACTGAATTAACGGTGGATGCTAGTCCTGTTGGATTAGGTGCTGTTTTAGCCCAACACAAACCTGGTCAACCAGATTCCCGAGTAGTAATTGCCTACGCCAGCCGTTCTCTCACAGATGTTGAGCAACGATACAGTCAGACAGAGAAGGAAGCTCTTGCTCTTGTATGGGGCTGTGAACACTTCAATGTGTATCTGCTTGGTGCACCCTTCACCACGATAGTCACTGACCACAAACCGTTGGAGACCATCTTCAATAATCCAAAGTCCAAACCACCAGCTCGCATTGAGAGATGGGCTCTTCGTCTGCAACCATACAACTTTACGGTGAAATACAAGCCGGGTGCAGGCAATCCCGCTGATTACATCAGTCGACATCCTGCCAACAGTTTCACCATCACCAAGCATCAGCAAGTTGCCGAGGAATATGTACACTCTGTAACCTGTGATGCAGTCCCTAAGGCTCTTACTCTTGATGAAATCCGTACTGCAACCCTAGAGGACCCAACTCTGCAAGCAACAGTGGATGCATTGACTAAGAAAAAGTTTCCACGCATCCCACCCTCAGGAGTTGACCAAGATGCATTCAAAGCACTTGAACGCATCCAGACAGAATTAAGTGTTACGCAACAACGCGACACTGTGCTGCGAGGTACTCGTATCGTGATTCCAGCTGTTCTCCAGCAACGTGCTCTGAAGCTTGCACATCAAGGACACCAAGGTCTTGTTAGGACGAAACAGCTGCTACGAGAAAAGGTGTGGTTTCCTGGCATTGATCGTCAAGCAAAGGATATGCATGATGCCTGTGTCCCTTGCCAAGCTGCAGTGGATACTTCAAGACCAACACCTCTACAACCTTCACCACTACCTGCTGCACCATGGACGGAAGTATCGATGGACTTCTGCGGACCACTACCAACTGGAGAGTACTTGATGGTAGTCATTGATGATCACTCACGTTATCCAGAAGTAGAAATCATCAATTCCACATCTGCAAAGGCCGTCATCCCGAAACTTGACAAGATCTTTTCAAACTTTGGCATTCCTGAAGTTGTCAAGACGGACAATGGACCGCCATTCAATGGACAAGACTTTGTCAACTTTGCTGAGCATATTGGATTCAAACACCGCCGTGTGATGCCACTACATCCCCAAGCAAATGGAGAAGTTGAGAGATTCATGCAACCTCTCATGAAAGTGGTACGCTGTGCTCATGCCGAAGGACGATCCTGGAAACAAGCTATGTATGCTTTTCTCAGGAACTACCGTGCAACACCACATGGAACACTGGGCAAGTCGCCTGGCGAACTTTTATTTGGACGTCCTATGAGAATCGCACTACCCGTCATGCCAGCCGAGGTAACGGATAAACGTCTCGCTCAGAAGGATGCACTAGCCAAGGGCAAAAGGAAAATTGCTCATGATCAACGTGCAAAGGAACAGTTCATAAAGGTTGGAGACACTGTTCTCGTTAAAAAGAAAAAAGAGGGAAAGTTAGATATGCCGTATGATACAAAACCATATAAAGTGATTAGTGTAAAAGGAACTATGGTAACAGCTAGTAATAGAGATCATAGTATAACACGTAATATGGCTTATTTCAAAGTGATTCCAACTAGTGTAGAAAATGATGAAGTGCAAAGTCGTGCAAAAGAAAATGAAAAAAATAGTTATAACCCGACAAACAATTCATCAAGGGATGTTATTGCATTTAAGGACTCTCGTCCTAAACGTCATGTTAAACGCCCTACACGATTTGATGATTAATTGTGTTCCTATGTAATGCAAAATATTTACTTGTCATGCTGAACTAAATTTAATATTGTTTGAATAATGCAGTTATCTCATTCAATATTTTGTAACTTTGTATTACAGTTTCTTTCATGTTTGTTTAACATTGCATATGTATTTTTAACATTGAAATCCTTTGTGGAAAAGATTAAGTTGTTTAAATTCTTTGTGTGCTTAATTAATGTTAAATGTATGCAGTATCTCTTGATATGGTAATAACTTACTTTGTGTCAATAACTTTGCTTTGTGCTACAAGCATGGTAGACATCCTGTATTCATTCTTTTTAAAGAAAAGGAGGGATGTCATGTTCACAGAAAATGGTACCATCCGTTTTCTATGTGCGGCAGCTGGGACGCCAGAGAGAGATTGGAGGTAAACAAGAGAGTGTACAGGACGCCCGCCAAGCTTGGTAGCTACTAGTCATGTAATCATATTAAGTATTAAAGTCAGTAACCAAGTCATGACTTTACATCAACCCTACAACCAAGACTTCCTCAGTAACACACAAACACCACAGGAAGCACCTGTATCACGAAGAATAACCACTGGCTTCCACTTCCCATTAATGCACAAAAATTCACCTGAAGACATATATGGTGAATACTGTTTCACCCAATTGGGGTTTACAGTTACATGTTTATTAGTAAGTTTATTTTGCACACCTCTGCAATAAATGAGACCAGTTGGTCGTAACTCAGGGTGCAATATAAAACAGGAATTAATTCCATGGCCTTTTCTCTTACAATGGGAACAAGACCTTACAGTGGACACACTGGTAGAACCAACTGTAGGTTTAGAAATAACCTTATTATTATTTGACATTCCTGACAATGAAGTAGCAGGGTTAGGTTTTGTAAGAGAAGAGCTCATGGGAGTAACTGGAGCACTAGGACTGGAGGGATTCTGATAAGGAGTTCGGTGAGCATTATAATTTACTCTACGACTAGACTTAGGTGAAGTGGCCGTAAACTGGGCCTTAGTCAACAACTCATGCTCATCCGCGAGCTTTGACAGCTCATAAATGTCTGTTACATTCTTGTGTTCTGCCATAAAAGTAGACAACTTGTCTGGGAGACATGACAATACTTCTTCCATTATAAGAAGATTCTTTAGAGCATCAAAGTCAGTGACTGAAAGTGACTTTAACCATCTGTTGCAAAAATTCGTCTTCTGACGAGTAAAATCTGCTATTGTCTGATCACTTATCCTCCTTAGGTTCCTAAACTTTTGCCTGTGTGCCTCTGGATTTATTTGATATGCATTTAAGATGCTTTTCTTTACAAATTCGTAATCAAAACTATGAGCGTCAGGTAGGGATGTAAAAACCTCCTGACTACGCCCCTTAAATTGAGACTGCATAATGGCTACCCACTGATCCCTTGGCCAGTTCATACTGATGGCAATTTTATAAAAATGTGCAAAGAAAACCTCAGGATCCTCCTCATTGAACTTGGGTAACTCTATATACTTATTCATCCTGATGGGATTATTATCACTATTTGTTGAAACATTACTAGTATTTCCATGCCCAGCTGCCATACGCTGTGATTCAAGCCTGAAGTTAGTGTCAGCCATTTGTTGTTGAATCTCTAATTGTTGCTTCTTTGTGGCTTCTAGTTGCAACTGTGCCATAACCTCTAACCGCCTAGTCTCGAGCTCCCTTTGCTGAGCTTCAGCCTCTAACTTTTTCTGTTCCTTTTGAGCTTCAAGTTCTAATATTCTCTGTTCTTTTTGAGCATCAAGCTTAGCATATGCTATTTGCGCTTCTAACTCAAGACACTTTAACGTCATCTGATCACTCGACTCCTCTCTTAACTCCTCTAGAATTTCTTCCTCTAACTCTCCATTCTCAACAAAATGTGTCACAATGACTTTCAATATTTGGGCTTTAACCATTCTATTGTTGGCGGTCAAATCCAAATGATTTGCCATTTGTATTAACTCAGTCTTTTTCAGGCTCTGAATCCCTTCAATGTCTGGGTGAGCCACCAACGCTGCAACTTTCTCCTCCATCGTTACTAACACTTGGCACTTGATTCACAACAATAATTAAAACAATGGCACTGCACTACACTTCACTGTAAAATTGTCACCACACTGAAAATTCGCTTGGCCTCACTGCACAAACAAAATATATAGGATGACTTACCTCAAAATCGTGAAACGTTGTTACTTGACACACAGGAAAGCTTGCTTGGCACATGGAATAGTTCTTAAGAAAAACACACAAGACACTTAACACACTGGTACCTAGGAAGGCAAGGTTAGATTAGCATAGTTAAGGTTAAGTGGGAACAATATTTCCCGGCACAGGCCCCCATAACTCTTTGTTACCTATCGTTCGTTACGGCTCGTGACCCTACAGCAGCCAAGCTTTAATTACGTCTACGGATACGAGAAAACTGCTGTTCTCAAGAGCGGGTCACCAGTATAACCCCTTGATAAGTAATGAGCACATAAATAAAAATCTTCCTTTAGGACTGAAGAATAGATACAAAATATTATATAGATATATATTCAAGACAGTATAATATAAAAACACAGAAGGTCTAGTTAACTTATACAACAAACAAAAGGTATTGTCCTTCTCCTAATATAGTATAATAAAATATGGCACAACAAGAAGTAAACAGACTTATCTCCCACATGTTATTTCTTCGAGTCCCGTGAAGCTACTGAACTCTCGCTCTGTCGCTACCCATAATCCTCTCCCGTCTGCCTCATCCAGGATGAGGGATGGAAACTAAGGACTTTTTAATATTTAAAACTAATTGAACAACCACTTGTTCTCAAAACACACAAGAATGCAAATTACAGATAATAGTTACTTACAAAATATATAAGTACAATGCCACCTGTTTAATTGCAGAAAATAAACAATTACCTAAACTAAATAAAAGTGACATCTGGAACTCCCAACTGAACAGGTCCAACTTCCCGAATCTAACAGGTATTAGACGTGTGCAAAGCAACCGCGCTCCTGTCCCCACTGACGCTGCCACACCACACGATAATTTACAAAAACACAATATGTGTACATATACAGGCAATGATATAATGGAACAAAACAAGTTATTTTAAATTTATATACGTATTCTGCTAGGAGTACGTAACACTTCCACCACCAAGAAAAAAAATGCAATAGATTGAAGATCAATGGCATTTTTTCAAAGTAAAATGTAAGACACTTGAGATTTATGGTATTAATTACACCAAACATGTAAAAGTAATAAGAACACATTTGTGGACAAAAATGAAAACACTCCAAATATAGTCTTACAGGAAACTCAGAAATTTCAGTCTTATGACTATGTGCTACATATGTGTCACTGGAGTATGCAAATTTATCTCTCCAAGGTACTATCTCATTTATTTCACTTTGTTGCAGATCATATTTCACACTCCTATCTACATTATTATCATTAGCATGAATAGAATTGTCAATAAAGGTAGCTGCTTTCACACAGTTATCATGGCAATTTATCTTTCTATCTGTTGCTACTATTTCTCTAAGATCAGTCCCGTATTTCCATGTGATCCCTTTTCCACATGGTGATTTTTTCCAAGACAGACTCCATTTCCCATTACTCCCTTTTTCTGGAGCTGAACTGCTTAAGTGAAGCTGACTGGATGGTGAGTAGATTTGGGACTTCTTCTGGGTATGCTCTGACACAGACATCTGCCCTTCATCACTCTTGATCCTCTGTGGAACACATACTCTCGCCCAATGGATACTAAAATTAGAGAAATTAGCATTAAACCTCACAATTATGCATAAGACTTGCCCATTCATAGAACCTTCCGAAACACAAGACACCGACTTAGCAAACCGTTGACCTTCAACCCAAGGAATACAACCCAAGATTAGTGCAAAGACTACCTGATCGAACTGACTCAGATGATCCATAAGGAACACAGAAATCAATTGCCTCATAACTCTGTCATAACGATCAGTGAAAGAAAACAGGCATATGCCTAGGCACCATATCTCAATCATAACTCCGAAGACAAGTTCACACCCCCTGATGGTGAACTTGAACACAACACACACTTTCATCAACCGTCTAGTCTGCCAAAAGACTAAATAAAACATGCCGAAAACTTTACAACCCTCACCATCACTTCCAAAGTGATTTACGTCTGATGACAACCAATTAACCAAGAGGTTTAAGGGTCTTAACATCTTGAAGATGAAACAGATTACCTGGGAAACGCCCAAGGACAATCTGAAACCCTTCACGATGATTAACACTAGGTTGGATAACCTTATCCCCCAACTTGAAATACACACCTGGAGCCTCAAACATCTGCTCCCCAGTATGATTTAATCCTTCACCCACAATATGACTCTGAAGGTCAACACCACACTTGAGTGGAACATACACTTTTATCACTCGTGCTGCATCAAATTTAACTGGATCTGAATATAGAGACACTGCTCTAGCATAACTCACCACTTCCTGAGAACTGCTGGGTGCACAACCTACTTGAGTAAACTCTCTCTGCTCAACCACAAGGCTTGACAAAGATGTCCCACAGTCCATCACTTCACAAGACAATGGCTCCTGCAGAATAAAAGTAGATTTCAACATCCTACACACACTCTGACTCAATGTACACAATGAGAAATACTTACTCCACATGGAATAATAATCACAACTCCGCAACTTAGATCCAAATGCTACTTTACCACTCTTAATGATTTTACCAAAATTTCCTCCCATGACTTCTGGAGCTGCTTGGAGTACTGTCTGCTCACAATCAATAATATCACTACCAAGCTGGGTCACATCCTCACAGACAACTGAAGAGGGAGGCTCAATGGGTCTCCATCTACTCAACAGAAGCTGATCCTCTGGCTGCTTTCCCACACTCTCCAAAACTGGATCTACAGTACAGACTGTCTCCTTGCTTCTCTCTGAAATCTTAGGGTCAGTTCTACTCAATGCACTTAAATTAAGGGAATCTGAAACGAGCGGGCAAGTAACAGGTAGTTTGACCTCCTCCCCTATTATATCACCTTGACTAGGGTGAGGCGGGGCCTCTACAACAGACTTACTCTCGACAACTGATTCTAAACTTGGAGCGAGCGGGAATACTTCTGCCAACCCGACATCTTGTCCTAAACCATTCACTTGGCTGGAATACAGAGTCGTGGCTTTTAAGTTTCTCTCAACTCCTGGCACAACGTTCGTAGTGAGCGGGCAAGACAATGGTACATGGACATCCTTTCCCAATTTATTGGAATAAAGCAGAGTCATAGTATCAGGCTTACTCTCAACAACTAAATCGGCCACACAGGAATCTGGAACAACCACATCCCACTTCTCCACTGAAGGGGTACTGGTTACTGGAACAAATGCTTGAGTAACAACATCAGAACTGACAACTGGATTTATATTAGTACTGACATCAGCACAGGTAGAATGGACAAAACCATCTTCTACAACAGGTTCATTCATAGAACTAACTTCAGCACAGGCAGAATAAACATGGTCTGCAACTGGCTGTTTACACAAACGGGGATCAATCTCACCCACAACATGATTTATGGCCACATCATTACCCAATATAACATCCACACCTGGGATGGGCAACTGTGTACTAACACCCACAGTGCATAAACTTGGTGTAATGGTGGATCTGAAATTAATGTCTATTAGAGGTACAGTTTTACATCCTGCAACACTCTGAAGAACAACAAACTTTCCAGTCTCTCTCTTTTCAACATCAGAAAGAATGCTGGATGAAATTATGGTTTGGGAAGCACCTGTATCACGAAGAATAACCACTGGCTTCCACTTCCCATTAATGCACAAAACTTCACCTGAAGACATATATGGTGAATACTGTTTCACCCAATTGGGGTTTACAGTTACATGTTTATTAGTAAGTTTATTTTGCCCACCTCTGCAATAAATGAGACCAGTTGGTCGTAACTCAGGGTGCAATATAAAACAGGAATTAATTCCATGGCCTTTTCTCTTACAATGGGAACAAGACCTTACAGTGGACACACTGGTAGAACCAACTGTAGGTTTAGAAATAACCTTATTATTATTTGACATTCCTGACAATGAAGTAGCAGGGTTAGGTTTTGTAAGAGAGGAGCTCATGGGAGTAACTGGAGCACTAGGACTGGAGGGATTCTGATAAGGAGTTCGGTGTGCATTATAATTTACTCTACGACTAGACTTAGGTGAAGTGGCCGTAAACTGGGCCTTAGTCAACAACTCATGCTCATCCGCGAGCTTTGACAGCTCATAAATGTCTGTTACATTCTTGTGTTCTGCCATAAAAGTAGACAACTTGTCTGGGAGACATGACAATACTTCTTCCATTATAAGAAGATTCTTTAGAGCATCAAAGTCAGTGACTGAAAGTGACTTTAACCATCTGTTGCAAAAATTCGTCTTCTGACGAGTAAAATCTGCTATTGTCTGATCACTTATCCTCCTTAGGTTCCTAAACTTTTGCCTGTGTGCCTCTGGATTTATTTGATATGCATTTAAGATGCTTTTCTTTACAAATTCGTAATCAAAACTATGAGCGTCAGGTAGGGATGTAAAAACCTCCTGACTACGCCCCTTAAATTGAGACTGCATAATGGCTACCCACTGATCCCTTGGCCAGTTCATACTGATGGCAATTTTATAAAAATGTGCAAAGAAAACCTCAGGATCCCCCTCATTGAACTTGGGTAACTCTATATACTTATTCATCCTGATGGGATTATTATCACTATTTGTTGAAACATTACTAGTATTTCCATGCCCAGCTGCCATACGCTGTGATTCAAGCCTGAAGTTAGTGTCAGCCATTTGTTGTTGAATCTCTAATTGTTGCTTCTTTGTGGCTTCTAGTTGCAACTGTGCCATAACCTCTAACCGCCTAGTCTCGAGCTCCCTTTGCTGAGCTTCAGCCTCTAACTTTTTCTGTTCCTTTTGAGCTTCAAGTTCTAATATTCTCTGTTCTTTTTGAGCATCAATCTTAGCATATGCTATTTGCGCTTCTAACTGAAGACGCTTTAACGTCATCTGATCACTCGACTCCTCTCTTAACTCCTCTAGAATTTCTTCCTCTAACTCTCCATTCTCAACAAAATGTGTCACAATGACTTTCAATATTTGGGCTTTAACCATTCTATTGTTGGCGGTCAAATCCAAATGATTTGCCATTTGTATTAACTCAGTCTTTTTCAGGCTCTGAATCCCTTCAATGTCTGGGTGAGCCACCAACGCTGCAACTTTCTCCTCCATCGTTACTAACACTTGGCACTTGATTCACAACAATAATTAAAACAATGGCACTGCACTACACTTCACTGTAAAATTGTCACCACACTGAAAATTCGCTTGGCCTCACTGCACAAACAAAATATATAGGATGACTTACCTCAAAATCGTGAAACGTTGTTACTTGACACACAGTAAAGCTTGCTTGGCACATGGAATAGTTCTTAAGAAAACACACAAGACACTTAACACACTGGTACCTAGGAAGGCAAGGTTAGACTAGCATAGTTAAGGTTAAGTGGGAACAATATTTCCCGGCACAGGCCCCCATAACTCTTTGTTACCTATCGTTCGTTACGGCTCGTGACCCTACAGCAGCCAAGCTTTAATTACGTCTAGGGATACGAGAAAACTGCTGTTCTCAAGAGCGGGTCACCAGTATAACCCCTTGATAAGTAATGAGCACATAAATAAAAATCTTCCTTTAGGACTGAAGAATAGATACAAAATATTATATAGATATATATTCAAGACAGTATAATATAAAAACACAGATGGTCAAGTTAACTTATACAACAAACAAAAGGTATTGTCCTTCTCCTAATATAGTATAATAAAATATGGCACAACAAGAAGTAAACAGACTTATCTCCCACATGTTATTTCTTCGAGTCCCGTGAAGCTACTGAACTCTCGCTCTGTCGCTACCCATAATCCTCTCCCATCTGCCTCATCCAGGATGAGGGATGGAAACTAAGGACTTTTTAATATTTAAAACTAATTGAACAACCACTTGTTCTCAAAACACACAAGAATGCAAATTACAGATAATAGTTACTTACAAAATATATAAGTACAATGCCACCTGTTTAATTGCAGAAAATAAACAATTACCTAAACTAAATAAAAGTGACATCTGGAACTCCCAACTGAACAGGTCCAACTTCCCGAATCTAACAGGTATTAGACGTGTGCAAAGCAACCGCGCTCCTGTCCCCACTGACGCTGCCACACCACACGATAATTTACAAAAACACAATATGTGTACATATACAGGCAATGATATAATGGAACAAAACAAGTTATTTTAAATTTATATACGTATTCTGCTAGGAGTACGTAACATGCCCCTTGTGTTAAATAGCCTGTTTTTATCTACCCTATCAATTCCCTTGAGAATCTTGAATGTGGTGATCATGTCCCCCCTAAATCTTTTGTCTTCCAGCAAAGTGAGGTTTAATTCCCGCAGTCTCTCCTCGTAGCTCATACCTCTCAGCTCGGGTACTAGTCTGGTGGCAAATCTTTGAACCTTTTCCAGTTTAGTCTTATCCTTGACTAGATATGGACTCCATGCTGGTGCTGCATACTCCAGGATTGGCCAGACATATGTGGTATACAAAGTTCTGAATGATTCTTTACACAAATTTCTGAATGCCATTCGTATGTTGGCTAGCCTGGCATATGCCGCTGATGTTATCATCTTGATATGTGCTGCAGGAGACGGGTCTGGCGTGATATCAACTCCCAAGTCTTTTTCTTTCACTGACTCCTGAAGAATTTCCTTTCCCAGATGATACCTTGTATTTGGCCTCCTGCTCCCTAAACCTATCTTCATTATATTACATTTAGTTGGGTTAAACTCTAACAACCACTTGTTCGACCATTCCTGCAGTTTGTCTAGGTCTTCTTGAAGCTTCAAACAGTCTTCTTCTGTCTTAATCCTTCTCATAATTTTGGCATCGTCTGCAAACATTGAGAGAAATGAATCTATACCCTCCGGGAGATCATATATATATATATCAAAAACAAGATAGGACCGAGTACAGAGCCCTGTGGGACTCCACTGGTGACTTCACGCCAATCGGAGGTCTCACCCCTCACCGTAACTCTCTGCTTCCTATTGCTTAGGTACTCCCTTATCCACTGGAGCACCTTACCAGCTACACCTGCCTGTCTCTCCAGCTTATGTACCAGCCTCTTATGCGGTACTGTGTCAAAGGCTTTCCGACAATCCAAGAAAATATACCAGCCTCTTATGCGGTACTGTGTCAAAGGCTTTCCGACAATCCATGAAAATGCAGTCCGCCCAGCTTTCTCTTTCTTGCTTAATCCGTGTTACCTGGTCATAGACTTCTATTAAGCCAATCAGGCAAGATTTACCCTCCCTGAACCCATGTTGTCAATTTGTCACGAAGTCCTTTCTCTCCAGATGTGCTACCAGGTTTTTTCTCACGATCTTCTCCATCACCTTGCATGGTATACAAGTTAAAGATACTGGCCTGTAGTTCAGTGCCTCTTGCCTGTCGCCCTTTTTGTATATTGGGACCACATTCGCCGTCTTCCATATTTCTGGTAGGTCTCCCGTCTCCAGTGACCTACTATACACTTTGGAGAGTGGCAAGCACAGTGCCTCTGCACACTCTTTCAGTACCCATGGCGAGATCCCGTCTGGACCCAATAGCCTTTCTAACATCGAGGTCCAGCAGGTGTTTCTTGACCTCCTCTCTCGTAATTTCAAACTCTTCCAAGGCCGCCTGGTTTACTTCCCTTTCTCCTAGCAGAGTGAACTCACCTTGTTCTGTTGTGAAGACCTCTTGGAACCTCTTGTTGAGTTCATCACACACCTCTTTGTTATTCTCTGTATACCTGTCCTCGCCTGTTCTAAGTTTCACTACCTGTTCTTTCACTGTTATTTTTCTTCTAATGTGACTGTGGAGTAGCTTTGGTTCGGTCTTGGCTTTGTTTGCTATATCATTTTCATAACTTTTCTCTACATCTCTTCTCACCCTGACATACTCATTCCTGGTTCTCTGGTATCTCTCTCTGCTTTCTGGTGTTCTGTTATTCCGGAAGTTCCTCCACGCCCTTTTATTCAGTTTCTTTGCTTCCATACATGCCCTATTATACCATGGATTCTTCTTTTGCTTCTCGGATTTTTCCTTTAGGGCCGGGATGTATCTGCTTACTGCCTCCTGACACTTTTGGGTGATATAGTCCATCATATCCTGTACAGACTTAGCTCTGAGGTCTGTGTCCCCAGGTATTTCCCTTAGGAAGCTTCTCATCTCCTCATAATTTCCCTTTCGGTATGCCAGCCTTTTCTTTCCTAGTTTTTTTTTTTTTTGGGGGGGGGGGATAATTCCTAGCTCTACCAGGTACTCAAAGTTCAATACACTGTGATCACTCATTCCCAAGGGCGCTTCCATCTTGACTTCCCTTATATCCCACTCATTTAGGGTAAATATCAGATCAAGCATTGCTGGTTCATCCTCTCCTCTCATTCTTGTTGGATCCTTGATATGCTGGCTTAGAAAGTTTCTTGTTGCCACGTCCAGCAGCTTAGCTCTCCATGTTTCTGGTACTCCATGTGGGTCTCTGTTCTCCCAATCTATCTTCCTATGGTTGAAGTCTCTCATGATTAGTAGTCCAGATCCATTCCTGCTAGCAACAGAAGCTGGTCTCTCTATTATGTTAATGGTGGCCATATTGTTTCTATCATATTCCTATCTGGGTCTTCTGTCATTTGGTGGTGGATTATATATGACTTCGACTATAATTTTTTGCCTTCCAGTTGTTATTGTTCCTATTATGTAGTCACTGAAACCTTCACATCCCTGAACAACCAACTCCTAAATCCCAGCCTTTTCTTACCAGCAGAGCTACACCACCCCGACCTCTTCTTTCTCTCTCTTTCCTCATAACATAATAGTCCTGTGGGAAGACTGCATTTGTTATTGTTTTCGTCAGCTTTGTTTCTGTGAGAGCTATTATGTCTGGGTTTTCCTCTAGTACCCATTCTCCAAGTTCATTTGCTTTATTTGTAATACCGTCTATGTTAGTGTACATTGCCTTCAGGCTCACTTTCTTCTGTCCCTTCCCAAATCTCCTCCTTGGTGAATGTTCTGCTGGTGGAGGAAGCGCCATGGGTGTGAGGATTTGTGAGGTGGTAACCAGGGTTGCAGAGGATACTGGGATGAGGGGTGGGGGGTCAAGTGAAGGGGGAATGACAGGGAGGGTATGGGGTGAATGAGACGGGAGGACAGGAAGGAATGGGGGGGTTTCTATGCAGAGGAGGGTGGTGGGGTTGCCCTCCCCGCTGGTGTTACTGGGTAGCTGGTTGTCTTCGTGTTCTCGTTTGCAAACACTATCTTTAACACACAGTCTCGGTCTTTTTTCTACCAGCATAACCTGAAAACCTTCTCAATGCTATGCTCAGCCCCTTCCATGTCTAATGCCTTCAGTATTTCATTCACTGCCGCTTTGTCCTTATCATTCCACACTTTCCTATTAGAGCCTTCCTGCTCTTTAATACCTACAGCTATCACTGCTCTTTTCCTTTCCAGCAGCTGGCTAGTGGAGCGTGCTGCTTCCTGTGAGGTGGCTGCTTTCAAGGCTACCTCCATCACTGCAGACATTACTTCAGAGTTGTTTTTTTTTTAGCATTTCTGCAAATGTTGCTTTTAAGGTGGCATTCTCTTCCAAAGTACTATTACCACCTTCTCCCTGGGTGGTTATCTGAGTCTCAGCATCGATACTGTTCTCTTTGAGGGCTCTAATTTCCTCCTTTGCTGCTGTCAGCTCTCTTTTTAGGTTGCTTATTTCATTCTTTATTTCCTGCATCTCACTCTTGATGTCCTCCGGAAACTGGGTGAACATTTCCTTCATTTCGTCACCTGAACTTTTCCCTGTTCCCCTGTTGCTTCTGGCTGTCATGCTTGACCCTGTTCCTAGTTGTGCCGTGATAGGATTCGTCAGAAGGGCAGAGTGGGGTGGGGGAGAGAGAGATAGGGAGAGAGGGAGAGAGAGAGATAAAGAGAGAGATAGATAGAGAGAGAGAGAGGGCGGGAGGGAGAGAGAGAGATAAAGAGAGACAGATAAAGAGAGAGAGATAAAGAGAGAGGGAGGGAGAGAGAGAGAGAGAGAGAGAGAGAGAGAGAGAGAAAGAGAGAGAGAGAGAGAGAGAGAGACAGAGAGAGAGAGAGAGAGAGAGAGAGAGAGAGAGAGAGAGAGAGAGAGAGAGAGAGAGAGAGAGAGAGAGAGAGAGAGAGAGAGAGAGAGAGAGAGAGAGTGGGAGAGAGAGGAGAGAGAGAGAGAGAGTGGGAGAGAGAGGAGAGAGAGGGGGAGAGTATGTGTAAGGGGGATGCAGGGGACTGGGGGGTGGGGGGGGGGCGGTGGTGGTGACCAGGTCAGGTCAGATGGGGGGTAAGAGAGGAGGTGGGGTATAGTAGGGGCTTGGCTCTTTCCACAAAAGGTGTTAATCCTTTCTTCCCAGACTGAATGTTTGTGTGTGCGTATATGTGTGCGTTTTTGCGTGTGCGTGCGTGCATACGTACGTGGGCGTGCGTGCGTGCATACGTGTGTCACGAGTCCCCTTAAGCGTTACCTCTACCTAAATGAGCCACGTTGAGATTTTAAATATATATGATATCCTGAACAAGAATTTGATCATATTTCACCTATATCTGTACACCTGATTAATTGACCAGAGAGGGGGTACATATCAGTCTGCCTCCCGCTCACACAATCAGATGAGTAAGGATGATGTATGATGACGATGGTTATCCGTCATTGTCTCCCACTAGGTGATTCACTAAGTGCTAGAAAGTTGTGTGTGTGTGTGTGTGTGTGTGTGTGTGTGTGTTTGTGTGTGTGTGTGTGTGGGTGTGGGTGTGGGTGTGTGTGGGGGACTTTCCTTTTATGTAAGACTTTTTGCTGCACTGTCGACGGTATATTTTATTAGGGGTCGTATATATGGTGTATCAACTTTCAAGGGTCTCTCTCTATCTTGTGGAGATTTACAAGGTCCTGATCCATATGGTGAAGGTTTATGCCCCCTTTATGGAGACATCAAAGGCCTCCTTCCTTGAATATTTTCACTGCCACTTACACTTTACCGCTCTGTTTATGAAGGGATGGTCGTAGTTATCTGGCGGTGAAGGCTTCTGCGTTATTTGTCCCCTGATCAAAATTATATGGAGCTTTATTCAAGGCTGTGTCTCCATTAGTTACTCTTTATGCATTAGCATATAATGTTCTATTATGGAAGTTACTTGTCCCGGTGCCAACGTGGAGCTTACAATTAACGTGTCGACTTTGATAACGTATATTCGTTAGAGTGTAAGAATTATGGCAAAAACAAAATCAGCCTCGGGAAGGAAGGGAATTATGAGGGGAAAAGTATTGAGTCTTTATGACTATATAGCACTGGGAAGGGGTCAGGATATGGATTTGGGGTGGGACGGGTGGAATGGAATGGTGCTCAACCACTTGGACGGTTGGCAATTGACTGCCTACCTGCATGAATCGAGACCGTCGCTCTACCCTCCACCCCAAGTGGTTGGGTGAAGGTTTGGGTCGGAAGTGGGAAATGATAAGGAATGTGATAGAGTGTAGGGAAGGTACAGAAGGTGATGAAGGGCGCAGGGAAAGCAATTCAGTACGAAGAAGGTGGTGAGGGGTAGGGAAGGTAGTGAAGAAGAGAGAAGGTGTGTAGTTAAGATAGGTACAGTGTAGAAGATAATGTGTCGAAGAGAAGAGTACAGTAAAATTTTGTCACAACGTTGCATTCGAATAGGTGCATGTTTTTATATACCTACTCTATACATTCCTTACCTGTGACAGGAAAAAACAGGCTTTTTGGAAACACAGCGCCATCTGTTGGACGTAAGAGAAACACGCTTTAATCTCCGAAAGTTCTTCACTAATTGCTTTGAAATTTTGACAAAATGCTCCAATTCGAATATACGTGTGTTTTTTTATATACCTTCTATATAGATGCCACACGTATGACTGGTAAAACATGCTATTTTGAAAAACAGCACCATCTGTTGCACATAATAGCATCACACGCTATACTAAATATGTTACGATTCCATTTCAGTGTTTCCGATTGCACTGATAAATTGCATTTTTCATGGATTTTGATTTATTTTCATTTGATTCAATTATTTTGTGTGACATTGCGTTGGAATTGAGCTGTGTTGTTTTCCATACCATTCATTTCGTAAATATAAGTACAGATGCCACACCTGTGACAGGTATTTTTTTTTTTTAAGAAACAGCACCATCTGTTTCAATGTGAGCAACACACGCTATACTCAACATGTTACATTTCCATTTCAATGTTTCCGATTTCATTGATAAAATGAATTTTCATATATTTCGATTTATTTTAATTTTGATTTAATTATTTTGTGTGACATTGCATTGGAATTGAGCTGTGATGTTTACCATGCCGTTCATTTCGTGAGTATAGCTCATTTTCTGTTATTTTTTCATTGTTTTTCATTTCGTTTGTTTTTAACTGTTTTCTTTTATTTCAGTGATGGGAACATCAGATCATTTGATGTTCCAAATTTTCTCATTAGAATATCTGATCATTTAGGAATGGATCAGACGATGGATTGGGGAATACTGGGGAGGTGGGGATGGTGGGGGATGAGGTGACATTGGAATTGAGAATGGTGGGGAGGACAAGGGGACAGGAGAGTAGAGGATGGTAGGGAAGACGAGGGGACAGGGGAAGGTAGGGAATGATAGTGAGGACGAGGGGTCGGGGGAAGTGGGAGATGGTGGGGAAGACAAGAGGACGGGGAGTGGGGAATGATTAGTAGGACGAGGAAACGCTGGAGTGGGGGATAGTTGGGAGAACAAAGGGACGGAGGAGTGGGGTAATGGTGGGGAGGACGAGGGGACAAGGGAGGAGGGATTGGTTGGGAGGACTGGGAGACTGGGGAAAGTTGCTGTGACTCAGCAACGTACTTGCTTTGTAGAGCTACAGCAACGCGTGGCCGGGTACAGTTAGTACTTATTTTATTTATAAAGTGAAGTGAGAAACAATAAAACAATAAAAAAATTAAATTATTACAGATTCATATATGATTTTCATCATTGTCAAAAGGCTGTCTCAGTCAGCTACTGATAAACAAGTGTAGACATAACATGGTTTAATAAATATATATAGTAAATATATATTAATTATATACTGTTAATTATATATAAGATATACAGTGTTTTTAAAAGTTTCACTTTCGTATTAGGCGTGTGATTGAAATATTCCCCAGTTTCCTGAGCATTTTGGCCAGAGTGTGTGTGGCTCAGGGTGTGGTGATGGAGTCAGTGAGTGTGGCTCAGGGTGTGGTGAAAGTGTCTTTGAGTGTGGCTCAGGGTGTGGTGAGGGCGTCAGTGTGTGTGGTTCTAGAAAATGTAAGAAGCCTTTATGAAACGCTTTTAGGTGTCAGACCATAAATATAAATGTAAAAAATTCATTTTGGAGAGTTAATTTTTCAATTACCCTCGACAGTGACGAAAAACATAAGAAATATTGAGAAGATTCGTGTTAGAAATATTAATCTTACCTTTTATCAATTAATCTTTACCTATTATTATTCTTACCACTCTACTCGATGAAATACATTATTTCCCCTAATGTGTGAACGATTAACCCAACTTATCTGCAATGTCATGCAACGCACAGCGTAGCAGAATGTAGTAACATTTTGTATTTATCATGCAGCATGCAAACTTGCGTCCAGCTGACACAACGAGAATATGTAAGAGAATAAGCACAGTGAGCATACGGAGAACATGACAAAGAACACATAGAACATGTAAGAGAATGCATTGATCACAGTGAACATACGGGGAAAATGACAAAGAATACATAAAACATGTAAGAGATTGCGATGAACACTGTGACATTTTGGGGAATATGAATTTGCAGAGAACATGAAAACATGACAAAGAACACATTGAACATGATCGAGATCGAACAATGAATTTTTGAAGAATTTGCTAAGAACATAGTGAATAAGACAGAGAACAGTGAGAATATGGAGAATATGACAGAGAAAAGAAAAAATGGAGAAACAGGTGAACATATGGAATTGACATTTTGGAGGATATTTTAAGAACATGGAGAGAACATGAATACTGAATACACAAGCTGTATTTTCTTTAAATTCTGGGGAGGGAGGGAGGGAGGGAGGGTGAAGTTGGGGAATGGGCGAGATGAAGCGGGAGTAGTGGATGATGGAGAGAAGAAGGGGGGAGTTGCTGCGGTAAGGGAGGGGAAGATAAGGGGAAGGGGGACGGTAAGGGGAATGGGGAGATAATGGAGAAAGTGAGTTGGGGAAGGTAAGAGAGGAGGAAGGTAAGAGGTGGGGGAGGTAAGAGTTGGGAAGGTAAAGGAAGGAAAAGGTATGGTGTGATTTGACCGCGTGATCTTTATTACAGAGTGAATAACTATTTACTTAGCTGAATAAACAAAGGGTATTGAAGGTAAGACGAGATCTGACCGTGTGATTTTTATTACTGTGAGAACAAGCATATTGAAGGAGAGGATATGTTTACTTTGATAAAGGTGGTAGACTTGAGAGCATTTTGATCTGAATTAATTTTGATGAACGTTGAACTAAAGCAGAGGACAAGAGGTGGAGCGCGGTAATTTTTTTTTTCTATTTTCCTATGCCTGAAATACAGTAGTTTTAAATCTCAGGGGATTTGATTAGATACTAAAGAAGATACGAGAGGAAAGTAAGGTAGTGACAGGAGCTAGAGTTCGTTAACAGCTTTGATTTGATTTATTACGTCTAAAATATGACTGATTAAAATTTTAGGGAAATTGACTAGGTATTGAAGAAGATATGAGCGGGGACTGACTATTTTTTAGTCTGAAAATGGTACCTGTCAAATTTGGATCTCAAACTGAACTATGATGAAAATTGGTCTGAAAATGGACTGACGAATTTCAGGCTCAAACTAAACTCTGACGAACTTCGGTCTTCTATTGGACTCTGATAAATTTTGCTCTTAAAGTGGACTCTGTTAAATTTCTGTCTACAAATGGTCTCTGTCATATTTTTGTCTTAAATAGACTCTGAAGAAAATCGACCTTCAAATGGTCTTTAAAATTGTTTTGGTCTTTTACAGGTGAAATAGCTGTAAATGGGATTAAAACTAAAACTTACTGCTAAGATGTCAATTTTCCTTAACAAAACTGCTATGAACATATTCTCTGAAAATGATATTTTTTAATATTTTTGGTCTTACACTGTTAAATAAGCTCCTATGATTATACGAACTCTTAAATATTTTCATAAAACTGAACTCTGAAAAATTTAGAATTTTTCCCATAAGAAGTCTATATGAACGTATGAGTGATTTTCGGCCCGAATTTCCCCCATAAGAACTCTATAACTCCAAATGCAGAAAAAAATTAGCACAAACCCCCACAGCGTAAACGGGATTGGCAAAATTTTTCAGGAACCCCTACAGCGTATACGGCCCATTAAAAATTTATAAGGAAACCCGAAGCTCTAAACGGCCCATCTAAAATTATCTGGAAAACCCAAGCGCTAAACGGTCCACCCCAAATAAAAACAAATGGGCCGTTTAGTGCTTAACCCCTACAACTATTAACGATCTGTTATATTACCAATGATTGACACAACAACTAATGTTCTTGTTAATTTCTAAAGACAAATGTCAGAGTCGTGCTCATTGGTCAAAAATTTAATATAGCTTAAACATATATGTCCTTGTTCACAAAAGAATTTCAGGTTTCGTTTCCGCCATGACTAATAGTTTGGCAATGTTCATCTCTTTTTTTGGGGGCGGGGGGGGAGGGGGGGGGGCTTAATGTGCAATTTTCCGACTTTTTGGGACGAAAGATGATGTTTATATTCTTAATAGGTTCTGTTCGTCCAAGCAGCGTCCGACCTTAGACATTGTGACAAAAATGACAAAATGTCATTTTCACAAAATACTGGAAATTTTATTGGATACTGGAAAATAATTGTTAATTTTGTGTATAGTTAGACCAGATCTATGTTAGGTATTTCAGCTATGTTGGCATATTATTTATACGGGAGTGAAGCATTTTGAATGGTAGTAGTTGTAGGCCTGGTGGGGTTCGATAAAAAGTAAGAAAGTAAAGCACTGCTTGGAAAAAGTTTGAACGTAACCGGTTGTGAGTCTTATACACAATGTTTGTCATTAATGAATAGCCGGTTTTGCTGCTGGATTATTGAGCAATTCTCTTTAGTTTATGAGGAGCTGGGAGAAATAGGGCATGTTTATCTTAACCTTTTCAGGCGTTCGAACCCTGGGAGGTTTGAACAGTCTGTAACTTGTCCTCAGACTAGGCTCGTTAAAGCGACGGCGACCATCAAGATGCATTCATCCAGCTCGTCCTCGTCAATAAAGGTTAAATACTAGTTAATCCATCCGCGAAACTCATGAATAAATAAATTAATAAAAAACACTTTGCATATGACTCACAACTGATGACTCTCGAACATTTTTCGAACAGTGCCTCTGTTCTAATCGCAACTCTGTAAATGCTTCACCAACGTGCTTGAAACACAAATAATTGCCAAGAGAACCTAACCTGCGCCGAAATAGACACAATATGGTAATTTATAATAACATTAATTTACATATGAGAACATTTCTATTATGAATGAACAACATGTTAAAATGATGAATGGCTCTTTGGGGATCGGTCACTGGAGGGAATGAACATAGCCTGGGGCCGGGTTGCCTAATTCATTGCATGCATCTCATACATAACTCAACATTATATCGTTATGCATAATAGTGCTCTCCTGGATGGTGCTTGCTGACATTAACTACCCTATAATACTTAATTGGGCAGTTGATGCTACCATCACCTTAATGGATTCACTTAATAATATATTTATTGAATATTAATTTTAGTAAATACTTACTTCTCCACTTGGCAGTTGCTTTGTTGAATATTCTATTAGAATTGACCTACCGTCATTATACACGGGTATATGCACCGAGCGGCATACACCCTATATCTCGCTGTATATACTCGCTGGACGTTTATTCTGGTCTTGTATTATGTCCGGGACAAAAGTATACTTGCAGTGGCTGGTCAGTAAGCTAGTGTGGTCGTGGCCTTAATAACCCTTGTGTTATTGATAGGCCTTAGGACCAATAGCAAGTGGTTGGGCATCATTCCTTCCCTCCTTCCCCATATCCTGAGTCTTTCCTAGTGTCATCCCCATATCCTTATCCTGATCCTTTCCTAGTGCCATTCCCATACCTCAATCCCTTCCTAGTGCCACTTCATAGTGCCACCTACATATCCTGATCCTTTCCTAGTGCCATCCCCATATCCTTATCCTGATCCTTTCCTAGTGTTATACCCACATACTGATCTCTTCCTAGTGCAATCCCCCATATCCTGATCCTCCCCCATAGTGCTATCCCCATATCCTTATCCTAATCCCTTCCTAGTGTCATCCTTATATCCTGATCTGATCCCTCCCTAGTCCCATCCCCATATCCTTATCCTGATACCTCCCAAGTACCATCACCATATCCTGATCCCTCCCTAGTGCCATCCTCATATCTTGAACCCTCCCTAGTGCCATCCCCGTATTCTGATCCCTCCCTAGTGCCATCCCCATATCCTGATTCCTCCCTAGAGGCATACCCATATCCTGATCCCTCTCTAGTGCCATCCCCCATATCCTTATCCTGATCCTTTCCTAGTATCATCCCCTTATCCTTATCCTGATCCCTCTCTAGTGCCATCCCCATATCCTGATCCCAACCTAGTGACATCCCCATATCCTGATCCCTCCCTAGTGCTATCCCCTCATCCTTATCCTGATCCCTTCCTAGTGTCATCCCCTTATCCTTATCCTGATCCCTTCCTAGTGCCATCCTCATATCCTAATCCCTACCTAGTGTCATCCCAAGATAATTATCCTGATCACTTCCTAGAGCCATCACCGTATCCTTATGCTGATCCCTCTCTAGTGACATCCCCCATATCCTGATCCCTTCCTAGTGTCATCTCCTTATCCTTATCCTGATCCCTTCCTAGTGCCATCCCCATATCCTGATCCCTTCCTAGTGCCATCCCCATATCCTTTTCCCTTCCTAGTGCCATCCTCATATCCTTATCCTGATCCTTCCCTAGTGCCATCCCCATATCCTCATCCTGATACCTTCCTAGTGCCAAATATTTGTAATGGCTTGGCGTTTTCTCCTGATAGATCCCGTGCATCATTACCCACATAGAGAGAGATATTTATGAGATCTCTCGATATAAGGCCCATCTCATGGGCAAATATGAGATGGGCCTCCAACACCAAACAGTGATTCTGTTATATGGCGTTTCACCTTTCACCTTTCATGCAACCTCCGAAGAGTCAACTAACACAATACGTATTCCCCCTATTAGACTGTTTTACAGGAACTTCTTTTCGACGGCTCATAAAATGGAGGAAAGGGTCCTGAAAAACATTATTGATAGGAACATTATCCCTACAGACAAAAATCAGAAAAGACAATTGACAATTTGCTGCAAAAAAAAAAACACACACACACACACACACAAAAAAAAAGCCAACCTACTCATGAGAAACTCCCCAGACACCAAACAGAACGCCCTGAACAAAACCAACGTCGTCCATGCCTTCACGTGCCTGCTTGGGGGACTGTAAGCCCCAAAGAACCCAGTATATAAGCGAGACAACAATGTCTCTTTCTAGGCGATTAACTATGTACAAACAACAGGGCTCCATCAAGGAACATATAATCTCGTCTCACAACCAGACCATCACCAGAGAAATCTTAACAAGCAACACAGAAATCATCGATATATACAGAGACAGCAGGAGACTCGACATCAACAACACATCAAAAAGTCAACACCAGCCAATAGACAATTAATGCACAACTAAAAGTTGTCATAGTCGTGTTGCCATGTTGTTAAACATTTTTTCATGTTGTCATAGTTTTGTCACCTGGCCCAAAACTTTTGTGCCATATCACCCTAACCCAAAACGTGTATAAGTATGAATGTATTTTATGTGTAAACTAAGTCTTTGAAAATGTAATAAGCATTATGTAACACGTTCAGGCGTCAGACCCGGAATGAAGAATGAATTTTGGAGAGTTAATTTATCAATTACCCTCGACAGTGAAGAAGAACGTAAGAAATATTGAGAAGATTCGTGTTAGAATTATAAATCTTACCCTTTCGGTCATATTCAACAACATATGCTTACAAGAAAGAAAGCTACCAAAATCTATTTAAATAAAAATGGAAATGTTCGTTTGTGCATAAACGCTAACCTCCGAAAGTTTTTCACCGATAGCTTTGAAATTTTTACACAACGTTCCATTCGCATTCGAGCAGGTTTTTATATACATACTATATAGATGTCACGTCTGTGACGGTAAAAAACTTGATTTTTCTGATTTTTTTTTATGTGTTTTTCATGCGAGGGAAATCTTCGAAACCCCTTAGCCGATTGCTTTGAAATTTTTACACAATGATGCATTCGAATAGGCACATCTTTTTTATATATTACTGTCTTTTATATATTATATATATTTTTACATGCCTCACCTGTGACAGGAAGAAAACACGCTTTTTTAAAACAGTGCCATCTGTTGGACGTAGGAGCAACACACGCGGTAATCTCCGGAAGTTCTTCACCGATTGCTTTGAAATGTTGACACAACATTGCATTCGAATAAGCTCGTCTTTTTAAATGTCTACTATATAGATGCCATCTCTCCGATAGGTGAAATCATGCGGTTTTTCATAAACAGCGCTATCTGTTGCACATAATGGCAACATGCACGCTATAGTAAATATGTCACGAACTCCATTTCAATGTTTCCGATTGCATTGAAAAAAATTATTTTCATATATATCGATTTATTTAATTTTTTTATTGAATTATTTTGTATGACATTACGCTGGAATTGAGCTGTGTTGTTTACCATACCATTCATTTAGTAAGTATAAGTATAGATACCACACCTGTGACAGGTAAAACTATGATTGTCTTGAAAAACAGCGCCATCTGTTGCATGTAAGAGAAACACACATGCTACTAAATATGTTACAATTCTATTTCAATGTTTCTGATTGCATTGATAAATTAAATTTTCATAGATTTTGATTCATTTTGATTACGATTTAATTAATTTGTGTGAATTGCATTGGAATTGAGCTGTGTTGTTCACACCGTTCATTTCTTGAGTATAGTTTATAATTTATATTTTTCATATTTTCATTTAATTTTTAATTGTTTTCCTTATATATCAGTGATGGGAACATCAGATCACTTGATGTTCCCAATTTTCTTATGGGAACATCAGACCATTTGGGAAGGCATCGAACGAGGCAGTGGGGATGACGATGGGAAGGAAATGAGAGATGGTGGGGAGGACGAGGGTAGGGGGAGTTTGGAATGGAGGGTACGAAGAGATGGGGGAATGGAGAATGGTGGGAATAACAAAGGGACAGGGGAGTGGAACATGGTGGGAAGGAAAATGGGATGGTGAAGTGGGGAATGGTGGGGAGGACGAGGAGACGGGAGCTACAGCAACGCGTGGCAGGGTACTACTAATAAATATATAAATATATAAATAAATAAATATATATATATATATATATATATATATATATATATATATATATATATATATATATATATATATATTAGTATATTTTGGTAGCAGTCTTTCCTGTAGACATATATTATTAAATATGACCGAAAAAGTAAGATTAATAATTCTAACACGAATTTTCTCAATCTTTCTTACATTTCTTTTCACTGTTGGTGGTAATTTAAAAATCAATTCTCCAAAATTCATTTTTATTTCTAGTCTGACGCGACACTTGAGCGCGTTTCGTAAAACTTATTACATTTTCAAAGACTTTAGTTAACACATACACAACTGAATAGAACTTACACATCTCCGATTTTGTTTATATCTACATTTGAGTGAGGTGGATGGGGTGAGGTGGTATTTAATAAGGTATTAATTTCATCAACACATGACAGAACACGAAACAATGGGTATTGAATAGAAGTGATTGTAGAAAGCCTATTGGTCCATATTTCTTGATGCTTCTATATTGGAGCGGAGTCTTGAGGTGGGTAGAATATAGTTGTGCATTAATTGGCTGTTGATTGCCGGTGTTGACTTCTTGATGTGTAATGCCTCGCAAACGTCAAGCCGCCTGCTATCGCTGTATCTATCGATGATTTCTGTGTTGTTTACTAGGATTTCTCTGACGATGGTTTGGTTGTGGGAAGAGATTATATGTTCCTTAATGGAGCCCTGTTGCTTATGCATCGTTAAACGCCTAGAAAGAGATGTTGTTGTCTTGCCTATATACTGGGTTTTTTGGAGCTTACAGTCCCCAAGAGGGCATTTGAAGGCATAGACGACGTTAGTCTCTTTTAAAGCGTTCTGTTTTGTGTCTGGAGAGTTTTTCATGAGTAGGCTGGCCGTTTTTCTGGTTTTATAGTAAATCGTCAGTTGTATCCTCTGATTTTTGTCTGTAGGGATAACGTTTCTATTAACAATATCTTTCAGGACCCTTTCCTCCGTTTCATGAGCTGTGGAAAAGAAGTTCCTGTAAAATAGTCTAATAGGGGGTATAGGTGTTGCGTTGGTTGTCTCTTCAGAAGTTGCATGGCGTTTCACTTTCCTTCTTATGATGTCTTCGACGAAACCATTGGAGAAGTCGTTGTTAACTAGGACCTGCATTACCCTACAGAGTTCTTCGTCGACTTGCTTCCATTCTGAGCTGTGGCTGAGAGCACGGTCGACATATGCGTTAACAACACTCCTCTTGTACCTATCTGGGCAGTCGCTTTTGGCATTTAGGCACATTCCTATGTTCGTTTCCTTAGTGTAGACTGCAGTGTGGAAACCTCCACTCTTTTCCATGACTGTTACATCTAGAAAGAGCAGCTTCCCATCCTTTTCCATCTCGTAAGTGAAACGCAGCACGGAACTCCGCTCAAATGCCTCCTTCAACTCCTGCAGATGTCTGACATCAGGTACCTGTGTAAAAATGTCGTCAACATACCTGCAGTATATGGCCGGTTTCATGTTCATGTCGACTAAGACTTTTTGCTCGATGGTACCCATGTAGAAGTTTGCAAACAGGACACCTAGGGGGGAACCCATGGCGACCCCATCTACTTGCTTATACATGTGCCCATCCGGGCTCTAGAAGGGTGCCTCTTTAGTACAAGCTTGGAGTAGTTTCCTTAGGATATTTTCAGGTATGTCAAGAGGAGTACAGGCTGGATCACGATACACTCTGTCGGCTATCATCCCGATTGTCTCGTCCACTGGTACATTAGTGAACAGCGATTCTACGTCCAACGAGGCTCTTATTCCTGTGGCCCGTGTGCCCCGCAGTAAGTCAACCAATTCCTCTGGCGACTTCAGGCTGAAGGCGCAAGGGACATAAGGAGTCAGCGGGCCGTTGAGTCGCTTCGCTAGTCTGTACGTGGGTGTGGGTATCTGGCTAATGATTGGCCGAAGTGGGTTTCCAGGCTTGTGTGTCTTGACATTTCCATACGCATATCCAGGTTAATATTCCCCAATAATCTTTGGCAGGTGGAGTCCTGATTTCTTGGCGTTCACAGTTTCGATTAGTCTGTTGACCTTTGCTTTCAATTCGGCTGTAGTGTCCTTCGTTACCCTTTGGAATTTAGTTTGGTCAGAGAGTATGAGGTTCATTTTCGCCAGATATTCGTCTTATTTAAGAATGACGTATATTGGCGACTTGTCACCTCTTCTGACAACTATCTCCTTGTTCTCACGAAGGCTTTTGGCTGCCGCTTTGAGCTCGGGGGACAGTATGGTGCTTCTGTAATTGCCTCGATTCTCTCCTCCTTCCGCAATAAGTTCTGCTTGTAAGGTATCTTTGGTAGTGACCTTCTTTTGTGTCTCGAGGTCGAATATGTCGTCCAACAGAATTTCCAACTCCACTTTCCGGGCCATCTCACTCGGTCTGGACATAACGTGACAGTTTATGCCCAGATTTAGGAGAGTGACTTGGTCCTCAGTGAGGTTAATTCCTGCAAGGTTCAGGAAGCCATCTCTTGGTCGTGGAATTGCCATAGGTCCTCCATATAACCCCTATTAGACTATTTTACAGGAACTTCTTTTCCACAGCTCATAAAACAGAGGAAAGGGTCCTGAAAGATATTGTTAATAGAAACGTTATCCCTACAGACAAAAATCAGAGGATACAACTGACGATTTACTATAAAACCAGAAAAACGGCCAGCCTACTCATGAGAAACTCTCCAGACACAAAACAGAACGCTTTAAAAGAGACTAAAGTCGTCTATGCCTTCAAATGCCCTCTTGGGGACTGTAAGCTCCAAAAACCCCAGTATATAGGCAAGACAACAACATCTCTTTCTAGGCGTTTAACGATGCATAAGCAACAGGGCTCCATTAAGGAACATATAATCTCTTCCCACAACCAAACCATCGCCAGAGAAATCCTAGTAAACAACACAGAAATCATCGATAGATAGAGCGATAGCAGGCGGCTTGACGTTTGCAAGGCATTACACATCAAGAAGTCAACACCGGCAATCAACAGCCAATTAATGCACAACTATATTCTACCCACCTCAAGACTCCGCTCCAATATAGAAGCATCAAGAAATATGGACCAATAGGCTTTCTACAATCACTTCTATTCAATACCCATTGTTTCATGTTCTGGCTTGTGTTGATGAAATTAATACCTTATTAAATACCAGCTCACCCCATCCACCTCACTCAAATGTAGATATAAACAAAATCGGAGATGTGTAAGTTCTATTCAGTTGCGTATGTGTTAACTAAAGTCTTTGAAAATGTAATAAGTCTTACGAAACGCACTCAAGTGTCGCGTCAGACTATAAATAAAAATGAATTTTGGAGAATTGATTTTTAAATTACCACCAACAGTGAAAAGAAATGTACGAAAGATTGAGAAAATTCGTGTTAGAATTATTAATCTTACTTTTTCGGTCATATTTAATATATATATATATATATAAATATATATATATATATATATATATATATATATATATATATATATATATATATATATATATATATATATATATATATGTATATATATATATATATATGCAAACAAGCCTGAATGGTCCCCAGGCCTATATGCAACTGAAAACTCACACCCCAGAAGTGACTCGAACCCATACTGCCAGGAGCAAATCAACTGGTATGTACATGACACCTTAATCCACTCGACCATCACAACCTGACAAAAACTGAAGGTAGCCAAAGCTATTTGTCCATCAGCCCGCCGGCACTCGGATGGTAATCTTGGGCATAGTATTTTATCAAATCACCTCATTCTTTGAGGTACACGTGAGGAACATAAATGTGAACAAGCCTAAATGGTCCCCAGGACTATATGCAACTGAAAACTCACACCCCAGAAATGACTCGAACCCATACTGCCAGGAGCAACGCAACTGGTATGTACAGGACACTTTAATCCACTCGACCATCACGACCGGACAAAAATGATGGTAGCCGAGGCTATTTGTCCATCAGCCCGCCGGCACTCCGATGGTAATCTTGGGCATAGTATTTTATCAAATCACCTCATTCTTTGGGGCACATGTGAGGAACACAAATGCGAACAAGCCTGAATGGTCCCCAGGACAATATCAAATGAAAACTCACAACCCGAAAGTAACTCGAACCCATACAGCCAGGAGCAACGCAACTGGCAATATATATATATATATATATATATATATATATATATATATATATATATATATATATATATATATATATATATATATATATATATATATATATATATATATATATATATATATATATATATATGTCGTACTAGTAGCCAGAATGCACTTCTCAGCCTACTATGCAAGGCCCGATTTGCCTAATAAGCCAAGTTTTCATGAAATAATTGTTTTTCGACTACCTAACCTACCTAACCTAACCTAACCTAACTTTTTCGGCTACTCAACCTAACCTAGCCTATAAAGATAGGTTAGGTTAGGTTAGGTAAGGTTGGTTAGGTTCGGTCATATATCTACGTTAATTTTAACTTCACTAAAAAAAATTGACCTCATACATAATGAAATGGGTAGCTTTATCATTTCATAAGAAAAAATATAGAGAAAATACATTAATTCATGAAAACTTGGCTTATTAGGCAAATCGGGCCTTGCATTGTAGGCAGAGAAGTGCGTTCTGGCTACTAGGTACGACATATATATATATATATATATATATATATATATGTCGTACCTAATAGCCAGAACTCACTTCTCAGCCTACTATGCAAGGCCCGATTTGCCTAATAAGCCAAGTTTTCATGAATTAATGTTTTTTCGTCTACCTAACCTACCTAACCTAACCTAACCTAGCTTTCTTTGGCTACCTAACCTAACATTACCTATAAAGATAGGTTAGGTTAGGTTAGGTAGGGTTGGTTAGGTTCGATCGTATATCTACATTAATTTTAAATCCAATAAAAAAAAATTTACCTCATACATAATGAAATGGGTAGCTTTATCATTTCATAAGAAAAAAAAATAGAGAAAATATATTAATTCAGGAAAACTTAGCTTATTAGGCAAATCGGGCCTTGCATAGTAGGCTGAGAAGTGAGTTCTGGCTACTAGGTACGACATATATATATATATATATATATATATATGTCGTACCTAGTAGCCAGAACACACTTCTCAGCCTACTATGCAAGGCCCGATTTACCTAATAAGTCAAGTTTTCATGAATTAATTGTTTTTCGACCACCTAACCTACCTAACCTAACCTAACCTAACTTTTTCGGCTACCTAACTTAACATAACCTATAAAGATAGGTTAGGTTAGGTTAGGTAGGGTTGGTTAGGTTCGGTCATATATCTACGTTAATTTTAACTCCAGTAAAAAAAAATTGACCTCATACATAATGAAATTGGTAGGTTTATCATTTCATAAGAAAAAAATTAGAGAAAATATATTAGTTCAGGAAAACTTGGCTTATTAGGCAAATCGGGCCTTGCATAGTAGGCTGAGAAGTGAGTTCTGGCTAATAGGTACGACATATATATATATATATATATATATATATATATATATGTATATATATATATATATATAAATATGTCGTACCTAGTAGCCAGAACTCACTTCTCAGCCTACTATTCAAGGCCCGATTTGCCTAATAAGCCAAGTTTTCCTGAATTAATATATTTACTATAATTTTTTTCTTATGAAATGATAAAGCAACCCTTTTCTCTATGTATGAGGTCAATTTTTTTTTATTGGAGTTAAAATTAACGTAGATATATGACCGAACCTAACCAACCCTACCTAACCTAACCTAACCTATATTTATAGGTAAGGTTAGGTTAGGTAGCCAAAAAAAGCTAGGTTAGGTTAGGTTAGGTAGACGAAAAAACATTAATTCATGAAAACTTGGCTTATTAGGCAAATCGGGCCTTGAATAGTAGGCTGAGAAGTGCGTTCTGGCTATTTGGTACGACATATATATATATGTATATATATATATATATATATATATATATATATATGTATATATATGTATATATATATATATGTATATATATATATATATATATATATATATATATATATATATATATATATATATATATATATATATATATTTATATATATATATATATATATATATATATAAATATATATATATATATATATATATATATATATATATATATATATATATATATATATATATATATATATATATATATATATATATATATATATATATATATATATATATATATATATGTCGTACCTAGTAGCCAGAACGCACTTCTCAGCCTACTATGCAAGGCCCGATTTGCCTATTAAGCCAAGTTTTCATGAATTAATGTATTTTCGACTACCTAACCTACCTAACCTAAGACTTGTTATAACCTAAGACTATTATAGACTTGTGGGTTGGTTGGTGTTGTTGTCGTGTTCCTCCTTTACGGGCAACCCAACCCACAACTCGGTAGAGTGCTTATACTTCATTAGGAGATCACACTAGGCGCTTCTGGCTCTTGGAGAGGGGCTCAACGTCACACGTTTAGGGGATGCGGCTCCACCACTTAGCCTCGTTGTCACATGCACACACCCACTCGAGCTACTGTGACTCCCCACTCTCTCCTTAGGTGATATGATCTCCTCAATCCCCCTTTGACTTATTAGTATTACTTTCTACCCTGTCCACAGCAGTGGTTCTTGGGTCTTTCTCTCTCTCTCTCTTCCTTTACTATTTCCTGGGAAGCCTCACTAGGACAAGGGCAAACACCAGCAAATTGGAATACATTTACTGGACAAAGCACATACACAATACATACACACATATAATAATAATGAATCCTATACTCTATACTATTACAATCAGGTTGCACCCCAACACCATCAGAGCTCTATCATCAGCTTATCAAGTGGTATCCTATCTCCTGGTTCACCACCTGATACTATCGACCTCCTCAAGTTGATCAAGTCTACATACACTGTTGCACTATCAACAAGAGAATATATATATGTATCTATAAATGTGTACAAAGAAAATCAGCATTTGAATGCAATAACATACATCAGCATAAATGTTCCTTGCTACAACCTAACTTTTTCGGCTACCTAACCTAACCTAACCTAACCTATAAAGATAGGTTAGGTTAGGTTAGGTGAGGTTGGTTAGGTTCGGTCATATATCTACGTTAATTTTAACTCCAATAAACAAAAATTGACCTCATACATAATGAAGTGGGTAGCTTTATCATTTCATAAGAAAAAAATAGAGAAAATATATTAATTCATGAAAACTTGGCTTATTAGGCAAATCGGGCCTTGCATAGTAGGCTGAGAAGTGCGTTCTGGCTACTAGGTACGACATATATATATATATATATATATATATATATATATATATATATATATATATGTCGTACCTAGTAGCCAGAACTCACTTCTGAGCCTACTATGCAAGGCCCGATTTGCCTAATAAGCCAAGTTTTCATGAATTAATTGCTTTTCGACTACCTAACCTACCTAACCTAACCTAACCTAACTTTTTCGGCTACCTAACCTAACCTAACCTATAAAGATAGGTTAGGTTAGGTTAGGTAGGGTTGGTTAGGTTCGGTCATATATCTACGTTAATTTTAACTCCAATAAAAAAAAATTGAACTCATACATAATGAAATGGGTAGCTTTATCATTTCATAAGAAAAAAAATAGAGAAAATATATTCATTCAGGAAAATTGGCTTATTAGGCAAATCGGGCCTTGCATAGTAGGCCGAATACGACGTTCTGGCTACTAGGTACGACATATATATATATATATATATATATATATATATATATATATATATATATATATATATATATATATATAAATAAATATAAAAGTTTGTTAGGGTTCCACCTCTGGTGC
>NC_091163.1:28773603-28811103 GCF_040958095.1 Procambarus clarkii
CAACGCAACTGGTATGTACAAGACGCCTTAATCCACTT
The DNA here is from genome assembly GCF_040958095.1 of Procambarus clarkii. Taxonomy (NCBI): domain Eukaryota; kingdom Metazoa; phylum Arthropoda; class Malacostraca; order Decapoda; family Cambaridae; genus Procambarus; species Procambarus clarkii. The sequence goes on from NC_091163.1 coordinate 28,773,642, forward strand.
GACCATCACGACCGGACATAATGAGGTGATAGCCGAGGCTATATGAACCACCCCACCGCCGGCACTCGGATAGTTATCTTGGGCATAGCATTTTACCAAATCACCTCATTCTTTGGGGCACACGTGAGGAACACAAATGCGAACAAGCCTGAATGGTCCCCAGGACATATGCAACTGAAAACTCACACCCCAGAAGTGACTCGAACCCATACTCCCAGAAGCAACGCAACTGGTATGTACAAGACGCCTTAATCCACTTGACCATCACGACCGGACATAATGAGGTGATAGCCGAGGCTATATGAACCACCCCACCGCCGGCACTCGGATAGTTATCTTGGGCATAGCATTTTACCAAATCACCTCATTCTTTGGGGCACACGTGAGGAACACAAATGCGAACAAGCCTGAATGGTCCCCAGGACATATGCAACTGAAAACTCACACCCCAGAAGTGACTCGAACCCATACTCCCAGAAGCAACGCAACTGGTATGTACAAGACGCCTTAATCCACTTGACCATCACGACCGGACATAATGAGGTGATAGCCGAGGCTATATGAACCACCCCACCGCCGGCACTCGGATAGTTATCTTGGGCATAGCATTTTACCAAATCACCTCATTCTTTGGGGCACACGTGAGGAACACAAATGCGAACAAGCCTGAATGGTCCCCAGGACATATGCAACTGAAAACTCACACCCCAGAAGTGACTCGAACCCATACTCCCAGAAGCAACGCAACTGGTATGTACAAGACGCCTTAATCCACTTGACCATCACGACCGGACATAATGAGGTGATAGCCGAGGCTATATGAACCACCCCACCGCCGGCACTCGGATAGTTATCTTGGGCATAGCATTTTACCAAATCACCTCATTCTTTGGGGCACACGTGAGGAACAACTATCCGAGTGCCGGCGGTGGGGTGGTTCATATAGCCTCGGCTATCACCTCATTATGTCCGGTCGTGATGGTCAAGTGGATTAAGGCGTCTTGTACATACCAGTTGCGTTGCTTCTGGGAGTATGGGTTCGAGTCACTTCTGGGGTGTGAGTTTTCAGTTGCATATGTCCTGGGGACTATTCAGGCTTGTTCGCATTTGTGTTCCTCACGTGTGCCCCAAAGAATGTGGGGGGGTGGTTCATATAGCCTCGGCTATCACCTCATTATGTCCGGTCGTGATGGTCAAGTGGATTAAGGCGTCTTGTACATACCAGTTGCGTTGCTTCTGGGAGTATGGGTTCGAGTCACTTCTGGGGTGTGAGTTTTCAGTTGCATATGTCCTGGGGACCATTCAGGCTTGTTCGCATTTGTGTTCCTCACGTGTGCCCCAAAGAATGAGGTGATTTGGTAAAATGCTATGCCCAAGATAACTATCCGAGTGCCGGCGGTGGGGTGGTTCATATAGCCTCGGCTATCACCTCATTATGTCCGGTCGTGATGGTCAAGTGGATTAAGGCGTCTTGTACATACCAGTTGCGTTGCTTCTGGGAGTATGGGTTCGAGTCACTTCTGGGGTGTGAGTTTTCAGTTGCATATGTCCTGGGGACCATTCAGGCTTGTTCGCATTTGTGTTCCTCACGTATGCCCCAAAGAATGAGGTGATTTGGTAAAATGCTATGCCCAAGATAACTATCCGAGTGCCGGCGGTGGGGTGGTTCATATAGCCTCGGCTATCACCTCATTATGTCCGGTCGTGATGGTCAAGTGGATTAAGGCGTCTTGTACATACCAGTTGCGTTGCTTCTGGGAGTATGGGTTCGAGTCACTTCTGGGGTGTGAGTTTTCAGTTGCATGTGTCCTGGGGACCATTCAGGCTTGTTCGCATTTGTGTTCCTCACGTGTGCCCCAAAGAATGAGGTGATTTGGTAAAATGCTATGCCCAAGATAACTATCCGAGTGCCGGCGGTGGGGTGGTTCATATAGCCTCGGCTATCACCTCATTATGTCCGGTCGTGATGGTCAAGTGGATTAAGGCGTCTTGTACATACCAGTTGCGTTGCTTCTGGGAGTATGGGTTCGAGTCACTTCTGGGGTGTGAGTTTTCAGTTGCATATGTCCTGGGGACCATTCAGGCTTGTTCGCATTTGTGTTCCTCACGTGTGCCCCAAAGAATGAGGTGATTTGGTAAAATGCTATGCCCAAGATAACTATCCGAGTGCCGGCGGTGGGGTGGTTCATATAGCCTCGGCTATCACCTCATTATGTCCGGTCGTGATGGTCAAGTGGATTAAGGCGTCTTGTACATACCAGTTGCGTTGCTTCTGGGAGTATGGGTTCGAGTCACTTCTGGGGTGTGAGTTTTCAGTTGCATATGTCCTGGGGACCATTCAGGCTTGTTCGCATTTGTGTTCCTCACGTGTGCCCCAAAGAATGAGGTGATTTGGTAAAATGCTATGCCCAAGATAACTATCCGAGTGCCGGCGGTGGGGTGGTTCATATAGCCTCGGCTATCACCTCATTATGTCCGGTCGTGATGGTCAAGTGGATTAAGGCGTCTTGTACATACCAGTTGCGTTGCTTCTGGGAGTATGGGTTCGAGTCACTTCTGGGGTGTGAGTTTTCAGTTGCATATGTCCTGGGGACCATTCAGGCTTGTTCGCATTTGTGTTCCTCACGTGTGCCCCAAAGAATGAGGTGATTTGGTAAAATGCTATGCCCAAGATAACTATCCGAGTGCCGGCGGTGGGGTGGTTCATATAGCCTCGGCTATCACCTCATTATGTCCGGTCGTGATGGTCAAGTGGATTAAGGCGTCTTGTACATACCAGTTGCGTTGCTTCTGGGAGTATGGGTTCGAGTCACTTCTGGGGTGTGAGTTTTCAGTTGCATATGTCCTGGGGACCATTCAGGCTTGTTCGCATTTGTGTTCCTCACGTGTGCCCCAAAGAATGAGGTGATTTGGTAAAATGCTATGCCCAAGATAACTATCCGAGTGCCGGCGGTGGGGTGGTTCATATAGCCTCGGCTATCACCTCATTATGTCCGGTCGTGATGGTCAAGTGGATTAAGGCGTCTTGTACATACCAGTTGCGTTGCTTCTGGGAGTATGGGTTCGAGTCACTTCTGGGGTGTGAGTTTTCAGTTGCATATGTCCTGGGGACCATTCAGGCTTGTTCGCATTTGTGTTCCTCACGTGTGCCCCAAAGAATGAGGTGATTTGGTAAAATGCTATGCCCAAGATAACTATCCGAGTGCCGGCGGTGGGGTGGTTCATATAGCCTCGGCTATCACCTCATTATGTCCGGTCGTGATGGTCAAGTGGATTAAGGCGTCTTGTACATACCAGTTGCGTTGCTTCTGGGAGTATGGGTTCGAGTCACTTCTGGGGTGTGAGTTTTCAGTTGCATATGTCCTGGGGACCATTCAGGCTTGTTCGCATTTGTGTTCCTCACGTGTGCCCCAAAGAATGAGGTGATTTGGTAAAATGCTATGCCCAAGATAACTATCCGAGTGCCGGCGGTGGGGTGGTTCATATAGCCTCGGCTATCACCTCATTATGTCCGGTCGTGATGGTCAAGTGGATTAAGGCGTCTTGTACATACCAGTTGCGTTGCTTCTGGGAGTATGGGTTCGAGTCACTTCTGGGGTGTGAGTTTTCAGTTATATATATATATATATATATATATATATATATATATATATATATATATATATATATATATATATATATATATATATATATATATTATGACCGAAAAAGTAAGATTTAATATTCTCACACGAATTTTCTCAATATTTCTTATGTTTCTTTTTACTGTCGATGGTAATAGACAAATCAATTATCCAAAATTCATTTTTATTTCTAGTCTGACGCGATGCTTGAACGCGTTTCGTAATAACGTATTACATTTCCAAAGACTTTAGTTTACACACACACAACTCTTAACCTGAAAACACTTAACAGAGTTTTACAAAATTCTAACGCTTAACAGCTTGTCTTATATACTCGCATTTGGGTGAGGTGATATGTTGAAACAGTTTTGGATGAGATGAACAAACGTTTGACCAACACATGACAGAACACGGCTCAAGGGGTATAAATTGGATAAGTGAAAGGGAAGAATGGAAGTAACTGCAAAGGGCCTAATAGCATATACTTCCTCTTGATGCTTCTATATTGGTACGGAGTCTTGAAGTGGGTAGAATATAGTTGTGCATTAAATGGCTGTTGATTGCTGGTGTTGAATTTTAGATGTGTAGTGCCTCGCTGATGTCAAACCCCCTGCTATCGCTGTATCTCTCGATGATTTCTGTGTTGTTTGTTAAGACTTCTCTGGTGATGGTTTGGTTTTGGGAAGAGATTATATGTTCCTTAATGGAGCCCTGTTGCTTATGCATTGTTAATCGCCTGGAAAGAGATGTTGTTGTCTTGCCTATATACTGAGTTCTTTGGGGCTTACAGTCCCCAAGTGGACATTTGAAGGCATAGGCGACGTTGGTCTCTTTTAAGGCATCCTGCTTTGTGTCTGGAGAGTTTTTCGTGAGTAGGTTGGCCGTTTTTTTGGTTTTATAGTAAATGGTCAATTGTATCTTCTGATTGTTTCTGTAGGGATAACGTTCCTATTAACAATATCTTTCAGGATCCTTTCCTCCGTTTTATGAGGTGTGGAAAAGAAGTTCCTGTAAAATAGTCTAATAGGGGGTTACAGTTGTAGTGTTAGTTGACTCGTCAGAAGTTGCATGGAGTTTCACCTTCTTTTTTATGATGTCTTCAACGAAACCATTGGAGAAGCCGTTGTTGACTAGGACTTACCCTACAGAGTTCTTCATCGACTTGCTTCCATCCTGAGCTGTGGCTGAGAGCATGGTCGACGTAAGCGTTGACAACAATTCTCTTGTACCAGTCTGGGCAGTCACTGTCGGCATTGAGGCACATTCCTAAGTTTGTTTCCTTAGTGTAGACTGCAGTGAGGAAACCTCCACTCCTTTCCATGACTGATACATCTAGAAAGGGCAGCTTCCCATCCTTCTCCATCTCGTAAGTTAAACTCAATACAGAATTCTGCTCCAATGCCTCCTTCAGCTCCCGCGTTAGGCAGGTTGGCTAACATAAGAACGGTCTTTAGAAACTTGTGTAAGGAATCTTTCAGAACATTATATGCCACATATGTCAGACCAATCCTGGAGTATGCGGCTCCAGCATGGAGTCCATATCTAGTCAAACATCAAAGTAAACTGGAAAAGGTTCAAAGGTTTGCTACCAGACTAGTACCCGAGCTGAGAGGTATGAGCTACGAGGAGAGACTACGGGAATTAAACCTCACTTCGTTGGAAGACAGAAGAGTTAGGGGGGACTTGATCACCACATTCAAGATTCTCAAGAGAATCGACAGGGTAGAGATAAAGACAGGTTATTCAACAAAAGGGGCACACGCACTTGGGAACACAGGTGGAAACTGAGTGCCCAAATGAGTCACAGAGATATTAGAAAAAACTTTTTTAGTGTCAGAGTGGTTGACAAATGAAATACATTAGGAAGTGATGTGGTGGAGGCTGACTCCATACACAGTTTCAAGTGTAGATATGATAGAGCCCAGTAGGCTCAGGAACCTGTACACCTGTTGATTGATGGTTGAGAGGCGGGACCAAAGACCCAGAGCTTAACCCCCGTAAGCACAACTAGGTGAGTACAACTAGGTGAGTATATACACAAGGAGACACAGGTGTGTCCCTTGGGCTGGCTAGGCTATCCATTTACTGGTGGATAGCACGCAGGACTCGTAATTATGTGACGCGGGTTCGATTCCCGAACCAGGCAGAAACAAATAGGCAAAGTTTCTTTCACTCTGAATGCCCCTGTTACCTCGCAGTAAATAGATACCTTGGAGTTAGTATCACGGGCTGCTTCCTGGGGTGTGTGTGTGTGTGGTGTGAAAAAAAAACATTTGTTAGTAAACAGTTGACTGACAGTTGAGAGGCAGGCCGAAAGAGCAAAGCTCAACCTCCGCAAACACAACTAGGTGAATACACACACACAAAGCGTCAGCGGGTGATCGGATGGGGAAATTTTCCGTCGTTCATCACACAAATGATTAACATTGGGTTCTTGTGCTGTGTCTACAGCCTCAACGAGGGCCATTTGGTGGAACAGTCAACATTTAAATTAAAAAAAACTACATGAATTCAACAAACAAAACATTTAACCAAATACAGTCACTTAGTGCCTTGGAAAGTACCAAAATACTGGCACTTAGTGTCTTTGAGGAGACCCCTGGACTGAATCAGCGAAGCCATGATTACTAATCGAATAGAAGATAAATAATCCCAGAAAATGCAATGGAAAATTATTTTTTTTTTCAGAAAAATCTGAGGAATCAAATTAAACCAAAAATAGAAACAGGTAAAATAACCCGTGGAAAAATAGTTTTCCTGTACAGTGAAATAATAAATTATAACATTAGTGAGAAGCAGCGGTGAAGTAAGAGAAGAATTGGGGTGGGGGGGGGGGGAGGTCACTATCAAGCCCCAGTCTGTAAGGTAACAATAGTCTGTGTGTGGTTCTTAATGGAATTAAGACTGGCTTCCGTGTACGATCTAAACATCAATACATGTCTGAAAATCCGAAGGTCTCAACAGTTCCATACAATGGCCTTTAATCACAAGCCCCAATCCTACAATCTGCTTGTAATTATGTTACATTACAATCACGAAGAATACCCATACCAATATTGTTGGGGATTCTTATACCCATCTGTGTATATTAATGTCGTTTGCCCTTCGTTTTATAATCAGGTAATTGATTACAATCACTTTATATAAAGTCTGATACTGACAATCACCACAACAAGATTGTCCTATAGGTAAGGTAATTATCAGGAGAAAGTGCTAAGAAATTCCGACTATATAGCACTTGTAAGGGATATGAGGATAAGGATTTAGGATAGTATGAGTTATTGAGTACAATGCAATCCCAGTAACGTGAATTATCTAGATAAAAAAAATAATATGGTAATGAGATAGGAGAGAAAAGGCGTGTATAGCCTCCAAACTATGACGAGCTTCAGAAACCGAACAATCATCAAACGAGTGATTGTTCGAGAGCAGTAGAGTGACTTGAAGAGTGCTATCAAGAGCCGAGAAGGTGCTATATAAACAAAAACACATGATATTTATCATAACCATAAACAAATAACTCACAACTAAACAAACTTACATATTACCTAAACAACTTCGTCCTCTCAAACATTACCACCGTGAACAAACCATCAAATAATTTCCCCTTGATATTTGTCCCATTCTCCGCCTAATTCCGTTCATAAATGTTCCTCCTCTTGAGAAATATTTTGGAAAATAGCCAATAGAGATCTGTTTATATGTTCATATATTCTCTCTCTTTCGTTCAAGCGGCAGGACCGCCTGGACAATACGGTTCATTTGCGTAACGCAGCAGGGTACGGGTAGCGAACCCTGGCATGCGAATGGTTCGATCCGTATGACAAGGTAGCAATAAACACTGAGGTCCATGGCCATGATGGCTCTGATTATTATAGGGGGAACCTTGCCCAGATGTTCCAGGTGTCTGCCATCGATAGAGAGTATTGAGGCTGCAGTGTGATGGTGAAAGGATGGTGGAGGATGCAGTGTGACGGTGATAGTTTGGTGACAATTTAGTCTTATGGTGACAGGATGATGGAGGTTCCGATGTGATAGTGACAGGATTATGGAGACTGCAGTAAGATATTGACGGAATGGTGGAGGCTGCAATTTATATATTTACAGAATGATGAATGCTATGCAGTTTACCTGTGACCTGTTTCGAGAAGTCTTCTACTCCTACAGCCCAGCCTGAGGCCAGGCTTGTTTGGTGATAACTTGTTTAGTCAGGTTGTTGTTTGCCACGGGCCGCAAGCCCCAAAACAACAACAACTCTGCTGATCCAGAATTTCCTGAAGGAATTTGTCAAGTTGCTTCATGAAGGGATTTATCAGAGGAATGCGCCAAGCCATTACGACTGTATGTCACTGGGAAGGGGGTCAGGATAAGGGTTAAGGATGGAATGGGGAGAAGGAATGGTGCCCAACCACTTGGACGGAGGAGGTTCGATATCTGTGGGTCACTGATGCTGATGTTCACGCATGTATTCCCAGAGTGCGTCTATTACACACGACTCCTCAGTGGGCCGGTTCCATTTACCGTTTGTTATATCTATTTCCAGTAAGCTTTATATTTTGTGTTTTTATTGGGAAAGTTTATTCTGACTGTAATTTTGGTGTTTAACTGTATCTATGCGTGATGTATATGTTCTCTCTATTCCTGCTATTACAGGGCAGCGAGTATTGAGTCGAATCGAAGGTAGAGAAGCACAAATGATTTGCAAAAGTCAGGTAATTGTGGTGGAATTCTTGAACTTGCAAATGTTGTAATAATTCATCCTATCACATTCCTGATTGATACTGGATTTGTTCTCTTATATTCGGTGATCATTAAATCGTCTGATATCGTTATTCCTAGATCCTTTATAGATCGTTTCCATTCGTTAAGGAGATCTGATTGCGTCTTATATTCTATATCTCTATGCAGATACAGGATATACCTAATCTATATGGTAGATTAATGTTATCATTTTTCCCACATTTATATAACTTAAAGTTATCATAACTGAACTGTTTGCACCGACGATTAGAGGAAGATATTATTCATAATTAGTAAGTGCCTTTAAGTGAGGCAATATTTGTAATTATTTCGGAATCGTTGGCAAAAGATAACATGAAGCATCCTTATGTGCTTTTGTCTATCTGTTTTTAAAATAAGAAAGAGTAATGGAACAGGCAAAGGGTAGAACAAGGTAACAGGAATTTGGTAGAACAGTTAACAGGCATTTGGTAGAACAGGTAAAAGGAAAAAAAGAAGAGTAGAACATGCTAAGATAATGAAGGGGCAAGAACAGGCTATAAGATAATAACTCGGAGGAGTAGGTTATAGGCTCGATAATAGTAGAACTGTTTAGGCTGCTGAGAATGCAAAAAGAAAAACAAGCAAGTATACTGACACTGTAGCTGGATTTCCTGGACAGACTGGCAGGGATGCTGGAACCTGTTGATGATGAGTTTACACATCGTCAACATGTGTAGATGTTGATGATGTGTAAACTCATCAACATTTACAGAATGTGGCCAGGAAAAGATGGCCACCGTTCAACAGTTCAGGAACGGTCCCCAGATTTTGCAAGTTAATATAAAGCCGTTGTGATGCAAGATGCTGAAGAAGATATAATCACCAAATGAGAATTGATCGATGTTTCAAGAACCTCTTTGTTCCGATAGAGTTACGGATGGCTTACTCTGAGTTAGGATGAGGCAGGTATGAGTTAAAATGAGGAATTAATGAGCTAAGATGAGGAACGGATACACTGATATAAAGCGCGGATGGCTTGAGATGAGGCAAGGATGAATTAAGATGAGGTTTGGATCACGTGAAATGAAACATGGATGAGGTGAGATGGGTCTATGATCAGTCGACATGAAGCCAAGACGAGATGAAATGAAGCACGAATAACTTCAGATGAGGCTTTGTTCAACTGAAACGAGGAGGGGATGAATTAATATGAGAAACGGGCGAATTGGGATGAATAATAGGTAAAATTATATGAATCACAGATGAGTTGAGATGAGGCAGGGATGCTGTGACGTATTCTCTGCTCGGTATAATGATATGTTGTTACAGTGGAGTTTTTCCTCTGCGTGGCAACACTTTTCTGTTCAGGGTCAGTGTTTTGTCAAGGATCCTGTTTTGCGCGTGTGTGTTGCTTTGATGTGGAAAAGGGCTTTTGCCTTTTTGGGTAACCGAGACGTAGTTGATAAACAATTTGTGTTACTTTTAGGATGTTGTATGTTGAAGCCAGACGACTGTAGGGAAGATTTTATGGTTCAACTTAGGGCTCCAGCCTTACATATGCGTTCGAAAACATATGTGCCTGCATATTACAGTAAATGGACTCTTGAGCTGAGTTTTAAAATGATGGTGTTTGAAGCATGATATGAGGAAGCATGAAGTGTTTGAAGGAAGATTTGAAGCCCAGCTTATAATGGAGAAGTCAAAGAGCGAAAGCTGTTAAGAAAGGAAAAAAAAACATTAAAGGGAAACACCGGCTACCGGAAATGAATACCGAACGATAATCAAATTAACAGGAGGTGGTTAATGTGTGTATTAGCAGAGCAGGCCAGAAAGTCACAGGCATCAGGATGATGGGATGGTTTTTCCTTTGTTTCTGGGAAAAGCAGGTCGAAGCATATATCAGTTAATTGGTGTACAAGGTACAGCTTAGAGGGTGACTATTTGGAGGGTGACTATTTGAATGGTGACTACTTGGAGGGTGACTACTTGGAGGGGTGACTACTTGGAGGGTGACTACTTGTAGGGTGACTACTTGGAGGGTGACTACTTGGAGGGTGACTACGTGGAGGGTGACTACTTGTAGGGTGACTACTTGTAGGGTGACTACTTGTAGGGTGACTACGTGGAGGGTGACTACTTGTAGGGTGACTACTTGTAGGGTGACTACTTGGAGGGTGACTACTTGTAGGGTGACTACGTGGAGGGTGACTACTTGGAGGGTGACTACGTGGAGGGTGACTACTTGTAGGGTGACTACTTGGAGGGTGACTACTTGTAGGGTGACTACTTGGAGGGTGACTACTTGGAGGGTGACTAAAGAAGCTGAGGGGAGGTTTGCTGGTGGTTATACCGAGGGCACAAGCGAGGTTAATAGGGCTGAGGTCCGGCATTTCCTGGCCTGTTGCACACAACCGGTTACAACGGACGTACGAGGTCAGCCCAGAAAAAATGGGGGGAAGCAATGGTCTGCGTAGTCGGCTTGCAACCGAGGGTCCCACATACATCAGATGCAGCTATTTATCTATAGGTTAATAGGTACTCGGGAGATAATGATCGCTGGTTGCATTCTTGGAAACAGTCAAATAGAGCAGTTAGGGGAGGAGGAACTTTAAAACATTTAAGTGCTTGTTTCTTGTCCCTTAAAAACAGGAAAGCAATTACAATATTATCTCAGATAATAAGCTTGTGTAGAAGAGAGGTAGCGCCATGCAGGATGCTAGACTTTTGCAAAAGGGAAGGGAACTATCAGGAGAAATCGCTATAAGCCATTACGACTTGGAAGGAATCAGGATAAGGATTTGGGATGCGACGTGGGGTAAAGGAAACGTGTCCTGCCACTTGAACGATCGGGGATTTAACACCGACCTGCATGAATCGCCACCGTCCCTCTACCGTTCACCCCAAGTGGTTGAACTTTTGCAAAAAATGGGTATTGATTCAGCACAGACTTTCTGGGGTGGCCACAGTGACGAGGTCTGATTCACCCAGTTCCCTCGAGTGGATGATTGTATTGAGACGGTGGGAATGACCCAGTTCATCACCAAGGTAGATCTGAAAGGGTTATGCAAGTCCGTTTAACAGAGAGAGCGAAGCTTTCGTTAAAAACACATTCGTAACCTTGATGGATTGTCTCGCTATAACCCACTACCTTTCCGTATGAAAAATATCTGAACTCATTTCAATAACTATTAACAAAAATAGTGAATTGAAAATATAGAACGATTTCCCATATATATGGATTCCAGCATAATATGCTCAGTTGATTGGGATAAGAGGATTATATAGTCGTAGGGCTTTATATAATCGTAGCCATTACGACTATTAAGCATAGGATAAACATTTGAGAAATATGATTCAGATGTTTAAGATATTGTACACGACAAGCCTCAATTATCCTCAGGTAAACATTGTGTTTACGAAGGCAAGAGCTGAGTACCCAACATATGTTAGGGACCACAGGAAGTAATCTCCCCATAACAATATCGTCAGAACAGATAGAAATGATAACATCTTTTTTCTCCCTTTTTTGCTTTTTTTTTGTGCAGCACTCAAGGAAGTTATATTTACAGCATTTTGAGAATATTTTCATTCATAACAGTTATCGCTATCAAACCAATGCGCCTACAAACTTCGTAAGCGATGAACGACTTCGATTTTTAGCCGTCGAATTCCGGCTCGAATCCCGATAGAAGCGGAAACAATTTGAAATAGTATTAAATAGGTAACTGGGAGATATAACTTTTGGAGGCTGCATCGTGGGGAGGGTCAGTAGTTCCCCCTAGTAGTTAGACATGAATACACACGCTCACACACATATGACTGACCGCACACATGACTTCCAGCACACAAGGATACACTCACTCGTCAATTGACAGAATCCAGGGAAGATTGACTAGTAACCAATACGTGGCTTTTCGCGCTTAGTTCACCCAAAACCTATATGGGACCTGGAAGATAAACCAATTAACTGGTCGAGTTCCAGGGTAAAACTAATATTATATAAAACATCCCATGAACTATGGGAATGGGAATACTCTCGGCAAGCTAACATGGGCGTCAGTTCTCTCTTGAACCCACGTGAATAAACAAAAATACCAGAGAGAAAGAGTCAAACAGAAAATAAACATTACTTATGTAATAGGGTTCATCATAAAAATTGGAAGGGTAGTTTCCACCGGTGTAACCAGACCTGTGATCTTCACGCCAACAGCCATAACTGTCATCAATTATAATTTATTACTAGATTTGCTTCCATTAATTTATCAAATAATTTTTTATTTTACAAAAAATGGCCGTTTCCGTAACGAAATGCTAATTAACAGCACGGTAGAGATATATTTTACAAACATCCTTTACGTAAATATATCTGGTCAGCGCACACATTCTCGGAAAATTTAAATGGCGCAAAATTGTTTGATATCATTAATTCACTTTTTGAAATGAAAACTGGAAGCATTAATTGACATAGGGTGAGAGTGATTTGTATTTATTATGTCGTAAGTTCCAGGACGTCCTCAATGGGCCAGCTTACGTAACTGTGTTTATTAGATGGTACTATAATCTATCTCTATAGGTTAGGTTAGCTTAGGTAGCCGAGAAAGTTAGGTAATGTTAGGTTAGGTAGTCGAAAAACAATTAATTCATGAAAACTTGGCTTATTAGGCAAATTGGGCCTTGCATAGTAGGCTGAGAAGTACGTTCTGGCTACTAGGTACGACATATATATATATATATATATATATATATATATATATATATATATATATATATATATATATATATATATATATATATATATATATATATATGTCGTACCTAGTAGCCAGAATGCACTTCTCGGCCTACTATGCAAGGCCCGATTTGCCTAATAAGCCTAGTTTTAATGAATTAATTATTTTTCGACTACCTAACCTACTTAACCTAACCTAACTTTTTAGGCTACCTAACCTAACCTAACCTATAAAGATAGGTTAGGTTAGGTTAGGTAGGGTTGGTTAGGTTCGGTCATATATCTACGTTAATTTTAACTCCAATAAAATAAATTGACCTCATATATAATGAAATGGGTAGCTTTATCATTTCATTAGAAAAAAATTAGAGAAAATATATTAATTCAGGAAAACTTGGCTTATTAGGCAAATCGGGCCTTGCATAGTAGGCCGAGAAGTGCGTTCTGGCTACTAGGTACGACATATATATATATATATATATATATATATATATATATATATATATATATATGTCGTACCTAATAGCCAGAACGCACTTCTCAGCCTACTATGCAGGGCCCGATTTGCCTAATAAGCCAAGTTTTCATGAATTATTATATTTTCTCAAATTTTTTTCTTATGAAATGATAAAGCTACCCATTTCATTATATATGAGGTCAATTTTTTTTTATTGGAGTTAAAATTAACGTAGATATATGGCCGAACCTAACCAACCCTACCTAACCTAACCTAACCTATCTTTATAGGTTAGGTTAGGTTAGGTAGCCGAAAATGTTAAGTTAGGTTAGGTTAGGTAGGTTAGGTTGTCGAAAAAACATTAATTCATGAAAACTTGGCTTATTAGGCAAATCGGGCCTTGCATATTAGGCTGAGAAGTGCGTTCTGGCTATTAGGTACGACATATATATATATATATATATATATATATATATATATATATATATATATATATATATATATATATATATATATATATATATATATATATATATATTAGTATATTTTGGTAGCAGTCTTTCCTGTAGACATATATTATTAAATATGACCGAAAAAGTAAGATTAATAATTCTAACACGAATTTTCTCAATCTTTCGTACATTTCTTTTCACTGTTGGAGGTAAATCAAAAATCAATTCTCCAAAATTCATTTTTATTTCTAGTCTGATGCGACACGAGCGCGTTTCGTAAAACTTATTACATTTTCAAAGACTTTTAGTTCACAAATACACAACTGAATAGAACTTACACATCTCCGATTTTATATCTACATTTGAGTGAGGTGGAAGGGGTGATGTGGCATTAACACAAGACAGAACAAGAGGTGCCATTAATAGGGTATTAATTTCATCAACACAAGACAGAACAAGAAGTGGTATTAATAGGGTATTAATTTCATCAACACAAGACAGAACACGAAACAATGGGTATTGAATAGAAGTGTTTGTAGAAAGCCTATTGGTCCATATTTCTTGATGCTTCTATATTGGAGCGGAGTCTTGAGGTGGGTAGAATATAGTTGTGCATTAATTGGCTGTTGATTGCTGGTGTTGACTTCTTGATGTGTAGTGCCTCGCAGACGTCAAGCCGCCTGCTATCGCTGTATCTATCGATGATTTCTGTGTTGTTTACTAGGATTTCTCTGGCGATGGTTTGGTTGTGGGAAGAGATTATATGTTCCTTAATGGAGCCCTGTTGCTTATGCATCGTTAAACGCCTAGATAGAGATGTTGTTGTCTTGCCTATATACTGGGTTTTATGGAGCTTACAGTCCCCAAGAGGGCATTTGAAGGCATAGACGACGTTAGTCTCTTTTAAAGCGTTCTGTTTTGTGTCTGGAGAGTTTCTCATGAGTAGGCTGGCCGTTTTTCTGGTTTTATAGTAAATCGTAAGTTGTATCCTCTGATTTCTGTCTGTAGGGATAACGTTTCTATTAACAATATCTTTCAGGACCCTTTCCTCCGTTTTATGAGCTGTGGAAAAGAAGTTCCTGTAAAATAGTCTAATAGGGGGTATAGGTGGAAAGCCAGTAGGCTTTCTACAAACACTTCTATTCAATACCCATTGTTTCGTGTTCTGTCTTGTGTTGATGAAATTAATACCCTATTAATACCACTTCTTGTTCTGTCTTGTGTTGATGAAATTATTACCCTATTAATGGCACCTCTTGTTCTGTCTTGTGTTAATGCCACATCACCCCTTCAACCTCACTCAAATGTAGATATAAAATCGGAGATGTGTAAGTTCTATTCAGTTGTGTATTTGTGAACTAAAAGTCTTTGAAAATGTAATAAGTTTTACGAAACGCGCTCGTGTCACATCAGACTAGAAATAAAAATGAATTTTGGAGAATTGATTTTTGATTTACCTCCAACAGTGAAAAGAAATGTACGAAAGATTGAGAAAATTCGTGTTAGAATTATTAATCTTACTTTTTCGGTCATATTTAATAATAAATATATATATATATATATATATATATATATATATATATATATATATATATATATATATATATATATATATATATATATATATATATATATATATATATATATTGGTGTATACTGGCAGCAGGTTTTCTTTCAAACATGTTTCATTGAATATGACCGCATATTCTGTATTTATTATTTTCTGGTTTAGGGCTTCTATCCCTCTAACTATTTTCTTAGCATCAGGGCTTAATTGAAATAGGAGTTCTCCAAAACTCATTTTCGTACTTTTAAGGTGAAGAAAAGAAGTGATTTACTATAGAGTGTATTACACTTATTTGTATAATTTGCACGACGTTTCGAACCTCCATGGTTCATTCTCAAGTGAACAGATCTTACAATACTAGTTGATTTTATACCCGCATTAGGTCAGGTGATAATACAATGAAGGTGAAAACATGGGGGGATACATAAGGGATAAACATAGGGGCTGCAGAAGGCTTATTGGCCCATACGAGGCATCTCCTATCTAAACACAAAGATTAATCCAGTGTAATTGGCCTGTTATGTTGGACATTGTCTTCTGTGTTGGCATCGATATGTTCTTGTCTTGTCCTTACTCTCATGGTGGGTAGAGTTCTACCCACCATGAGAGTAAGTTCTACCCATATAGCCTGTACTCCTCTTGACATGCCAGAAAATATTCTGAGGAAACTACTCCAAGCTTGTACTAAAGAGGCACCCTTCTTGAGCCCGGATGGGCACATGTATAAGCAAGTAGATGGGGTCGCCATGGGTTCTCCTCTAGGTGTCCTGTTTGCAAACTTCTACATGGGTACCATCGAGCAAAAAGTCTTAGTCGACATGAACTTGAAACCGACCTTATACTGCAGGTATGTTGACGACATTTTTACACAGGTACCTGATGTCAGACATCTGCAGGAGCTGAAGGAGGCATTTGAGCAGAGTTCCGTGCTGCGTTTCACTTACGAGATGGAAAAGGATGGGAAGCTGCCCTTTCTAGATGTAACAGTCATGGAAAAGGGCGGAGGTTTCCACACTGCAGTCTACACTAAGGAAACAAACATAGGAATGTGCCTAAATGCCAACAGCGACTGCCCTGACATGTACAAGAGGAGTGTTGTTAACGCATATGTCGTCCGTGCTCTCAGCCACAGCTCAGAATGGAAGCAAGTCGACGAAGAACTCTGTAGGGTAAGGCAGGTCCTAGTCAATAACGGCTTCTCCAATGGTTTCATCGAAGACATCATAAGAAGGAAAGTGAAAAGCCATGCAACCTCTGAAGAGACAACTAACACAACACCTATACCCCCTATTAGACTATTTTACAGGAACTTCTTTTCCACAGCTCATAAAACGGAGGAAAGGGTCCTGAAAGATATTGTTAATAGAAACGTTATCCCTACAGACAAAAATCAGAGGGTACAACTGACGATTTACTATAAAACCAGAAAAACGGCCAGCCTACTCATGAGAAACTCTCCAGACACAAAACAGAACGCTTTAAAAGAGACTAACGTCGTCTATGCCTTCAAATGCCCACTTGGGGACTGTAAGCTCCAAAAAACCCAGTATATAGGCAAGACAACAACATCTCTTTCTAGGCGTTTAACGATGCATAAGCAACAGGGCTCCATTAAGGAACATATAATCTCTTCCCACAACCAAACCATCGCCAGAGAAATCCTAGTAAACAACACAGAAATCATCGATAGATACAGCGATAGCAGGTGGCTTGACGTTTGCGAGGCACTACACATCAAGAAGTCAACACCAGCAATCAACAGCCAATTATTGCACAACTATATTCTACCCACCTCAAGACTCCGCTCCAATATAGAAGCATCAACAAATATGGACCAATAGGCTTTCTACAAACACTTCTATTCAATACCCATTGTTTGTGTTCTGTCTTGTGTTGATACTTTTAATACCCTATTAATATCCCCTCTTGTTCTGTCTTGTGTTAATGCCACATCACCCCTCCCACCTCACTCAATTGTAGATATAAAATCGGAGATACGTAAGTTCTAATCAGTTGTGTATTTGTGAACTAAAGTCTTTGAAAATGTAATAAGTTTTACGAAACGCGCCCGTGTCGCGTCAGACTAGAAATAAAAATGAATTTTGGAGAATTGATTTTTGATTTACCTCCAACAGTGAAGCGTAATGTACGAAAGATTGAGAAAATTCGTGTTAGAATTATTAATCTTACTTTTTCGGTCATATTTAATAATATATGTCTACAGGAAAGACTGCTACCAAAATATACTAATATACTAATATATATATATATATATATATATATATATATATATATATATATATATATATATATATATATATATATATATTTATATATATATATATATATATATATAATATATATAAATATATATATATATATATATATAAATATATATATATATATATATATATATATATATATATATATATATTTATATATATATATATATATATATATATATTTATATATATATTTATATATATATATATATATATATATATATATATATATATATATATTTATATATATATATATATATATATATATATATATATATATATATATATATATATATATATATATATATATATATATATATATATATATATATGTCGTACCTAGTAGCCAGAACGCACTTCTCGGCCTACTATTCAAGGCCCGATTTGCCTAATAAGCCAAGTTTTCCTGAATTAATATATTTTCTCTAATTTTTTTCTTATGAAATGATAAAGCTACCCTTTTCATTATGTATGAGGTCAATTTTTTTTATTGGAGTTAAAATTAACGTAGATATATGACCAAACCTAACCAACCCTACCTAATCTAACCTAACCTATCTTTATAGGTTCGGTTGGGTTAGGTAGCCAAAAAATTTAGGTTAGGTTAGGTTAGGTAGGTTAGATAGTCGAAAAACAATTAATTCATGAAAACTTAGCTTATTAGGCAAATCGGGCCTTGCATAGTAGGCTGAGAAGTGAGTTCTGGCTACTAGGTACGACATATATATATATATATATATATATATATATATATATATATATATATATATATATATATATATACACACATGTTGTTCCTAGTAGCCAGAACGTCGTACTTGGCCTGCTATGGAAGACCCGATTTGCCTAATTAGCCAAGTTTTCCTGAATCTATATATTTTTTCCATTTTTTTTTAATGAAATGATAAATCTGTCTATTT
Organism: Procambarus clarkii; assembly: GCF_040958095.1. Classification (NCBI taxonomy): domain Eukaryota; kingdom Metazoa; phylum Arthropoda; class Malacostraca; order Decapoda; family Cambaridae; genus Procambarus; species Procambarus clarkii. Next base: position 28,792,394 of record NC_091163.1, read on the forward strand.
CATTATGTATAAGTTAATTTGTTTAAATCTGAGTTAAAACTAAGGTAGATATATGACCGAACCTAAGGTATAGGATCACCGTAAGTCTGCACTACTCCCCAGGAATCCAACCACAAATAAATTAATAAAATAAATTGTAAAAATTTATAAATCATCCTTTATACTATTTAACGTTAGTTCACTGTACATTCAAAGTAAACCGTTCACTGTTTATTTCATAATTCACCAATTACCATAATTTCACAGTTCACATTTTTTATTCAAAGGAAAGTGCGTGCAAAGAATAAAGTATCCAAACTCTCTCTCTCCACGTTACACTGAGAAATCGTTTGCGATACTTTATGTTCATTTATAAATTTGAACCAAGTTAACGGGAATATTGTACATTTCGTTGTGATAGTCAGCTGCATGTGTGCTTAGATTTGTAATATTGTTCACGTATTTTATTAATACGTTGTATGTTTCTTCAACGTTTAAGTTGTCTATCAAGTTGCTAATTTCTTTGTTGTATTGTGTGTGAACCATCTCTTGAATGTACGGATTTAATACTAGTAGAGTGTACGACGAACATACATCTATCAGGAAGTATTGAGGGCACAGGATGGCCCGGTTCTCCAATTAAATCAGGTGGGGACAGAAGGTTGATATACATTTACCTCATCATGGTTCAGTAGTTAATCCATATGTTAGGGGAGTCTAGAGATACTAGTATAGTACTTGATGCCAAAGACATATCAGTAATGAGTCTGCTAATTCTGCGAGCATAACTCAGATGCCCCTGGCAACTTCTTGGTAGGGCTCTGGCAACGTCCTGGCAACGTTTTGGCAACGCTCTGGCGACGTAATGTCATCGTTTTGGCAACGCTCATGCAACGTCATGCCGATGTCCTAGCAACGTTTTGGCACCGCTCTGACAAAACGTTATTGCAACTTATGGGCAGGTATCTCATAAAACGTGGATTGTGGTACCGGTGACTTCCAAACCAAAAGTCAGGTGGACGTAGTGGTTTAAACACTTCTAATCTTATCATGGATCATTCAGCGGTAGTGTGGAACGATAGAAGTTAGAAATTATATTTTATCCTAATAAGTCTCAAATGTTGTATTTAGGTCTACTTATTACATATATAAAATTTGGTATATATCAGAAAATATGTTGAGGAGCCCCAAGAAGCCTTGAATTTAATAACTGTGGCATATATGCAGTTGTGTGCGCGCAGCTGCCCTCCTAGCATGGTATAAGGCGAGTGTCATGTGTCATGTGTCATGTGGCACGTGCAGACAAGAGCTGCATTCCGTTATATTTCACAATTTTTTCAGTGTTACAATTCATGCTTGTGTAAATATTGAGTTTTTTTCTATTTGTTTATGTAATATTTTTTGTTATAAAAAAATTCCAACGTAATTATATTTAGTGGTAAAGCCTTATATTGTAATTTCCGGACTATTTTGCAGGAGTAGAGGGAAGCTGCTCAGAACAATATGGACAAAATGTCACTATAAACAAAGTCTCGGGAAACCTGGACAATATGTCACTACAAACAAAGTCTCTGAAAACTTTAATACTATTGTGTTTGGCGGATTGAAAGAACGGAATGAACTTGTTCCATCTACTTATTAAGGTGAAATACAAAAATACTTGTGATTAATGAGTGATTTACCATTAAAACGTGAAGGAGTCATTGTGGCATCTTACTTGTTTGTGTGGGTGTATGAATGACTCTATATGGTATGGCTCAGTATGGGTGTTTGTATGACTGTATGGCTCTTAAAAGAAGGAAGAGGGGTAGTGAAAACGATGCCAATTGTAACAGTACTGCCATGATGATGGCATTAACTACTGTCAGGATGGTGCTTAATAAGACTACTGTCTGCAACATCGTCACATCAAATGTCAAAATGTTCGCCCAAGGTGATATATATAGCCTTGACCTTATTATCAACCACACTCTGTCTTTTAACGTTTTGCAATCATATCCATCAACACCTGAAGCTTCAGACTCAGTCAACACCTGAAGCTTCAGACTCAATCAGCCCCTGAAGCTCAAGATTCCATCAACACCTGAAGCTTCAGACTGTATCAGCACCGGAAGCTTCAGACTCTATCAGCACCTGACGTTTCAGACTGTATCAACACCTGAAGCTTCAGACTCGATCAGCCCCTGAAGCTTCAGACTGTATCAGCACATGAAGCTTCAGAATCAATCAACATCTGAAGCTTCAGACTGTATCAGCTCCTGAAGCTTCAGACTTTATAAGCACCTGAAGCTTTAGACTGCGTCAACATGTGAAACTTCAGACACTATCAACATCTAAAGCTTCAGACTCTATCAGCACTAAAGATTCAGAATGTATCTGCTCCTGATGCTTCAGACTATATAAGCACCTGAAGCTTAAAAGTGTATCAGCGCCTGAAGCTTCAGACTGCATCAACACGTGAATCTTCAGACTCTATCAACATCTAAAGCATCAGACTGAATTAGCTCCTGAAACTTCTGACTCCATCAGCACCTAAAACTTCAGACTCCAGCCACACCTAAAACTTTTGATTTTATTAGCACCTGAAGCTTCGGATTCCATCAACACCTGTAGCTTCAGACTCCATCAACATCTGAAGCTTCAGACTGTATCAGCACCTGAAGCTTCAGACTGTATCAACAACTGAAGCTTCAGACTCCATCAGCACCTGAAGCTTCGGTCCCTATCAGCACCTTAAACTTAAGACTTTATCATCACTTGAAGCTTCAGACAGTATCAGCTCCTGAAGCTTCTGACTTTATCAATACCTAAAGCTTCAGAGAGCATCAGCACCTTAAACTTAAGACTTTATCATCACTTGAAGCTTCAGACAGTATCAGCTCCTGAAGCTTCTGACTTTATCAATACCTAAAGCTTCAGAGAGCATCAGCATCTGAAGTTTCAGACTCTATCAGCACCTGAAGCTTCAGACTCCATCAACACCTGAAGCTTCAGACTCCATCACCACCTGAAGCTTCAGACTCCATTAACACCTCAAGCTTGAGACTCTAACAACACCTGAAGCCTCACACTGTATCAACACCTGAAGTTTCAGACTCCATCAACACCTGAAGCTTCAGGCTCCATCAACACCTGAAGATTCAGACTGCATTAGTACCTGAAGCTTTAGACTGAATCAACACCTGAAGCATTAGACTGTACCAATACCTGAAACTTCTGACTCTATCAGCACCTGAAGCCTCACACTAAATCAGCACCTGAAGCTTCAGACTCCATCACCACCTGAAGCCTCATATTGTATCAGCACCTGAAGCTTGAAACTGAATCAGCACCCAAAGCTATCAGATTGTATTAACACCTGAAGCATCAGACTCCATCAACACCTGAAGCTTCAGACGCCATCAACACCTGAAGCTTCAGACTCCATCAACACCTGAAGCATCAGAATCTATCAATACCAGAAGTTTCAGTCTGTATCATCACCCGATGCTTCCAACTGTATCAGCACGTGAAGCTTCAGACTCCATTAACCCCAGAAGCTTGAGATTCCATCAACACCTGAAACATAAAGCTACATCAACACCTGAAACTTCTGACTGAATCAGCCCCTGAAGCTTCAGAATGTATCAACACCTGAAGCTCCAGACGTATCAACAACTGAAGCTTCAGACTCCATTAACACCTGAAGCTTCAGACTCAACACCTTAAGCATTAGATTGTATCAGCACCTGAAGCTTCAGACTGTATCAACACTTGAAGCTTAAGACTGTATCAACGACTGAAGCTTCAGACTGTATCAACACCTGAAGCTTCAGACTCCATCAACACCTGAAGCATTAGACTGTATCAGCACCTGAAGCATTAGACTGTATCAGCACCTGAAGCTTCAGATTCCATCAACACCTGAAGCTTCAGACCTTCAGCACCTGAAGCTTCAGACTGAATCAGCACCTTAAACTTCAGACTTTATCAGTACCTGAAGCTTCAGACAGTATCAGCTCCTGAATCTTCTGACTTTATCAATACCTAAAGCTTCAGCGAGCCTCAGCATCTGAAGCTTCAGACTGTATCAGAACTTGAAGCTTCAGACTCTATCAAACACCTGAGGCTTCAGACGCCATCAGCACCTGAAGCTTCTGACTGTAGAACATTGGAAGTTCCAGACTCCATTAACACCTGAATTTTCTGTCTGTATCTTGAACTTGAAGCTTCCAACTGTATCAGCACCTGAAACTTCAGACTGTATCAGTACCTGAAGCTTCAAACTTTATCAGCACCTGAAGCTTTAGACTGCATAAATACGTGAAGCTTCAGACTCTATCAGCACCTGAAGCTTCAGACTCCCTCCATCAACACCTGAAACTTTAGACTCATTCAGCACGTGAAGATTCAGACTGTATCAGCACTTGAAGCTTTGGACTGTATCAACACCTGAAACTTTAGACTGTATCAACATCTGAAGCTTCAAAATATATCAGCACCTGAAGCTTCAGACTCCATCAGCACTTGAAGCTTCAGACTCCATCAACACCTGAAGCTTCAGACTCCATCAACACCTGAAGCTTCAGACTCCATCAGCACCTGAAGCTTCAGACTCCATCAACACCTGAAGCTTTAGACTCCATCAACACCTGAAGCTTCAGACTCCATCAACACCTGAAGATTCAGACTGTATCAGCACTTGAAGCTTTAGACTGTATCAACACCTGAAACTTTAGACTGTATCAACACCTGAAGCTTCAAACTCTATCTGCACCTGAAGCCTCACACTGTATCAGCACCTGAAGCATCAGACTTCATCAACACCTGAAGCATCAGACTCCATCAACACCTGAAGCGTCAGACTCTATCAGAACCTGAACCATCAGGCTCTATCAACACCTGAAGTTTCTGTCTGTATCAGCACTTGAAGCTTCAGACTCCATCAACACCTGACGCATAAAACTACATCAACACCTGAAGCATAAAACTACATCAACACCTGAAGCATAAAACTACATCAACACCTGATGCATAAAACTACATCAACACCTGAAGCTTCAGACTGTATCAACACGTGAAGCTTCAGACTATATCAACACCTGAAGCTTCAGACTGTATCAACAACTGAAACTTCAGACTCCATCAACACCTGAAGCTTCAGACTCTACTCCTGAAGCATTAGACAGTATCAGTACCTGAAGCTTCAGACTCCATCAACACCTGAAGCTTCAGACTGTATCAGTACCTGAAGCTTCAGATTCCTTCAGCACCTGAAGCTTCAGACTGTATCAGCACCTGAAGCTTCAGATTCCATCAACACCTGAAGCTTCAGACTCCTTCAGCACCTGAAGCTTCAGACTGTATCAGCACCTGAAGCTTCCTACTGAATCCGCACCCAAAGTTTCAGACTGCATCAGCATCTGAAGCATTAGACTTCATCAACACCTGAAGCTTCAGGCTCCATCAACACCTGAAGCTTCAGACTGTATCAACACCTGAAGCTTCAGTCTCCATCAACTCCTGAATCTTCAAACTTTTTCAGCACCTGAAGCTTCAGACTGCATCAACACTTGAAGCTTCAGACTCCATCAACACCTGAAGCTTTTGGCTGCATCAGCAACTGAAGCTTTAGACTGTATCACCCCATGAAGCTTTAAACTTTATCAACACCTGGTGCTTCAGACTGTATCAACACCTGAAGCCTTAGACTCCATCAGCACCTGAAAATTCCAGACTATATCAGCACTTGAAGCTTCAGACTCCATCAACACCTGAAGGTTCAGACTCCTTCAATACCTGAAGCTTTAGACTGTAACACCACCTGAAGCTTGAGACTGTATCAACAACTGATGCTTCAGACTGTATCAACAACTGAAGCTTCAGACTCCATCTGACCCTGACTATTTAGACTCCATCAACACCTGAAGCTTTAGACTCCACCAACACCTGAAGCTTGAGACTCAATCAGCACCTGAAGCTTCAGACTGTATCAACAACTGAAGCGTCTGACTCCATCAGCCCCTGAAGCTTCAGACTCCATCAGCACCTGAAGCTTCAGACTCCATCAACTGCTGAAGCTTCAGACTTCATCAACACCTGAAGGATCTAACTCCTTGAACCTCTCAATATAGTTCTCGCAAGTTGTTCAGTTCAGACTTGAATTTAAATCTTTTCATGTTTTAAAAAAGGTGAATGGAACACCACAAATGGAACTGCCATGCATTCACTTTTCATGCTGGTTTGAAGGACAACAAAAAATTGATTTCTTTTTGATATTCTGAACCACCTTCTTCCTAAATCTCTTTTGACCGGTCTGATTTGATGAGTGGCTGCATTCAAGACTCGCTTGCAAGCGACGTATTCAGAGTATTTTCTGCGTATTTTGGAACTTCCTCAAACTGTCGTATTATTTTTTCCCACTAATGGCCTTCTCCTGCTGAAGGCGATCCTCTTAAGGATTTTTCATCGACTTCTTCTTACGGAAATATTCCTGCTTTTCTTTGGGCATTTTATCTTGAGGTGATTTTGGGGCTTTTTTTTAGTGTCCTCCGCGGCCCGGTCCTCGACCAGGCTTCCACCCCCAGAAAGCAGCCCGTGACAGCTGACTAACACCCAGGTACCTATTTTACTGCTAGGTAACAGAAGCATAGGATGAAAGAAACTCTGCCCAGTGTTTCTCGCCGGCGCCCGGGATCGAGCCCGGGACCACAGGATCACAAGTCCAGTGTGCTGTCCGCTCGGCCGACCGGCTCCCTATCTGGACATTGTGAAGATATCTCAATAAATAATTTTATTTTGGCGGGACTCCCCGTATTTTAGTTCCATATTCAGCTGTCAGAACCTAGGGTATATTCGTTAGGGGCGAAGCTACAACTGTTAAGAGTTATTGGCTACAGTTGTTAGGAATGAGGCTACAATTGTTAGGAACGAGGCTACGGTTGGCAGCAGCTTGGCTATAGCTGTTAGGAGCTAGAGGCACTGCTTTGTTTGGAAGTAATCTCGAACCATACATGGTAAACACGTACCCGACAGCAATTATTGTGAAAAACTGGGGGAAGCTACCGAAAAGTTCCTGTCCTCGAACCTCAGACAGTCAGACATACAATTATATTTATAGATATAGATACAATTTTCCACTGAGTCTCAAGTGGAAGCTTGAGACTCAGTGGTGTCAGAGATGTTAGAAAGTTTTCTCTTCACGTGAGAGTAGTGGGAAAATGGAGTTAACTTAAGTCGCAGTCACAAATGAATACACACACACACACAAGCACAATTAGGTAAGTACAATTAGGTAAGTAAGTACACACACACTCACACACACACAAATAGACGAAATGTTCACACGGAATACTAACAAAAGAAGAGGACATGGGAGGAAGCTGGAAACTCAGATGAGTCACAGAGATGTTAGGAAGTTTCTTTTAGCGTGAGAGTAGTGGAAAAATGGAATGAGCTTTAGGAAAGGAAGGGAGCTATCAGAAAAAAGCGCCAAGCCATTACCAGTAAACAGCACTTGGAAAGAGTCAGGATAAGGATTTAGGAGTGGACAGGGGGAAGGTATAGCCATGGCTTCAAAATGGCTTTTAACTTATAAGAATGAACCATGTAGGTTCGAAACGTTGTGTAAATTTATAATAAATGTAATTGTTGGGTATCTGGACTTTGACTCATATATTGAATTATTTAATAATGAAAATTAAAATAAATCGAAGGACCACCCACTTTTGAGAAAAAGAGGGAAAACAAATAAAAGTGATTATAAAATTCGACACAATAGAACCAGTGCCTATGTATGGTAATTGATTTAACTATCACTTAAAGACAATGAATGGACTGTATTAAAGTCAAAGCCTCAAATATCAACATTGGGGGGTTATTTCTAGAAGTTCATATATATCTAGGAACCAGTGTGGTTCCTCACTAGTTCATTAAAGGGTTAGTAACAAGAATATTATATGATGATTAAGAGGAAATCATTCTCATTTAACGTTCATGAGGCTATCAAATTATGCTAGATTTCTTATATCATATAAAGGAAATATTCTTGACTAATGATTAATTATCAAAGTCACTTAATGAAATAAGATATAAAATGAAACTGATTCAGCTGCTTAGCTGAGACAGTGAACGAAGGTGTAGAATCGTGATGGCGTCATCTGGTACTGGCTGTAACACTGTGCCCGAGCGTGGCGTGGGAAATATAGAAGACCACGGCCGCTTCAACACAAGCTGAAATAAAACTAAATGTACAAATTGTCTATACCAGGTAAATTGTGTCATCACTATTCATTAGGAGGGACAGAGTAAAATCCTTAGGGACGTACTTGTTGATTGGGGAGGTCTAGCAGCATAACGATGGATATAGTGTCAGAAATTTAATGGAACTCAATTAAATTATAAGAACACTTAACCTGTTGGCTATCCACCGATGCAATCCGCAGATCGCTATTAAGCCGATTAATAGCTAGGGCCTGGCGTTGTGGTTGGTAATTCGCCTCTCCCCGGACGCTCGAGCCGCAATTCTGGTTTCGTCTCTAGCAATGGCGACGCTATCTCGCATGTTGATAGCGTCGCTAGCAATGGGGTCTCCGCGCCTCTTTCTCCCGCAACCCTCTCACACGCGTTCGCAATTGAATTTAGTAATGACGGGAAATTCTTTTCGTGTGATTACTTAACGTGATGCGTTAATGAGAACAGGGTTGCAATTGTAGGGAATTAAATAATATCTAATAAATTTTGAAAAAGAAATTAAAAACATGCCCATGCACTCGGCCCCAGGTCCAGACTCATGGAATTCAATATTTATAAAGAAATGCAAAGTGCCGGTAGCACAGGCACTCAGTATAGTGTGGAGGAAGAGCTTGGACACGGGGGAGATACCAGATGCACTTAAAGTAGCAGACATAGCCCCTCTACACAAGGGAGGGAGCAAAGCATTGGCAAAAAATTATAGACCAGTTGCACTAACATCGCACATCATAAAAGGAATTGCGAGAGTGATTAGGAGTCAGGTCACCAATTTCATGGAGACCAATGACCTTCACAACCCAGGCCAACATGGATTTCGAGCGGGAAGATCGTGCCTCTCACAGCTACTTGAGCACTACGACAAAGTCACTAAGGCATTAGAAGAGAAACGGAATGCTGATGTGATATACACGGACTTCGCAAAGGCTTTCGATAAATGTGACCATGGCGTGATAGCACACAAAATGAAGTCAATGGGAATAACCGGTAAAGTAGGACGCTGGATACTCAGTTTTCTGTCAAACAGGACTCAGCGAGTAACTGTCAACCATATAAAATCTAGTCCAAGTGCAGTGAAAAGCTCTGTACCTCAGGGTACAGTCCTTGCACCGCTGCTTTTCCTTATTCTCATATCAGATATAGACAAAAATACAAGTCACAGCTTCGTATCATCCTTTGCAGATGACACAAAAATCAGTATGAAAATTATCTCGGCTGAGGACATTGAAAAACTTCAAGCTGATATTAATAAAGTTTTCGACTGGGCATCAGAAAATAACATGATGTTTAACAGTGATAAATTCCAGGTACTCAGGTACGGTAAAAATGAAGACCTTAAACATAATACAGAGTACAAAACACAATCAAATGTACCCATAGTAGGAAAACAGCATGTAAAGGATTTGGGAATAATAATGTCTGACGACCTAACGTTTAAGGAGCATAACCAAGCAAATATTGCGACAGCCAGAAAAATGATAGGATGGATTACGAGAACTTTCAAATCCAGGGATCCCATCACAATGGTTGTACTCTTCAAGTCACTTGTGTTGTCCCATCTTGAGTACTGCTCAGTACTCACTTCCCCCTTCAGAGCAGGAGAGATTGCTGAAATAGAGGGAATACAGAGAACATATACGTCACGCATAGACGCAATAAAGCACCTAAATTATTGGGATCGTCTCAAAGCCCTCCAAATGTACTCACTAGAAAGAAGACGAGAGAGATATCAAATAATATACACCTGGAAGATACTGGAGGGCCAAGTACCAAATCTACACAGTAAAATAACAACGTACTGGTGTGAACGACATGGAAGAAAATGTAGAATAGAACCAGTGAAGAGCAGAGGTGCCATAGGCACAATCAGAGAACACTGTATAAACATCAGAGGTCCGCGGTTGTTCAACGTCCTCCCAGCAAGCATAAGAAATATTGCTGGAACAACCTTGGACATTTTCAAGAGGAAACTAGATTTATTCCTCCAAGGAGTGCCGGACCAACCGGGCTGTGGTGGGTATGTGGGCCTGCGGGCCGCTCCAAGCAACAGCCTGGTGGACCAAACTGTCACAAGTCGAGCCTGGCCTCGGGCCGGGCTTGGGGAGTAGAAGAACTCCCAGAACCCCATCAACCAGGTATCTATTTTCTCGTTAAATGGTGTTAATCGAGAAATGGAGAGAATTTCTATTTCCTCCATAGCGTTCGTATATAACAGATACAACTGTTATTTAGTGATATTTTTAGTTAATAACTCTTGGTTATTGGATCAATAGTGATTATATTATCAGTAATTAATTATTATACAGAATACTGATAAAAGTAGAGAACCTTATTCAATTCTCTAACGTATTGGTAATAATTATGTCCTGCTGGACATTATCTGACGCAATATACCTCTCGATGTCGTGAGAATTTTAGCAAATGACGCGCAGATAGAGAAATTTTAATTTATGTTAGTATTACAGTTAGTAAGGTTAATTGATACTGTAATTAATGTACAACAGTAGTGTATTGTGGGTTCCAAGGGGTTGTCATAGCCCAGGGGGTGTTAATGGAGGACGAGCTCCCATGACCTATAAAATGTTCCTATACGACATGCGTCTCCAATAGCCTCTGACAACCAAGTCCAACTTCTGGCCTGCACGGGTGGCTTAGTCTTTAAGTCCGGCGGAACTGCTTGTACCGACAGGAGAAGGGGCGAGGGCGTGCTTCTGGCGCCTTAAAACCAGCTGCTCCGGGTAGATGGGACTCGATAGCCTGGGAAGGCAGCCCATCTAGGGAAAGGAAAATCCTGATTTTAAACCTCCGCTGCCTTGCGGCCATACCCCTTTTTTGGGAAAGGCTTCAGGAGTCAACCTCGAGGAAGAATCCGGAGTTGGAGCCCCTAAGGCAGTTCGTTGTTGACGTCGACCTCGTTCCGGCAGCTCCTGCGACGTTGCTGGAACCATGTGTATTGGCATTTGCCTTTCTATTGGATAATTTCAGCAACGTGGAGAGGGGGGGACCTGCTGCATGGGTAACAGCTTCTCCTCCATATCTATCTACCCAGGCTTTGCGCCCTGTCAGGGCGCAACTCCATAGTCTTTAGACTGAAGGATGCCTACTATATAGTGTATTGTGATACAATAGAGGTGTATCAGTGTTGGAAATTTCCAACAGTAATATATTCTACAGTCATTTATTTATTTTTCTTTACCTCGAACAAAGATGACATTTGGAGAAATCCTCTTCCAATTAAACCAAGATGCAAAAATACTAGTCAGAGGGTAGAAACCCTAAACAAGAAAATAATCAATACGGAATATGCAGTCGTATTCAATGAAACATGTATAAATGAAAACCTGCTTCCAGTATACACCAGTATAAACCCACATTACCCAGAAGTCCGCAACGCAGAGTTTACCTATTGGTACACGCAAGATCTCATACGGCATCAACTTAACACGAAGAAAAAAGGCCCTCCAAACCCTTACAGAGCAGGCTGAACATCAGTTAAATATATGGACCCAGTACGACATTCCCAACCCACTCAAGCAAACCATCAACAGTGAACTACTCAACCTAAAATACCAGCACAAAATTCAGGTAGAAGCCAAGACGCTACGAAAGTTGACAGCCCTAAACGATGAACAGTTAAAAATCCCTCGTCAAAAATATGGCTACGTAAACCTCACATCTTATGATCTTACTCAAGACCAACAACACCTCTTGAATCCTGGTCTAAACTGTCAATTCTTATCTGTTAAACTCTAACTGCCAAAACAGCATAAAAAAACTTGAAATCGAAATGCTTCTGGATGACATGCACAAATTAGAACACAACAAAAACGACATCACCACTGACACACTTCAGGCTGAACTACTAACCCACGCCCACATATACACGCTTTCCCATGGTAAAACACACACATACAAAGTCACACGCTCACATGTACACGCCTTCCATGGTAAAACACACATGCCCAACACAGACACACCTTCCCATATTAAAACACACATACACAGACACACGTATGTGTCCTCAGCCCGTCCTCCTAAAATGGGGTGATAAATGTAAGAAGACAAATAAGTGCAATTATGTACTATTCATAGCAGTTAGGAATTGTACTTATTTTCACTTAGTATTAAATCGTAGTCATATATATTGTGAATATTTGAGTTTACCTAAAAAACTGAATGGAAAACTACAACCTCACCTAACTGTCTTAGTTTTTGAAGATAATAATTTTTTTGCTTTTTAATTACAATTAGTACTTAACTTATAGGTATATTGATATTACAGTTTTATAAAACTAATAAAACAAAACTAAAATATATCAATAAATTGTAAAGTAACTCAGGATATTTTAAAATTTTGTATAAAATCTATATTGTTTAATAAACCTGAAAACGAAATTCTTGACATTTAAAACTTGTGTATTACAAATTAAAATTGAAAACTTTATCTTAAAACTCTGAGTGTCTTAATAGAAAACGAGGAGAATTAAATTTGGGGGAGGGGGTTAGGTAAATGTTTGCCCCATAAGTGCAATTATGCACTGTTTGACAGTAAGAACGTAAGTGTACTTATTACACTTATTATTAAATCGTACTGTCAATTCGGAGGATGGGTTGGTGTCCTGATCATTGGCACGCCTGACAGCTCCTAACATGCTTGATGGCTCCTGGCATGTTTGACAACACCTGACACGCATGACTGTAGGTAACGTGTATCACACACGTTAAACAAAGTTGGATATTCACTATCTCTCATCTTCAACACCCTTTACCCAGCGAGTGTTGAGTCAGATTAACACCTTACTTATCACCCCCTGCGACCAGACCCATGAAGATTACAATATTTCCTGCACGAAATAATCGCGATAAGTGCAGCCTTGGGAGAATATACGAGCAGGATTCTTAACAGACACAACATTTTATACAATACTGTAAATCGTCCACGTCTTATAAACGGGGAGAGGTGGCCATGACACACGACCTGCACAAGGATGATGTGCTGATATTTTCCGGCTGACAGCTTTGATCTATCTCACTGCCTTGTAGCGACTGCCTCGAGGCGTCGTTATATAGGACAAGCCGTTTGTTACGGTATCGACATCATCGTCGGAGTGTGAAGTGACGATTTCGACGCCATCTATGGGTCTGCGCTCCAACACGCCTAATATTGTTGGGCACTGTAGACAACGCCATCTAGTGGTGGTGGCCTGGTATCATCAAATGGTTCTGGTTTCCTGCCTTAGTCAGAATGTGAGGGCGATGTGGATGACCTCTGGTGGGTGGAGTGTCATGATCCAACCCGTTCTCGCAAATTTAATAAGTCAATATTGACTTATTAAATATGTGCATAGGTGACATACTAAACATAATAGTTTCCCTTGAAAAGCTTCATAGAAAACACCGACCTTACCTAACCTACTTAATATGTTAAAATAAGCATCTTATTGCTTCGTAATTACAATTATTACCTAACCTATACCTATAATAGGTTAAGTAACAATTGTAATTACGAAGCTATAAGATGCTTATTTTAACATATTAAGTAGGTTAGGTAAGGTCGGTGTTTTCTATGAAGCTTTTCAAGGGAAACTATTATGTTTAGTATGTCACCTATGCACGCAACTAATAAGTCAATATTGACTTATTAAATTTGCGAGAACGGGTTGCATGATCAGCGCCATTTAGGTTGTGGCAAAAAAAGCATAATATCAACTCCCCAGTGAATGAGTTAAATGAATGAGCTCTCCATCTAATTAACGACGTTTTTATTTACACAGTGGTGACATGTGAAGGCGGTTGTAATGAGGAAGGCAGTTTACCTTGAGCAGTCCACGGACCCTTAACTTGGTCATGCAAGAGGACTAAGTAGCAACTGTCAATCTAAGCAATGTTTTAGCTGCTGGTATACGCAGTGTTGGTGAAGATCGGCGTATCCGAGATTGGCTAGTAAGGGTTACAGAAGACAGTGATATGCCTATCGTGAAGTGCTGCTAGCAAGCTGATAGAGGCTTCTGACAGGGCGTTTGCTACCCCTGTATGAGTTAGTCTGTAACCCCTGTCAACGTGTTGCTGAAGCCCTCTGCCAGTGAGTAGCTGGAGAGAGAAGGTGGGGTGTAGGCACATCGTGATACTGTGTGGTTGAACTGGCCCATGTAGAAGGTGGACTCGCCAGTACGATTGGACAAGGTACTGGGACTGTGAAAGCACTGAAGTTAATGAACACTGCTAAAGTATTAGTGTCCTGCATGAAAGAAAGGAAGGGAACTATCAGATAAAGCGCCAAGCCATTATGACTATATAGCACTGGGAAGGGGTCAGGATAAGGATTTGGAATAAGGCTGAGGGAATAAGAATTTGGAATAATATATATATATTATTATGTAATAATCCATAATAAATATATATATCTATATATATATATATATATATATATATATATATATATATATATAGTGGTGAAGGGAATCGTGTATTGTTTATCCCTCTCTTATATGTTTATTGCGCTATACAGCCAGTTCTTGAAAGCCTACTACCGACTTGGGGTCGGATACACTAAGAGGTTATAACATAAAGAACCCGGTTACTGGTCCTAAGTGGCCGTAACACCGTTATATCCAAGCGAATTACATATGACTTGAGAAATGATCACCAGACTACTGAAATACATAGATGAATTTCCTCACGCAGAAGAAAGATCGTTGCTGAAATACAATTTATAAAATATGCGTCTGTGATTCCTAAGTATTTTTTAACTATTTTATATATAAATTTGTTAATAAACTTATGGTTGCTTCACGTCAGTTTTAAATTTATTAGACACCGTTCAATAGAGAAACAACCAGTAACTAAAATATACGAAGGTTGGTTCTGAAATGTATAATATCTCAAGAAAATTATCTCAATCTCTAACAATGATAAATTCTGATCCTTCAAACTATTGGAGTATGAAAAATGTCCCACGTGAGCTAAACTATTGCTTGTCAAAATATTTCTAATAAATATTCCAAAGGAATGGTAGGAAAAAGGGAAAAAATCTTTCAGTGATTTTTAATCCACCGTGTTACTCCTTTTTTCATCCCTGGAAAAAAGTGACAATTTATAGGATTTTTCAGCGTCTGAAGAGCCATCTATATCAATATCCCTCAGTGCTTTGGGAGGCATGAATATATAGATATATATTTTTTCAGTATTTTAAGTCATTTTTTTTAATTTATCTTCGTTTCATGAGACAAAAATGTTATTATTTTTTAGCCTTTTTAAGTATCATAATTTTGAATTTTTGTTTTGAGTTTTATAAAAAAAAAAGTATGGGGGGGGGGGAGATTTGTGAAACTACTGAAAATTATATAAAGCCTATATCAATATATATATATATATATATATATATATATATATATATATATATATATATATATATATATATATATATTTAAGATGAATAGGAAAACCAAGGATATACTGAACATCTTGTATCAGAATCTTTACTTTAAAAAACATAACGTTTCGAATACTTCTCGTATTCATCATCAGATCTAAAAGAAAAAACAGAAATCACAATCAAATAGCTGGTAAACAAAGAACTCATACTGAATATAATTGCCTATCAAAGAAAGGAAAATGCTTAAAAAACAAAACACTTAAGCGCACTTAAAGTGATCAATACAATAAAACTTATTAACTGTCACATATATTAAAAACTAATTTAAAATCCATTAAACTACAAGATGAAATTTATAGCTACTAAAACAAACCATTCTATTAAACTTACGTGAAGTGATCAGAAGTGAAACTTGATACCTAACACATAGATACTAAACACTATAACAAATATTTATATAATGACTACAAATCTGCAAAAAATGTATGTAAAATACAAACAGAATAAACGACAATTATAAAGTACTAACCAAAATCTTATAAAAACTCAAATATTAAATAAAATTAAATACCAAAAAATGTATTATATATCCTAAATAAAAGATTATATTAATGTACAATGTTAAGACTTGAAATAAGTAAGAAAGGGCAAAGACATGGTAAACTAAACAAAATTAAACTACCAAAATAAACTAAAAATCAAATTACAGGGCCTACTGTGCACTATACAGTGTACAATTGAACAGCTGAAAGGTTGCTATTTAACAGAGGCCGCAGCTCCTTTATATATAAGGATTCCATTACTCTCAAATCTGACTGGCCATTCATACAAGTGTCCAGAATTTTAAAATCAGATTCCAGCAGAGAATGATCAAACTCATAACAATGGTTTCTAATCTCCGAAAATGCTGGTTTAGACAATGGTAATCCAGTCCTAAAAGATAATCCCCGGTGCTCAAGTATCCTAATCTTAAAGTTCCGAATGGAACTCCCGACATATCCAGCATTACAGCTGGAACAATTATACATATATACGACATTTGAGCACAAGGGGGTAGGCACTTTATCTTTAAATTTAAAATAAGAGCCTATGGTATTTGTGTTGACAAAAATAAATCTAAAGTCTACTTGAGGATAACACTGCTGCAACAGTCTCCTCAAACGACTCCTTACAGAAAAGCTAATACTGCCATAAAATGGTAATTTAATATATTTAAGATCCCTTTCCACTGTAGTAATCCTACACGATGGGTGAAACTTCTTATTTAAGAAATTCCTTATAAAAGTATAAACCATATGCACAGGATAACCATTATTTGAAAAAAATTTCACAAGAAAATTAATTTCCTGATCAAAGTTATTCCAATTAGAACATAAAACAAAGGCCCTATTCAGTAGAGTGTTAATAGCATTTTTCTTAAAAATATCAGGAACAAAGGAATTAAAATTTGTTTATAATTTGTTTATCAATTTGTTTATAATAAATATTATTAAACATAAAGATGGAGTCTTTAACTGCTATTTCTTTATTTATTATAAACAAATTGTTTATTATAAACATATATTATGTTTATAATAAATATATATATAATATATACTATATAATAAATATATATATAATATATATTATGTTTATTATAAACATAATATTTATTATAAACAAATTGATGGAGTAGCAATGGGGTCTCCTTTAGGTCCTGCACTGGCTAATGCTTTTTTGAGTTTTCACGAAATAAATTGGCTTAATAATTGTCCTTCGGCCTTTAAACCAGTCTTGTACAGGAGATATGTAGATGACACTTTTTTGTTGTTTAGGGACCAGTGTCATATTGAGAAATTTAGAGAGTATCTTAATGCACAACATAGTAATATACGGTTTACTGCAGAGTGTGAAGTTGATAATTCATTGTCGAGTTTCTTGATGTAAAAGTGAATAACCTCAATGGGTTCAACACTAATGTTTTTAGGAAACCAACCTTTACTGGTTTAGGTTTAAATTTTAATTCCTTTGTTCCTGATATTTTTAAGAAAAATGCTATTAACCCTCTACTGAATAGGGCCTTTGTTTTATGTTCTAATTGGAATAACTTTGATCAGGAAATTAATTTTCTTGTGAATTTTTTTTCAAATAATGGTTATCCTGTGCATATGGTTTATACTTTTATAAGGAATTTCTTAAATAAGAAGTTTCACCCATCGTGTAGGATTACTACAGTGGAAAGGGATCTTAAATATATTAAATTACCATTTTATGGCAGTATTAGCTTTTCTGTAAGGAGTCGTTTGAGGAGACTGTTGCAGCAGTGTTATCCTCAAGTAGACTTTAGATTTATTTTTGACAACACAAATACCATAGGCTCTTATTTTAAATTTAAAGATAAAGTGCCTACCCCCTTGTGCTCAAATGTCGTATATATGTATAATTGTTCCAGCTGTAATGCTGGATATGTCGGGAGTTCCATTCGGAACTTTAAGATTAGGATACTTGAGCACCGGGGATTATCTTTTAGGACTGGATTACCATTGTCTAAACCAGCATTTTCGGAGATTAGAAACCATTGTTATGAGTTTGATCATTCTCTGCTGGAATCTGATTTTAAAATTCTGGACACTTGTATGAATGGCCAGTCAGATTTGAGAGTAATGGAATCCTTATATATAAAGGAGCTGCGGCCTCTGTTAAATAGCAACCTTTCAGCTGTTCAATTGTACACTGTATAGTGCACAGTAGGCCCTGTAATTTGATTTTTAGTTTATTTTGATAGTTTAATTTTGTTTAGTTTACCATGTCTTTGCCCTTTCTTACTTATTTCAAGTCTTAACATTGTACATTAATATAATCTTTTATTTAGGATATATAATACATTTTTTGGTATTTAATTTTATTTAATATTTGAGTTTTTTATAAGATTTTGGTTAGTACTTTATAATTGTCGTTTATTCTGTTTGTATTTTACATACATTTTTTGCAGATTTGTAGTCATTATATAAATATTTGTTATAGTGTTTAGTATCTATGTGTTAGGTATCAAGTTTCACTTCTGATCACTTCACGTAAGTTTAATGGTATGGTTTGTTTTAGTAGTTATAAATTTCATCTTGTAGTTTAATGGATTTTAAATTAGTTT
>NC_091163.1:28816103-28838603 GCF_040958095.1 Procambarus clarkii
GATATGAAGGGAAGGCATAGTACAGTGCTACTAGTGTTGGAAGCAGGTTTAGGATGAAAGAAATTTCGTTTAGCTTGAGAGTGGGCACAGTTGATGAAATGCAAAGGATAACCAAGGCGAGAGAATGATATTCGTCGATATTCGATGTCAGCGCTTTCATTATCATTCGAAAGAATATCTTTATATCTATATAAAGAATTCATTATCATTCGAAAGAATATTCGCGGAATATCATTCTCATCGAATGATATTCGATGAGAATGGTCCAGGACGGACCGAAACGTCGTCGTCCCTTCAATTTCTAGTGTGTGGTCTGGTCAACATCGTTAAACATATTATAAAGTGACACATACACACACACACACACACACACACACACACACACACACACACACACACACACACACACACACACACACACACACACACACACACAAAACCGAAACCAAAAGGTTAGCATACCGAAAGGGAAACTATGAGGAGATAAGAAAATTCCTAACAGATATAGCATGGGAAACAGAGCTCAGGGGAAAGACGGCTCAAGATATGATGGACTACATCACGCAGAAGTGCAAGGACGCAGCAAACAAGATTGTCCCAGTCCAAAAGGAAAACACTGAAATGAAGATGAGAAACCCATGGTTTAATCAGAGATGTAGGCTAGCTAAGCAGCAAAGTAAAAGGGCATGGAGAAACTATAGGAATAACAGGACACTGGAGAGCAAAGAAAGATACCAGAATGCCAGGAATGACTATGTCAGGATGAGAAGAGAGGCAGAAAGACAATATGAAAATGACATCGCAAGCAAGACAAAGACTCGGCCTAAATTGCTGCATAGCCACATCAGGAGAAAAACAACAGTAAAGGAACAGGTTATGAAATTAAGGATAGGGGCAGAAAGATTCACTACAAACGACAAGGAAGTGTGTGAGGAACTGAATAAGAAATTCCAGGAGGTCTTCACCTTAGAATAAGGAGAAATTCCTGAAATATGAGAGGGTATAGCTAACCAGGAACCACTGGAAGAGTTTGAGATTACCAGCGGGGAAGTAAGGATGTGTTTGCTAGAGTTGGATGTGATAAAGATGGAATCTCCCCTTGGATACTAAAGGAATGAGCAGAAGAACTGTGCCTACCACTCTCCATAGTGTATAACAAATCACTGGCAACAGGGGAACTGCCAGAAATTTGGAAAGCAGCTAACATAGTCCCGATATACAAGAAAGGGGATAGACAGGAGGCACTGAACTACAGGCCAGTGTCCCTAACCTGCATACCATGCAAGCTGAGGCAGAAGATTGTGCGAAGAAAGCTAGTGAAGCATCTGGAGCGAAAGAACTTTGTAACACAGCACCAAAATGGGTTCAGGGATGGCTGGTCCTGCCTCACAGGGTTACTTGAATTCTACGACCAGGCAACAAAAATAAGGCAAGAAAGAGAAGGGTGGGCAGACTGCATATTCTTGGATTGTCAGAAAGCCTTTGATACAGTACCACACAAGAGACTAGTGAAAAAGCTGGAGATGCAGGATGGAGTGAAAGGGAAGGTACTCCATTTGATAAAGGAGTACTCTAAGCAACCAAAGACAACGAGTCAGTGTGAAGGGTGAGGTCTCAGATTGGCGAGACGTTACGAGTGGAGTCCTGCAGGGGTCAGTCGTTGGACCTATACTGTTTCTGATATATGTAAATGATCTCCCAGAGGGTATAGAATCGTTTCTCTCAATGTTTGCCGATGATTCAAAAATTAAGAGGAGGATTGAAACAGAGAATGATAGTAGGAGGATACAAGATGACCTAGACATACTGAGTGAATGGTCCAACAAATGGCTGTTGAAGTTCAACGAGAGTAAATGCAAAGTAATGAAACTAGGCAGTGGAAGCAGGAGGCCAGACACAGGGTACAGAATAAGAGATGAAGTACTTAACGAAATGGACAGAGGGAAAGATCTAGGAGTTGATATCACATCAAATCTGTCTCCTGAAGCCCACATAAAAAGAATAACGTCTGTGGCAAATGCGAGGCTGGTTAACATCAGAACAGCGTTCAGGAACCTGTGTAAGAAATCATTCAGAATCTTGTACACCACATATGTAAGACCAATCCTGGACTATGTGGCCCCAGCATGGAGCCCGTACATTGTCAAGCACAAGACGAAGCTGGAAAAAGTCCAAAGGTATGCCACTAGACTAGTCCCAGACCTAAGAGGCATGAGTTACGAGGAAAGGCTGCGGGAAATGCACCTTACGACACTGGAAGATAGAAGAGTAAGGGGAGACGTGATCACAACCTATAAAATTCTCAGGGGAATCGACCGGGTAAATAAGGATAAACTATTCAACACTGGTGGGATGCGAACAAGGGGACACAGGAGGAAACTGAGTACCCACATGAGCCACAGGGACGAAGAAGAAACTATTTTAGTGTCAGAGTAGTGCATGGAATGCATTAGGCAGTGATGTGGTGGAGGCTGACTCCATACACAGTTTCAAATGTAGATATGATGGAGCCTAGTAGGCTCAGGAATCTGTACACCAGTTGTCTGACAGTTGAGAGGCGGGACCAAAGAGCCAAAGCTCAACCCCCGCAAGCACAAATAGGTAAGTACACACACACACACACAAGGATGCCTGGTAGCTGAGTAGACAGTGCTCGGGATTCGTAGTACTAGGGACCGGGGATCGATCCCCGGTGATGCTGGAAACAAATAGGCAAAGTGTGAGTGTAGATATATTAGTGTAAAACATGTATTACACACCTTGATGGTGTGAGTGACTGTTGGAGTGTGGTAGAACTTGTCTATCTCAGACGCTGTATAATGTGAATGATATCGTGAATGAACGACACCAGTCCCCGTGGTGTAGTGGTAAGACACTCGCCTGGCGTTCCGCGAGCGCTTTGTCATGGGTTCGTATCCTGGCCGGGGAGGATTTACTGAGCGCAAATCGCAACAGTAAAATGTGTACTTGGTTGTAACAACGATTCTTCGCGGCGGGGATCGTATTCCAGGGACCTGCCCGAAACACTACGCGTACTAGTGGCTGTACAAGTATGTGACCTTACTTAACGATTCTGGACCCCGAATTCATCCTCGACGACCAACGATTTGTGTGGGCCAAGCGTCACCTTATTAAAGGTGAAGCTAGGAGTCAGGTGGTAGCTTTAGTGAGAGGTGAAGTTCCCGAGAAAGTGTTCATCACCGGGGCTGGCTACAGGCATGTAGCAAAGTATGTGGAAGAGCCCATAATATGCCTGAAATGCTGCAGATGGGGGCATAAATCCTGGAGCAGTCAAAATGATCCACGATGTCGTTTCTGCGGAAAGTCTCACCTCTCTAATGTGTGTAGAAACAGACTTAATCTGGGTGAGAAAATAGTTCCCAGATGCTGCAACTGTGGAGGCGTTCACAATGCCAGCTCAGCTGTGTGTAGCAAGAGGCCGAGTATGGGTGTTATCCGGCCGGTGAATGTTACAGAGCAAGCAAGAGCTCTTACCCAGACACCGGGAGCACAGCAAAACAGTCTGCCCCAAACAGCACCAGTGAACCGGACGAATGCGTGGGTAAAGGAGTCTCCTTTACTTCGTCAGGCTCAAGCAACAAGCAGCCACGCCACCACTCAGGACTCCGGCAGTGACAATGTAACGGTGAGTGAAGTGGCTACTGTGGCTCAGAAAGAGGGCCATAATGGTATGGTCAAGGAGGTGTGGGCTGAACTAAGAAAAGTTGGTGAGTTCCTCCAAAATCTTGGGCAGAGAATCGAGTCCATCGAGGCGAAATTAAACGTTCAGGAGGTCAAGGAAATTCACAAAACTGTGAAAGAAAATCAGGATATAGTGGTTGAGGGCAATAATGAAATATTGAGTGCTGAAATGAAAGAAAGTGAAGTGTGTGTGAATGATGGTAGTCGTAGTGAAAGGAAGAACCCTATAATTACACATAAAATGAAGTAATCATTTTTGGCCAATAATGGACGTCTCAGGGCTGAAAAAATCTCTTGAGAATCGCAATGTCGCTTTTACTGGTGAACTTGGGAGGAGGTGGGAGATGTTATACAAGGTATGGCTATCATTTAGTGAATTTATAGGGGATGACTTAGGCAGTGAATTGATTAATAATGGATCACCCAAGACTGAAAGTTTTGTCATGGAATGTTAATGGTTTAAGAAACAGGGTTACAGATGTTCATTGTTATGTGATGGGAAATGATATTGATGTTGTAGCTCTCCAGGAGACAGGGGATAGGAATGAAGGCTTATTGAAATTAAATGGTTATAAAGGGTTTCACCTCTTCGCCGCAAATAACATCAGAGGCACGTCAATTTATGTAAAGAACTCCATACCAGCAGAGTTAGTAGAACCGCCATCAAAAACGCAAGGTATAGAGAGTGTCTGTGTTAAATTATCATTAAGGGAAGGGGAATTTATTGTAGTTAATTTGTATGTATCCAGGAACTGCTTCGACGCCAACTATCTACCTGACTGCATTTATACTGATCCTTCGCTGGTCATTGGGGACCTTAATGCTCGGCACACAAGCCTTGGGACAGTGGGTAGCATTAGTACTAATGGGGTCAAGTGGTTACAGTTTCTACAAGATCATCCAGATACCTGTCTATTGGGAAACAATGAACCAACTCACATCAGGGAGGACGGCTTGACTATGCCTGCATTTTAAACTCTCAGGGGATTATGGGGGAGGCTCGGGTTGTTCGGGAACTACTTAGTGACCACTGTGCCTTGAACGTTGAATTACCACTGGGGAAAAAACAAGTCCACTTTCAAAGGAAAAGGCTAAATATTAATAAAGATATGACAAATTATTTTATTCAAAATATGGGAGATTGGTATCAACAATACACGCCGCTCTGCGTTGATAGTTTTTACGAGGATATGGTCGAGAACATAGAGGAATTAGTACAGAGGGAAAATAACGGGGGCAGGGGAAGCAAGACGCATGGACCTAAGAAATTTAAATATTCCAATGATCAGCAAGTCAAGGGGTGGGAGAGAATGCTACGGAGTGCACATAAAGAATGGATAAAAAATGGAATGAGGGATGAAGAGAAAAATACAATGTTGGAAGTGGTTAGGGAATGCAGTCAGGTGAGGAAGGAGGCGCGGGACAGATACTGGCAAGACTTTGCTCAGTCCATTGGTAATACTAAGAACCTTAAAGACATAAGGAGAGCAGTAAATAAAGTCAGGGGTTGTAAGACCAAATTCATTGCTCACTCAGATCCAGGGAAGGTTGCTAATGAGTTAGTAGATAAATGGGCAAGTGCTGCTGGTATGGAGTCCTTACCTGCAGACACGAGAATCAACATTGAGTCATGGGAAAATATTAGAAATGGAGTAACTTTATGTGCCTTAAATACAAGATCTATAGCGTGCACTGAGATAACTCACGATGAGCTACTGGATGCTATAAAAAGTGGCAGCTCTACTGCTCCTGGGAAAGATGGAGTAACGTATGACATTCTTAATTATTTAGCCGGTATGAAACCTAGTCCCTTACTTGATTTGTTTAATATGAGTTATAGAGAGGGAAAGTTACCAAGAAAATGGAAAGAGGCAGTCATCATTCCTATCCCTAAGTCAAACGGTGGCTACAGACCTGTCTCCTTAATATCCTGCTTTTGTAAAATGATGGAAAGGATTTTGTTAAATAGGCTACTCTACCTTGTAGGTGATAACATGTCCAGTAATCTCTTTGGTTTTGTCAAAGGCAAAAGTACTGCGGATTGTCTCTTAAAGTGTTTGTCTAATATGGATGACAATTGTAGAGTTTTTGTTGATCTACAAGGAGCATTTGATAAAGCCAATGGGGAAGTAATCTTATACGAATTAGCCAATCTAGGAATAACAGGTTATCCAGTGTAACAGTTGTTACACTGGATAAGGGATTATCTACAAGGCAGAAAAGGTCAGGTGTATTACCAGGGATACATGTCTGAGGAACGGAGGTTTCAGTTAGGTACCCCACAAGGGGGAGTATTAAGTCCCACCTTATTCAATGTATTAATGAACAGATTAGCATCAGAAATGTATCCTCCAGGGGTCACGACGATCATATATGCTGATGACATTCTTATACGAGGCACTTCCGGGAACAAAATTCAAACTGCTCTTAACATACTTGGTACAACCTGTCACAAGTTAGGCTTAGTTATAAATGCAGATAAAACCAAATATGAGTATAGGAAACGAAGAAATATAACACTTACTCTAAATGGTGTGGAACTGAGCCGTGTTCAGAAGTACAAGTATCTGGGCATGTATGTTGGATACACATGTGAGAGTAAAAATGCTGAAATAAATCATATCAGCACCTTATGTAAAGCCCGTCTGCATCCTCTAAAAGCACTGGCTTTTTCTGGTAAAGGTGTTGGGGTACCTATCTTACGGATGTTATACATAAGCACTGTTCGGTCCCTGATAGACTACGCAGCACCCGTTTTGTCTTACACAGGCCAAGGCAGAATTCAAAAAATAGAGCTGATACAGAACGAGGCTATGAGGATTATTCTTGGATGTCAAAGAAATGCAATGATTGAAATAATGAGAATGGAATTAAATTTACAGAGTGTGTGTGATAGAGTCCGTGACATTAACACTAGAGTAGCTATTCGTTTCATGCGGAGAAAAGGAGGGGATAAGCTGTTTGAGAGCGTTCAGACTTGCTTGAGTGACGTACACACTTCCAGGAAACTAAGGGAGACACGCTACTCGAGGGGATTAGCTCATGACCTCAGGGAATACGATGTACTTGACTGCTGTAAACCCTCTCGACAGGGTAATATGTCTGCTCCCTGGAAAGTACAGAAAATAGACGTCGAAATTGTACCCCTCAAGGTGAAAAAGACTCATCATGAACCGGGACAATTACGGTGTATGTATGGAAGCATGATATCCCGGTTACCAAGAGGCAACAGTTTACATGTATATTGCGACGGGTCGGTGGTGGAGGATGGCAGGGCAGGGTATGGTGTCCTAATAAGGGAATATACGGAGTTTGGGACTGTGGACAGGAAAATTGAACTCCGGCTTAGTAATTATATATCATCCACACAAGCTGAACTGCAGGCCATTCTGGCGTGTTTGGAGGAAGTACGTCATGACGACAAAAATGTTTTTGTATTTGTCGATAGCCGAGGAGCACTGGAGTCCTTAAACAGTCGAAACCCAGTCTTCATGTCTACAGTTGAGGATTGTAAGAGAAGAATAGCTGAGAAACAGCTGAAAGGTCATAGTGTGAAATTCATGTGGATTCCATCTCATGTTGGAATAGTGCTCAACGAGGTGGCGGATGACTTGGCCAAACGTGCCACATCAAAACCACAAATTGACATTGAATGTGAATTCACAATGAGACAAATAAGAAGCAAAATCAGAAATATTCAGGCACAGGCAGGAGTGGAGAGGAGAGGGATAATGTATGAGAGAAGTCTAACCATGCAACACTACATGTATGTGAGTCAAAACACCCTTTTCACTTATGGTAAAAGGAGAAATGCTTGGAGTGACTCTGTGTACATGCGGCTCAGGCTTGGGTACAAATATTACTGGGAATATGGGATAGGCGTTCATGATAATGACACGAAGTGTAAACTATGTGGTATGTTAAGGTCTCACACCCTTGCCCATTATGTTCTTGATTGTCCGTTGATTAATGTATATAGAAACACTGAGATAAGGACTGTTCCTGAGCAAATAGCCTGGATGTGTCACAAAGGAAAGGTTGATGATATTCTTGAGAGATATAAGAATTTTGCACCAAGACTGTAATATTTTGTTGAATTATCCGTATAACTAGGTCATAAAAGTATTTGTGTACGTCTGATACCATACCACTTGTGAAGGAGGAAATGTTCATGTTTATCTCTCAGAATGTTTGGTAACAGGTTTATTGTTTGTGATGTGTGTCTATGTATGTACTAACACGTTGTACTGAACGGGGTGAGAATAGCTTGAGCTACCTCATCCCTTTGTGTGTATTTTACCTCAATAAACTTATTTCAATTTCAATTTCAATTTCAAAGTATGTAACAACTCTTGTATATATCTAAAAAAAAAACTAGTAATATGTTGGAATGATTGCCATTTAATAAACCTTTATTTTTCTCTGCCTACATTAATGATGTAGTTCCTCACTGTGAGGCTGCGATCACCTCATTTTTATTGCTACAACTTTGTTGCAACAATATGGAGGTGATGTCAGCCTCACAATGAGATACTCTGCCTCATTTATATGATATATTTACTTATTAAAAACACTTTCCCAGCCGCAAATCGTAGGTATTCATACTCGTGTTTCCTCACACATTCATCATGTCCGGTCTTGCGTGTTTCTCATCAGGTTCACATTATCCTTTCACTCAACATTTCCTAACCATTTCAGATTACTTTCCTCCAACTTTTCCTTCTAATGATATTACTCCACATGACTCTCAATTACTTTCTCAATATCTTGTTCCTATCATCACTTCTTTTGATAATGACTTACTTTCTAACATCACACCAGCTTCTCAGTTTATCCAGTTCTACTGTTCTAAGTTGTGACATTTCCCCTACAAAATGTTCCATTCTGTCTCCAGCATACAGGTAGGAAAGTACCGGCTAGGAAAGTAGTTAATAAATAGAGATATATATAAGGAAAATATTAGATTTAGCATCGACCAGGGTAAATACTGGTCAAGCGAATAAGGATATGGCATGGTGGTGATGGGTAGGGAAGGTGGTGATGGGTAGGGAAGGTGGTGATGGGTAGGGAAGGTAAGGAAGGTGGTGACGGGTTGGGAAGGTGGTGAAGAGTATGGAAGGGGGTGATGGGTAGGGAAGGTGGTGATGGGTAGGGAAGGTAGGGAAGGTGGTGATGGGTAGGGAAGGTAGGGAAGGTGGTGATGGGTAGGGAAGGTAGGGAAGGTGGTGATGGGTAGGGAAGGTGGTGAAGGTCAGGAAAGGTGGTGATGGGTAGGGAAGGTGATGATGGGTAGAGAAGGTGATGAAGGGCAGGAAAGGTGGTGATAGATATGGAAGGTGGTGAAGGGCAGAGAAGGTGGTGATGGGTAGGGAAGGTGATGATGGGTAGGGAAGGTGATGATGGGTAGGGAAGGTGATGAAGGGCAGGAAAGGTGGTGATAAGAAGGGAAGGCAGTGAAGAGTAGGGAAGGTGGTGATAGGTAGGGAATGTGGTGAAGGGTAGGGATGATGATGAATGATAGGGAAGGTAGTAACGATGTTGGAACCCGAATAGTGAGAGTAGACATAGCGATGAAGAGTGTAGTAAAGGTGCCTTCAACGATGAAAACAGTGTGTAGGAAAGATGTAATATCAGTAATGATAGTGAGTAATGGAGATGGTAACAGTGATGAATATGGTTAGTAGAATTTTTTTATAGATTAAAATGTTAATAGTGAGGCTTTGCCGTCCGTTAAGACTTCCTAGGACTACAGTGAATATATATGTAGAGTCTATACATCTCCTATTGTCCTACACCGACTCCTATCGGGACTCTTGGATCTCCGGACATACACTGACTCCTGCGCAATCCTTTGTTACACTTACTACACCCAAAGTCTCTACTTCTCTGGGCTACAATGACAGAATACTGAGTCTAGGCTTCCCTAGTCTACGCCTACAGTCTGGGCTCCATTAGTCTGCACCCACAGTCTGGGCTCCATTAGTCTACACCTACAGTCTGGGCTCCATTAGTCTATACCTACTGTCTGAGCTCTCCTAGTCTACACCTACAGTCTGGGCTCTCATAGTCTTCACCTACAGTCTGGGCTCCCTTAGTCTACACCTACAGTCTGGGTTCCAATAGTATATACCTACTGTCTGGGCTCTCCTAATCTACACCTACAGTCTGAGCTCTCCTAGTCTACTCCTACAGTCTGGGCTCCCATATTCTACACCTACAGTCTGGGCTCACTTAGTCTACGCCTACAGTCTAGGCTCCCCTAGTCTACATCTACAATCTTGTCTCTCCTAGTTATCACCTACAGTCTGGGCTCCCCTAGTCTACACCTACAGTCTGGGCTCCCCTAGTCTACACCTACAGTTTGGGCTCCCCTAGTCTACACCTACAGTCTGAGCTCTCCTAGTCTACACCTACAGTCTGGGCTCCCATATTCTACACCTACAGTCTAGGCTCTCCTAGTCTACACCAAGAGTCTGGGCTCACTTAGTCTACGCCTACAGTCTAGGCTCCCTTAGTCTACACCTAGAGATTGGGCTCCTTTATTCTACACATACAGTCTCGGCTCCATTAGTCTACACGTACAGTCTAGGCTCTCCTAGTCCACACCAAGAGTCTGGGCTTCCTTAGTCTACACCTAGAGTCTGGGCTCCCTTAGTCTACACCCAGAGTCTGGGCCCTCCTAGTCTACACCAAGACTCTGGGCTCCCCTAGTCTACACCTACAGTCTGTGCTCCCCTAGTCTACACCTACAGTCTGGGCTCTCCTAGTCTACACCAGGAGTATTGGCTCCTTTATTCTATACCTACAGTCTGGGCTCCCCTATTCTACACCTACAGTCTGGGCTCTCCTAGTCTACACCAAGAGTCTGAGATCTCCTAGTCTACACCTAGAGTTTGGGCTTCCTTAGTCTACACCTACAGTCTGGGCTCCCTTAGTCTACACCTACAGTCTGGGCTCCCTTAGTCTACACCTAGAGATTGGGCTCCCTTATTCTACACATACAGTCTGGGCTCCATTAGTCTACACGTATAGTCTAGGCTCTCCTAGTCCACACCAAGAGTCTGGACTTCCTTAGTCTACACCTAGAGTCTGGGCTCCTTTAGTCTACACCTTCAGTCTGGGTTCCCCTTCTCTACACCTACAGTCTGGGCTCCCCTACTCTACACCCCTGAATCTCATGTTTCCTGTTTTTCACTCAAGGTTTGGGATTCCATGGCCATCACCCAGAGTCTAGAAACCACTGCATCCTGCTCTCTGGGTGTATGAGAAACTCGCCTCCAGCTTTTATTCATTCTTACTGCAGTTTTCTCTCCTTATAGTGCTGCTGTTATGTTTCCCATTGTGCAAAAATATCATGTGGGAAAGCATTTATACTTTTAACACAATTTTTGTGTTTTTAAAAAAGCTGCTTGAATTTCGTTGCTTATGTATGAAAACACTAAAGCATATGTCACGTGCAACGCCCACAGGAGAGAATCCTTGAAGCTGCAACCTTGCAACCTACGACGATCATGAAAATCTTTGAAAAGAATCTGCCACAGAATAATGAAAACGTTCTCCAGCAATATTATGCATACATCAGGAGCAAAAGTAACTCAAAGGAGAAATATCTTTCCTGAAGCAAAATACTTAATTAAAATGTGACATCTTATGACCAGCAAGTCATAAGTAGATGGAGACAATATAGCTACTACCATAAGTAGCTGAAAAGATTATTATTAATCTTTGAAGGTGAGTGAAGGTGATCTTTGAAAGACTATTATTAATCTTTGAGATGAAGTGAATTAAGCTGAACCTTAGAAGCTGAAGCACTATAGCCTTTACCATGAGGAGTTGTTGAGACTGGAACCTCTACAACGATTAATTGATGGGATTGATGCCTCTATCTTGGATAATTGAAGAGTTTACACCCCTCTACAACGTTGATTCAAAGCCGATAACAGATGGAACAGCTGATGTAAGTCCTCTATGGACAATCAAACCCCGGATTCAGACGTCATACCAGTCGTTGGGAATCGGAATAGAAGCCGATCCTTCTTAAAGAGTAGCAAAGGGGCTGACCTCAAACACCCAATTAAACTCACGGTATAATTACAAATCACCATGCAAAGTCCCGTGAGGCTAGTTCCAGCATCAGTCCTACAATCGCGGACAAACAAATATTCTCTCTGATAGATAGATAGATAGATAAATAGCAATTTACATAGTGAATAATAAACACATTCGAGATATGCTTCGCGTCTAAAATTCCACTACTGATGCAGGCATACGAGAGAGAGAGAGAGAGCGGGGTAACGCTACTGAAACAGAATTCTAAATCAAGGGAACTGTAGCGAGAGTGTTGTTTTATCCTGGGATCTGATCACATCCCTAGAGTATAGCGCGCTCAGACACCAGCTACTGCACTCAGACTCTGCAGGATGGCAGTCTTTCTACCTTGGTGACAAGCATGGGGTTAGATAGCATCATCTACAGACTTACGGGCTATTCGTGCCCGTGCCACCGCTTAGGTAGCTTAATCTTCATCAATCATTAGTGAATATACAGAAATTTTGAGGTAATTATTTTTTTATTTTGTCGGGGACAAAATATCCATATACCTATGTATGTTCTAGGTCCACTTAAGCCAGCGACGGACCTCTGCACGGTACAACCTTCAGCAACCAATTCGTAGGTTCCTATTAAGTGGTTAGTTAAGAGAGGCAACAGGTAATAGGGAATCTTCCCCACATAGCTCCATCATGCCACAAAAATTAAACCTGAGACAATGGGTTGTGAACTGACTCGGTGGCTTCGGGCAGATACGTGCGATTTTTGCATTCCATATTCTTAGAAATATTACGCTTATTAAGTTAAATAGAATATTCATGGGGAAAGTTAGAAATGCCAAAGAAGTTCCGTTAAGTGTTGTCCCCCGTCCAATAAGACCTGTGTGTATATATATTAATATATATATATGTCGTACCTAGTAGCCAGAACGCACTTCTCAGCCTACTATGCAAGGCCCGATTTGCCTAATAAGCCAAGTTTTCATGAATTAGTTATTTTTCGACTACCTAACCTACCTAACCTAACCTAACCTAGCTTTTTCGGCTACCTAACCTAACCTAACCCATAAAGATAGGTTAGGTTAGGTTAGGTAGGGTTGGTTAGGTTCGGTCATATATCTACATTAATTTTAACTCCAATAAAAAAAAATTGACCTCATACATAATGAAATGGGTAGCTTTATCATTTCATAAGAAAAAAATTTGAGAAAATATATTAATTCAGGAAAACTTGGCTTATTAGGCAAATCGGGCCCTGAATTGTAGGCTGAGAAGTGCGTTCTGGCTACTAGGTACGACATATATATATATATATATATATATATATATATATATGTCGTACCTAGTAGCCAGAACTCACTTTTCAGCCTACTATTCAAGGCCCAATTTGCCTAATAAGCCAAGTTTTCCTGAATTAATATATTTACTATAATTTTTTTCTTATGAAATGATAAAGCAACCCTTTTCTCTATGTATGAGGTCAATTTTTTTTTATTGGAGTTAAAATTAACGTAGATATATGACCGAACCTAACCAACCCTACCTAACCTAACCTAACCTATATTTATAGGTAAGGTTAGGTTAGGTAGCCAAAAAAAGCTAGGTTAGGTTAGGTTAGGTAGGTTAGGTAGACGAAAAAACATTAATTCATGAAAACTTGGCTTATTAGGCAAATCGGGCCTTGAATAGTAGGCTGAGAAGTGCGTTCTGGCTATTAGGTACGACATATATATATATATATATATATATATATATATATATATATATATATATATATATATATATATATATATATATATATATATATATATATATATATATATATATATATATATATATATATATATATATATATATATATATATATATATATATATATATATATATATATATATATATATATTAGTATATTTTGGTAGCAGTCTTTCCTGTAGACATATATTATTAAATATGACCAAAAAAGTAAGATTAATAATTCTAACACGAATTTTCTCAATCTTTCGTACATTTCTTTTCACTGTTGGAGGTAAATCAAAAATCAATTCTCCAAAATTCATTTTTATTTCTAGTCTGACGCGACACGAGCGCGTTTCGTAAAACTTATTACATTTTCAAAGACTTTAGTTCACAAATACACAACTGAATAGAACTTACGCATCTCCGATTTTATATCTACATTTGAGTGAGGTGGAAGGGGTGATGTTGCATTAACACAAGACAGAACAAGATGTGGCATTAATAGGGTATTAATTTCATCAACACAAGACAGAACAAGAGTATTAATAGGGTATTAATTTCATCAACACAAGACAGAACACGAAACAATGGATATTGAATAGAAGTGTTTGTAGAAAGCCTATTGGTCCATATTTCTTGATGCTTCTATATTGGAGCGGAGTCTTGAGGTGGGTAGAATATAGTTGTGCAATAATTGGCTGTTGATTGCTGGTGTTGACTTCTTGATGTGTAGTGCCTCGCAAACGTCAAGCCGCCTGCTATCGCTGTATCTATCGATGATTTCTGTGTTGTTTACTAGGATTTCTCTGGCGATGGTTTGGTTGTGGGAAGAGATTATATGTTCCTTAATGGAGCCCTGTTGTTTATGCATCATTAAACGCCTAGAAAGAGATGTTGTTGTCTTGCCTATATACTGGGTTTTTTGGAGCTTACAGTCCCCAAGAGGGCATTTGAAGGCATAGACGGCGTTAGTCTCTTTTAAAGCGTTCTGTTTTGTGTCTTGAGAGTTTCTCATGAGTAGGCTGGCCGTTTTTCTGGTTTTATAGTAAATCGTCAGTTGTATCCTCTGATTTTTGTCTGTAGGGATAACGTTTCTATTAACAATATCTTTCAGGACCCTTTCCTCCGTTTTATGAGCTGTGGAAAAGAAGTTCCTGTAAAATAGTCTAATAGGGGGTATAGGTGTTGTGTTAGTTGTCTCTTCGTGATCCAGCCTGTACTCCTCTTGACATACCAGAAAATACTCTGAGGAAACGGTGAAATGCTATGCCCAAGATTACCATCCGAGTTGCCGTCGGGGAAGTGGCTCAAATAGCCTCGGCTATCACTTCCTTTTGACGGCCGTGATGGTCAAGCGGATTAAGGCGCCCTGTAGTTACCAGTTGCGTTGCTTCTGGGAGTATGGGTTCGAGTCACTTCTGGGGTGTGAGTTTTCATTCGCATATAGTCCTGGGGACCATTCAGGCTTGTTCGCATTTGTGTTCCTCACGTGTGCCCCAAAGAATGAGGTGATTTGGTGAAATGCTATGCCCAAGATTACCATCCGAGTTGCCGTCGGGGAAGTGGCTCAAATAGCCTCGGCTATCACTTCCTTTTGACGGCCGTGATGGTCAAGCGGATTAAGGCGCCCTGTAGTTACCAGTTGCGTTGCTTCTGGGAGTATGGGTTCGAGTCACTTCTGGGGTGTGAGTTTTCATTCGCATATAGTCCTGGGGACCATTCAGGCTTGTTCGCATTTGTGTTCCTCACGTGTGCCCCAAAGAATGAGGTGATTTGGTGAAATGCTATGCCCAAGATTACCATCCGAGTTGCCGTCGGGGAAGTGGCTCAAATAGCCTCGGCTATCACTTCCTTTTGACGGCCGTGATGGTCAAGCGGATTAAGGCGCCCTGTAGTTACCAGTTGCGTTGCTTCTGGGAGTATGGGTTCGAGTCACTTCTGGGGTGTGAGTTTTCATTCATATATATATATATATATATACATATATATATATATATATATATATATATATATATATATATATATATATATATATATATATATATATATATATATATATATATATATATATATATATATATATTGTGACGATAATCTCTTTCAAGAGAGATTGAGCCTGCTCTTCCCTCCAAACTACGTCTCAGAACCAACTAATATAGAAGATATATCCAACAAGTACAACAAGTTTTGCCCAGAGAGCAAAAACGTATCCATCACCGGCACACCTGCTCGCCTCCGCCACTCAAACCAGCAAACTACTTGACAATCGCCTGCCTCTCGCTGATTGGCTGGTGCCCATCGCACCTGCTCCTCCACCAGCCACACGAGCTGTTGTCTGAGCCACCGCGACCTACGGAAGACAGAATATATCGTGCTCTCCACTAGTTAACACGTCTCATTGGTAGACTAAGCCTTGGCTTACGTGTACTAAGGGAGGTGGCAGCTTGAAGCCAATATTCCTGCATCATTATTTCCTTTAATATATTTACTTTGCTATTACTCACTTGTCTTAACGTAACTTTTCATTCGCCAGTGATTATTCTTATTATTTTGTTTGATTGATTTATGTTACAATTTTTATGTCCAATTTTATTCATGTTTTGCTTTTCTAACGTAAGTAAAATTTCATTGTTAAATTTACTTGTGTTTTGTGTGTCTTCCCATTACCTTACCACAGACGAAAGTTCCAGTTTTTTTCTTTTTTTTCTTTTGTGTGACGAGGCCATACCCCTAGCTTTTGAAACAGCCGAACACCAACGCGTTACCGTCACATAAAAGTGGGGGCCCGTCCGGGAGCTTCACTCAGGTATTCATAAAAGTGGGGGCCTGCCCTAGGAGCTTCACTCAGGTACTGGTGCCAAGTAGTAATTTATGGTAAGCGAATTTGGCTTTGGTAACGTAGCTTTTACTATTTTTCATATTCAATTTCATTTTTATATGGTGCTGTGTGTATTGTGCATTACGAGCGTAGCATATGGTGAAGGTGAGACAACTTTGGATTACGTGGTGACTGTAGGCCTCAGTCATACTCTTAATTGGTCATCTCTCCCTCCGTGTTATTACTTGTGTTTACCATCTTTTGTTCCTTGGATATTTCTCATATTTTCGACAGATCATCATATTGGTACCCTGGTACTGTGGTCTGTCCCCGGGTCAAGTGCACCTAATCTTCTGCAATCTGACGGTAGGAGGATAAAGAGGGTCATAGTTCCTCTAGCACGAACTTTAGTTGCTGAATTGGGACCTCAGCAGCAGTTCTCTTCACCAGTTGACACCTCGGACCCCTACACGTGAGTCAGAGATGATGATACCTACGTTGGTAGGGAATTAGCTTTCTTTTTCAGAGCACAAAAGTTCGCTAATTCTGTAAGTATTATATTAATTTCAGTGGGAAAAACTTGCTTATGTCCTATAGACTCGGCAAGGTATGCCTACATCCTTGGACTACCAATTTTACTTTTGAGGCAATTAACTGTTTCATTTGTTTTAGAAACTCAGTTTCACTTGTTTAGTAAGATTTTCTTGCCCTTATCCTCTTACATGAGTACCGGGTACAAGATTTCCTGCGACCTTGATTTAAATTAATCATTTAACATCTTGTACTTAACTTTAATTGTTAAAGATTCCACAGGATAGGTACCAGTTGCCACGTTGTCCTGTTTCTGACATTCATTATATAACATCGGTATATTCGTTGTACATTTATTTGCTAATTTCACCATGTTTCGTCTCCAAGCTTTCCGTGCAGATCCAGCAGGTGAAATAGGGACTTTAAGTCGTGCCAAGAGGACTGAATTACAAACTCTTGCACATGAGTATCAACTAGAAGTTCCCTACCAAGCCAACAAAAATGACATACAGAACCTGTTGCTGGATCACTATTTAGAGCAAGGTAAGATAGACTCTGAAACTCATGAAACTTACTATATTGCAGATAAAACTGATTTGGCAACGATGAAACTCAAACTAGAGCTGGCCAAGATTGAACGCGAGCAGCAAAGGGAGGCAGCTGCCATGCAAAGAGAAGCCCTCGAACAACAAGAACGAGCAGCTGCCATACGAAGGGAAGAACAAGAACGTGAGTTTGTCTTACTCCGTGAACGTGAACGAGTACAGCTTGAAACAAAACGACGCGAATTGGAGATTCAACGCGAACATGACAAACACCAAGCGACTCTGGCTATGGAATGTCGTCAACGAGAATTCGCGTTGGAAACTTCACACCTCGCTCAACGCCAGCAAGCTACTGCCAATCTTCCCGTCACTTTTAATGTATCACATGCAAGTAAGTTAATGCCATCATTTGTAGAAGCAGAAGTTGACGTGTTTTTTACCACCTTTGAAACCCTTGCTAATCAACTCAGTTGGCCTGTCCACCAATGGGCCACACTTCTCAGAGTACATCTTACAGGTAGAGCTGCAGTCACACTCAGTACTTTGGCGTCTGAAAATGACTACCAGACTCTGAAACAAGCAGTGTTGGACGCCTACCTTCTCTCCACAGAAAGTTATCGAAGGAAATTCCGTGACCACCTAAAGGCAAGTACCACTACCTTTCTCGAGTTTGCTAACACAAAACGGAGATATTTTATGAAATGGCTGGAAGCAGCACATGTCTCTACTTTTACAGAACTCGTCAACCTGATGCTAGTTGAAGAATTCTTGAGGCGTGTGCCGCCTCCTGTCCGTCTATATTTAGCAGATAAAGAAGAAACCGACTACCTGAAGTGTGCTAAGTCGGCTGACACTTACAGCCTCATCCACCGGCTGACACCAGAACCATCCTCCAGTAAGAAGCCGTGGTACAGTTACGAGAAAGTGAGTACCGATCAAGCTGGCTCGCAATTGTACTGCAAGTATTGTAGACTCTATGGACATACCATAGATAAGTGTGGTAAGTCTCAATACAAAGGAACCACTGACACGCAAAAACCCAAACCAACTCCTCCTAAGTCCGGTAAGCCTGTGATGAATGTTGGTGTTCATGTTAATGATCTTTCTCTTTTCAGTAACCACCTGTATACTGAAACTGTCTCTGCCAACGGTTCAAATCCGGAGGGACGTTTCAAATTGAAGATCTTGAGGGACACAGCGGCTCTTCAATCGATCATCTTGAAGTCGGCTGTGCCCAACATCGCCTACACCGGAGAAACTGTCTTCATCACTGACCTCACTGCTACCACTCCTTATCCTCTCGCCAGAGTCCACCTGGATTGTCCCTTCGTGAACGGAGAAGTCCAAGTCGCAGTCAGGGAAGAGCCTTTTCCTATGCCTGGAGTGCAACTTCTCCTAGGCAACGACTTGGCAGAAGACCTGCAACCGACCAACCTGATCGTCATGGACAAACCCCAGGTGTGTACCTCTGTGCCAAATAACCCTAAATTCGAGTATGTTCCAGCAAAGGTTCAAGAGAGTGATGAAGTTTCTCCTCCGGTTCTAGTGACCACCCGTGGACAAGCCGCACGACCACAGCCAGCTGACTCTACTGCTACCGCTGTCCCTCAAGACCCTCAGAAACTACCCCCGAATCTGACCAAGTTGGAGTTCCGTAAGTTGCAGAGGGAAAATCTTACTTTGACACCATTATTTTTCCAGGCTGAGACTCAACCCGACAGTATTCCTGGGTTCTTCCTAGAGAACGACTTGCTCTACCGCAGATATAGACCCAGTGAACTGAAGGAGGAGGACGATTGGGACAACATCGAACAACTTGTGATTCCTGCCAGCCTGCGGCCCACTATTCTACACCTGGCCCACGGAGCACTCTCCCACTACGGATTCAACAAGACTTACCATGGAATTCGTCAAGACTACTACTGGCCAGGTATGGTAAATAGCGTCAAACAGTACGTAAAACAGTGTCATACATGTCAGATGGCAGGTAAACCGAACATCTCTATTCCCAGAGCGCCACTGATTCCCATACAGGTGCCTGCGGAACCTTTCCACAGACTTATTATAGACTGTATTGGTCCTTTACCTCGGACCAGTTCAGGTAACGCCTATATCTTAACCATCCTGTGTCCTACCACCAGATTTCCCATAGCAGTTCCAGTGAAGAACATTACGGCTGCTACAGTTGTGAAGCATTTATTGAAGATCTTCACCCAGTATGGATTTCCCAGGGAGATTCAGAGGGACTGCGGTACCAACTTCACCAGTGATCTCTTCAAAAAACACTGGAGGAGTTCAACATCAAACAGGTATTGTCCAGCCCCTATCATCCTGCTTCACAGGGTTCTCTTGAGCGTAGTCATCAGACTATCAAAGCACTCCTGAAAAAGTTTTGTAGTGAAACCTCTAAGGATTGGGATAAGCAAATAGATCTGATAATGCATATATATATAGAAGTCTTCCCAATGAGTCTCTAGGAGTGCCTCCTTATGAGATGCTCTACGGCCGTAAGTGCCGTACTCCTCTCAAGGCTTTCAAAGACTCTCTACGAGATGCCACCTTCAGTGAGCATCAGAATGTGCCCCAGTTTCTTCAAAACCTTCAACACATTCTAGAGAGAGTCCACAGTTTTGCCCATGATAATCTATTGAAAGCACAGGAGAGGATGAAGACTCATTACGACCAGACCAGCAAAGTAAGAAAATTTAAGCCGGGAGACTTCGTGCTAGCATACTTCCCTATCCCAGGTTCTCCTTTACAAAACAGGTTTTCAGGACCCTACCGCATCAAGGAGTGCAGAAACAACCATAACTACGTTCTAGAGACTCCAGATAGGCGGCGGAAGACCCAGCTGTGCCACGTCAACCTCCTGAAGCTATATAATGGTACTCCTCCCACTGTCATGATAAACTATTCTACTTCTACAGAACCATACATCCACAGTGAGACCTTCCCTGCTTCTCCTCCCGAAAGCACTGACAAGGAGTCAGCGCTTTCTAATTCAGAAATCCTTAATGATCTTCCCAACTACTTTCAGGATAATCATAGTGCACCTCTCGTCAAGATCTTCAGAGAACATCAGGAGTTGTTCCGAGATGACCCCCAAGAGTGTAATGTTACCCAGCACGACATCCAACTGCTCCCCGACACCCGGCCGATTCGTCAACCCTTCTACCGAATCAGCCCTAGCAAGAAGGAAGTCATGCGTGCTGAGGTGCAGTACCTCTTGGATCATGGACTGGCTACACCTTGTGAGTCCCCCTGGGCCTCACCCTGTATCTTGGTGCCCAAACCCCAAGGTAAGGTGAGGCTATGTACTGATTATCGTAAGCTGAATAACGTAACAGTCAAGGATGCTTACCCCTTGCCAAGGATAGATGACATCCTTGACGCCATTGGTAGTGCCCAGTACTTGTCCCAAGTGGACTTGCTGAAGGGGTACTATCAAGTGTGTCTAACGGAGCGAGCTAAAGAAATATCTGCCTTTATCACTCCTTTTGGACTTTTCAGATATGAACGCCTTCCTTTCGGACTATGTAATGCCCCGGCCACCTTTCAGAGAGCTGTCAACCGTGTCATCCAGGGCTTGGATAACACATACGCCTACTTGGATGATATCGTCGTAGCATCCAACACCTGAAGTGAACATCTGCTCCAGCTGCAACGTCTGTTCGCCAAGCTCCTGATAGCCGGCCTCGCCATCAACCTGGGCAAGTCTACCTTCGCGAAAGGTAAAGTGCGTTATCTGGGTCATGTTATTGGGAGTGGCAACCTAGCTCCGTTAAACTCACACACTCAAGCCATCCAACATTATCCACAGCCTACCACCAGGAAGCAGCTCCTGCGCTTCCTTGGTCTTGCCTCCTACTACCGTAGGTTTGTGAGAAATTTCAGTACAGTCGCCACACCTCTAATCCTATTAACCAGTCCCAAGCAACGGTATAAGTGGACCATGCAGCAAACCGTTGCTTTCGAACTCAAATTCCTCCTCTGTTCTAATCCCATTCTCGCCTCGCCAGATATCACCAAGCCTTTCGTCCTTCATGTCGACGCCAGTGGTACCGGCGTTGGTGGTGTCCTGATGCAGCAACGAGGCGAGGAGGTTCTACCTGTCAGTTACTACAGCTACAAATTGAAACCACACCAGAGGAACTAGAGCACTATTGAAAAGGAGCTACTATCCATCGTCCTGAATCTCCAACACTTCGCTCCGTACCTACAAGGCGCCAGGTCTACCACCATCTTCTCAGACCACAACCCTCTCCGCTTCCTACATCAAGCCCAGTTCACTAACCAGCGTCTTCTACGATGGGCATTGTATTTACAAAATTTCAACCTGGAGATCCGCTATATCAAGGGTTCTGACATCATAGCCGATGCCCTCTCCAGAGTTTATGAAGTAAAAGCGACTCCACCTATTACTCCACCACATAACGACGTACTTCTTCCAGAACCGCAGGCTTCGGGGGAGAGTTGTGACGATAATCTCTTTCAAGAGAGATTGAGCCTGCTCTTCCCTCCAAACTACGTCTCAGAACCAACTAATATAGAAGATATATCCAACAAGTACAACAACAAGTTTTGCCCAGAGAGGAAAAACGTATCCATCACTGGCACACCTGCTCGCCTCCGCCACTCAAACCAGCAAACTACTTGACCATCGCCTGCCTCTCGCTGATTGGCTGGTGCCCGTCGCACCTGCTCCTCCACCCGCCACACGAGCTGTTGTCTGAGCCACCGCGACCTACGGAAGACAGAATATATCGTGCTCTCCACAAGTTAACACGTCTCATTGGTAGACTAAGCCTTGGCTTACGTGTACTAAGGGAGGTGGCAGCTTGAAGCCAATATTCCTGCATCATTATTTCCTTTAATATATTTACTTTGCTATTATTCACTTGTCTTAACGTAACTTTTCATTCGCCAGTGATTATTCTTATTATTTTGTTTGATTGATTTATGTTACAATTTTTATGTCCAATTTTATTCATGTTTTGCTTTCTAACGTAATTAAAATTTCATTGTTAAATTTACTTGTGTTTTGTGTGTCTTCCCATTACCTTACCACAGACGAAAGTTCCAGTTTTTTCTTTTTTTTCTTTTGTGTGACGAGGCCATA